>NW_003852413.1:20563743-20568170 GCF_000181295.1 Otolemur garnettii
CTATTTCTGATTTTTAAAAAAAGGAATAGAAGGGAATTTTCTCAACGTGATAAAGGGCATTTGTGACAAATCTGCAGATAGTGTCATATTTGAATGGCAAAGTGCAGAATGTTCTTTCCCTAAGATCAGTGACAAAGCAAAAATATCTGCTTTTACTATCTCTTTTTAACATACTACTACTTGGAGATTCTAGCTAATGTAAAAGATAAGAAAGAGAAGTAAAAAGCAAGCAGATTGAAAGGAAGAAGTAAAACTGCCTTGATTCACAGATGACATGATTATCCATGTAGAAAATTCTATGGAATCTACAGAACAAAAGCTACTAGAACTATGAGATTCCCTATACAAAAATCAATTCTGTATACCGACAACAAATAATCAGAAATTTAATTTTAAAAATAAATACTACCTATAATAGCATTGAAAAATATGAAAAACATATGGGTAAATTTGACAAAAAATGTACAGGACCTATAAACTGAAAAGTACAAAATATTGCCAAGAGAAATTAAAGAAGGCTACAATGGACTGAAAGTTTCTGTCCCCTCAAAAATCACATGTTGAAGCCCTAATTCCAATGTCATGGTATATTGGGATGGGGACTTTTGGAGGTAATTAGGTCATGAGGGTGAACCCCTCATGAATAAAATTAGTGCCCTTAGAAGAAGAGGCCAGGGAACTAGTTAGCTCTCTTTCTGCCATTTGAGGATAGAAGTTGGCAGTCTGCAACATCTATGCTGTGATTTTTATTGTAATAGTTTCTTTCTAATTTGGTCTTCAGGACTCTCTCTTGAAAGTGGCCATCAGCCAAGATAATAACTCTCTAGGAGGCCCTTGACTGGGAGAAGTTAGGGTCTAGTGTGTCAGTCTGGTGAGACAGAATGAAGTAAAACCAAAATGCATGAAACAAAAGAATTATATCACTTACAGGTCCCAAGGAGGTTAGGGTTGCCAACTGGTTGCCAGGAAGAAGGCTGAATGTGGCAGTGAACTCAACTAGCAGGTGGGGAGAGATTAAGAGTGAAGGACCTTAGGGAAAAGCCTTTGTTAGGGTCCAGGGGGTTACACAAGCTGGTTTCCCATGGAGAGTTCTGATTGGTGGGTTTAGAACAAGCAGGCGGGGGAGTCCTGCTGTAAGTGAGGTGGCATAGGTGCACAGCTCATGTGAGATGTGGGGGTGGGTGGGGCAAGTCAAATAGGTTGTATCTAGTTGTCTTCTAGGGAGGTGGTCACCAGGAGGCAGTTGTGTAAGGCAGATATGTGGCTTAACCATATTCAGGAACTGGGAGAAAATGGAGAATGCAAACTATGCCAAGGGTGACCAAGCCTTACTTTTGGTATGAGAAAGTCCAACTTACATTCAAAACAGATGCCCAAGCAACATAAAAATGGTAAGAATTTGCTACACCAGAGCAGGGTCCTCACCAGCACCCAACTATGCTGGCACCTTGGTCTCAGACTTCCAGCATCCAGAACTGTGTGAAATAGGTTTCTCTTGTTTATTAGCCACATAGAATATGGTACCCTGTTAGTGTAAGGGGAACTGACTAAGACAAAGATCTAAATAAATAAATAAATAGTTATACTGTGTTCATGGGTTGGAAAAATCAATTATGTTAGGATGTCAGTTCTCCCCAAATTCATCCCAATCAAAATATTAGCAAGCTTTCTTTTGGTACGAATTGTTAAGCTGATTTGAAAGTCTATATGGAAATCTTAGGCAAATAGAAGAGCAAAACCAATCTGATAAAGAACAGAGTTGGAGGGTTGGGTGCAGTGGCTCACACCTGTAATCCTAGCACTCTGGGAGGATCCCTTGAGCTTAGGAGTTTGAGACCAGCTTGAGCAAGAGCAAGACCGCGTCTCTACTAAAAATTAGAAAAACTAGTTGGGCTTTGTGTGGGCACCTGTAGTCTTAGCTACTCGAGAGGCTGAGGCAAGAGGATTGCTTGAGCCCAAGAGTTTGAGATTGCTGTGAGCTATGATGCCACAGCACTCTACCAAGTTTGACAGAGGGGGACTGTCTCAAAACAAACAACCCTCCCCAAACCTTATCTAGTAGTATACTTTAAACATGTACAATTTATTGTATGTCAATTATACCTCAATAAACTGTTAAAAATAGTAATTAACAATGTTGTCAAATTTGTTGAAAGAGGGAAAGAAAGGACAGAACTAAAAACTGGAAGAAAATGTCCTGCAAGGGAGGAGGGAATGATGGGAGTTAAATGGATTTGGGATCCTGTAATGTTCGAGGAAAGATCAAGGGATCTTAAGATAGTAACTTGTAGTCCTTGGTAATGGTGCAAATAAAAAGTTCAAGATTAGAAACAGAGGAGGTTAGGCGTGGTGGCTCACACCTGTAATCCTAGCACTCTGGAAGGCTGAAGCGGGATACTGGAGCTCAGGAGTTCAAGACCAGCCTGAGCAAGTGCGAGAACTCATCTCTATTAAAAATAGAAAAAATTAGTTGATGTGGTGGTGCACACCTGTAGTCCCAGCTCCTGGGAGGCTGAGGCAGGAGGATTGCTTGAAGAGGTTTGAATTTCAGTGATCTATGATGACACTACTGCACTCTACCTAGGGCGACAGAGCAAGACTGTCTTTGAAAAAAAAAAAAGGTATATTCTTCATACTGTAGAGCAGGGGTTCTCAACCTTCCTAATGCCATAGCCCTTTAATACAGTTCTTGTGGGTCGTGACCCACAGGTTGAGAACCGCTGCTGTAGAGGGAGAGAGAATGAAGAAAACAAACAAAAATACAAACAAAACTTAATCAGCTCAAAAGGCAAGAGGTCAGGCACATTTTAGCCCATTGTACATCTTAGGTGGCCCGGGGGCCCAGGGCCTCCTCTGCCCTCCTCCACCACCTGGGGGGTTAGGGCCCCCCTGCCCTTCTCTCTTGCTCTTCCTCACTCCTTTCTCTGTCCCCTCCTCCATTCTCTTTCCTTCTTTCTCCTCCTTTCTAAGACTTGGGGGCTTTTCACTTTCCTGAACTCTGTTTTCTTTTCCCCTCTGAGCCTCTCCCTCACCCACCTCCTGGATGAATTTACAGAATTTCTCCTTAATGGACCTCAACTGATTAGAATCCCATAATATCCGATTCCTTGTCAGAGTAGGCTAGGGAACGAGGCCCCAAATCATCCATTTTTCCCATCAATAGTCTGTTAGTGTTAAAATGTTTATTTTGAGGAACCAGATGGAATGGTAAATGATAATTTATTATTGTTATATATATTATCCCAATTTGGCAAAACTAAATGTTTGCAACTCCAATATTCTCCCAATTTTTTCTGAAGTTTTATCTCCCACCCAAAGTCCCTGAACTAGAAACCCTTGTCCTTGGGATGGGTGAACAGTGACTCATTGCATTCTTTTGTTTAAGGGTATTGAATAGAATTGCACATAGGTACAAAAGATTGCAGAACTGAGTGTTTTGAGACATAAATATGTAACCAAGGTGGACAACGCTCAGGATTGCAAAGTGGCCACTGGTGAGGATGGGTCTTTGTCCCCTGCCTGTTGGGATGGAGGTGGGCCATCCTGGCAGCACCATGGGAGTCTTAGTGGAGTATCTGCTAGGTCCACTGAAACTTGGAAACATGTGGATGCCAATCCTTGTTTGCCCTAGAGCAGCAGTTCTCAACCTGTGGGTCATGACCCCTTTGTAACAATGAAAATACATCCTGGCATTACGAAGGTTGAGAACCACTACCCTAGAGGAAGGTCTGCCTCACAAAAGACCTCAGTTTATTTAGTTGGGACATGGTCTTCAAATGAGCAAAGGGTAGGAGTGGAATGACCTAACCGAGCACCTCCTGGTCCTCTGGAAGCCCTGGCTGCAGCAGGTAACGGGTTAAGATGATAGGAGGGTTCTCTTCCCTCAGCACAGTCCCAGCTGAGGGGCTTTTTAAGGGGGACACCTGCTTAGAATGCACCATTAAGACCATCTGAAACTTGCTGTTCCCTACCTCCCCAACATTTGGGCATACACAGTTCCAGGAGCCTGGGCAGAGCCTGCAAAACTTGGGCCTAAGAGCTCCCTCTCCCTGGGAGAAGGTGAGAGATGCACATCCTGTGGGAGGTGGAGGGGGCTGGCATGCATTGGCACTTTCTGGTGAGCTCAGACCAGCTCCACTCTTCTCAGCCCCCCAGGCCCTGAGGCTCTGACCACAGGAGCTTTACTGGGCTGCAGGAACAGGTGCAGAGGCTGGTGAAGACCTTGAGAAAAGCTGATTGAAAGGCCCTGGTGGGAATAAAATTGGTACCACCTCTCTGGAAAGCTGTGTTTAGCAATGGGCATCAATAACTTCAAAAATATTCACACCTGCCCTGCGCGGTGGCTCATGCCTGTAATCCCAGCACTGTGGGAGGCTGAGGAGGGAGAATCGCTGGAGCTCAGGAGTTCGAGACTCGCCTGAGTGAAA
>NW_003852413.1:20569097-20571559 GCF_000181295.1 Otolemur garnettii
GGCTGAGGCAGGAGAATTGCTTGAGGCCAAGAGTTTGAGGTTGCTGTGAGCTGTGATGCCAAGGTTGAGGTAAGTGACAAAGTGGAACTCTGTCTCTCAAAAAAGAAAAAAAAAGAAAGAAAGAAAGAAGGTTTTCCATGTGGATATATCCCTGGGCAAAGATTCACTACCCAATTATTTACAATAACAGAAATAGAAGCAAACGAAATAGTCTGTGGTAGAGAATCAGTTAAATCACTTGAGGCACACTGATAGAATGAAATACCATGCAGCTCAGCTGATGAACATTTTATTTATAACAGGTTTGTGAAACATGGAGAAATGCTTATGATGGGATAATTGAGAAAAGCAAGATGCAAAATTGAACATACAAGATAATTACTCTGTTAAAAAAAAATAAACACCAGAAAATTAATGTGAAGAAAAAAAGAATAGAAGGAAATACAAGACGAAATAATGATCGTCTCTGCCGAGTGGTGAGAATATGGATTGCTTTGGCTTCTTCTTTTCTTTACTTTCCCATCTTTCTAAGTTTTGCGTACTAAGCAGCCGTCATTTCACTTTTTAAATAAAATAGAAAAAGGAAAAAAACCCAGTAGTTCTGTTATGCTACCCCCACCTCCCACCCCTTCTGTAGGGGGCTAGACTCAGGGTCCCCTTCTGCCCTGTTACCTCTCTTCTCCCTTTTAGACCCTCACTCAGCCACTTGGTTTCCTTTCCCAGCTATGAGAACCCACCCAGAAGTGACCCCTCCCAGACAAAGAAGGAGCCAAGGTTTTCTCTACCATTTTTCCAAAAGCCTGGCTGGGGAGTCTACCAAATGTTTACCCTAAGCTGAAGGGTCTGCATATTCATCAGGCCTACTGGTCTTCAAAGTTGATGTGAGAATCGCTGCAGGCACTTTTCAGATATGCAGAGTCTTGGGCTCAGACACAAGCTTGGACCAGATGCACTGAGCCTTGCCCGGCTTGGATCGGGCTGCCGTGTGCCCTGCTCAGGCATGTGCACATACGGGTAGGTCCCAGTCTCTGGCTGCAATTGTGAGGCCACCACACCAGGCTCCAGGGCTGAGAAATGCTTCTAGGTCAGGTGGGGGCATGCAGGAGGGCAGCCGGAGGTGCGTGGAGAGAGCCCTGAAGTCTGGGCAGGTGGACTCTGAGGCTGAGGCAGGAAGCTATGGGAATTAGTGTAGAACCAGCCATTCAGCTTCATGGCCATCTGGCCAGGAGGGCCTTCTACAGCTATACGGAAATGAACTTGGAGAAGCCCAGCTTCTCCTCACACATGTGGAGGGGGGACATCGGGATCAAGTCCCCTTCGGGGGCCGGGGAAGTGGCTTCCTCTTCCTCTATAGTCTGTAAAAACAAGAGTGGGGGTTGGGAAGCAGAACCCTGCTAGGGGTCTTCTCCAGGTAGCTGGTACATTCCCCAGCCACGCCTCTGTCCATCTGCAGGGGCACAGGACCTAACAATGTCTCCTCCCTAGAACCCCCAGGCTTTCACTTGTGCTCCCCTGCACCCTCTATTCACCCCTCCCCTGGGAAGAATCTTCAAGGCCTCAGGCCAGGGTCGGGCCACAGCTGTGGGCATCCTGCCAACCCAGGGCTCTTTGTGCTGAGACTCCCAACAAGCTATTGAAGAATTTTATGGACTGGAAAAAAAGAGCATATGAGGCCAAGAGCCCTGGCTTCCTGGGTGAAATGGCCTCGGCTTTTGTCTACAATGGGGTAGGTGGGCAGATGCAGGGGTGTAAACTTTGGGGAGTGGTTGCTAAGAAAGAGCCTCCCTGACATTTTAACATTGTCAGAGGGGAGTCAGGTAAGATGGCCCCAGACCCTCAGGCCCTTCTCTCCACACCTGGCTTAGGTACTGGATCTCTGTGTAGGGGCTGGCAGAGGGCTCCGGTCTGGCGAGGGGCCCAGTGGGCCCTGCAGGGTGGATCATAGCGTACTCTGGGTCTCGGCCATTCCCCAGGGGCTGTAATAGAGACTCAGTCAGAACAGCGCGTTCTTGGCAGCAGGGATGGTAAGCTGAGCACAAGCCAAAGGGGGGAAACATGGGAGGGAGAGGGCAAGGCAGGAGGGGTGCAGAGGGGAAGAACACTTAGCTCCCATGTGGGCCCTTTCAGGGGGTCTCTGCTATCTTTCTTCCAACATCTTGCCCCCTAGAGCCCTTTTGCTCACTGGTCCCTTGCTATTTCCTGTCCCTTCCCAACTCAGTATGGCCAGGCCAGGTGCCTCGGGCAGGAAAAACTCCAAGGCAGCCCTTCCTGGAGTAGGTGGAAATAGCATCGTGGGAAGATGTAGCTGGTACAGGTGCCCTTGGCCTCCCCATAACCAACCCCCACTCTGGAGTTGAGTGGGGTAAGCCCCAGGCCACAGGATGCACAGCCAGGGGGTTGGGCTCTAGTGGTGGCCATTGTGACCCCCACCCATCCATCCATCTGTCTTCATGACTTTTCCC
>NW_003852413.1:20571665-20575794 GCF_000181295.1 Otolemur garnettii
CCTCCCTGGAGAGATCAGGCCAGAGTCTTTTGTCCTCACTGGCGCCAGGAAAGAAGGTAATGTTAGCCCCCCTTTCCTGCCCCATATTTAAGGGAATCAGAGTGGAGGCATCTTGGTAAACAGATGAGGGGGGAGGGGCTGGGCCAGGCAGGAGGGTGGGGTTGCTTCCTGCGCTATGATGCTGCAGGCCCGTGTGTGGGGATGCTGGCATGGGAGGGCATGGTCTCCTCTTGCAGAGTAGTCTTAGGGCAAATTCCCTGCTCCAGAAAGATGGGAACTGGGACCTCCATTCTCTCTACCCCCTCGTCCCCCTGGCAGCCATTCCACCTCGGTCTCAGAGCCAAGAAAGACTCAAAGAAAACATCAGGGTATTTTGGAAAGAGAAGAGCAGGGACTTTAAGAAATCTGGGTCCTGTGTGACCTTGGGTAATAACATAACTCTCTCTGGGCCTCAATTTCATCTTTTTGCTTTTTATAAAAGCACGAAAAACTACTAGCATCTGTATTGTCATACTCCAGGATACTGTCAGAGTCCCTGGCCCCACTTCTACAGGGCTCAGCTGGCCCTGGGGCCTGGGACAGCTATCTGATCCCCGAATGTTCTGGAAAGGTTTGCTCCAAACTGAGAGGAAGGCTGGACTAGATGATCTGAAAGGCTTCCTCGGGATCCAGTTCTGATGTTCTGATTCTCAAGGGGATGGGGAGGGTAGGAAGCAGGTGCCTGGGGGAGGGATGCTCACATGGCATCTTGTGCACACCCTGGCTGGCACCTGCTGGCAAATCAGGGGTGGAGGGGCACTCCATCTGGCTCACACCTGAAGGGCTGGTCTCAGGGCTCACACACATTCCTCCAGGCTGGGGAGCAAGCCTGCCTCTAGGTCAGACATGGAAGACCAGGTAGGAAGACACAGAGGCAGGCCCAGGAGTCTGGACTTCTGGCCCCTGGGGGTTTTGAGCTTGGACTTTGGCCTGCTCCCTTTCTTACCATGTGTGAGAGGTAGACCTTCTCATTCCCCTGTGTCTTGGAGGCCAGTTGAGCTGAAAGAGACATAAAAGGAGCACCTTGAAGCTAGGAGTAGCCAGGAATAGCCTGCAGCTGCTCCCAGAGAGGTGGACTGGCCTTTCTGCACCTGGGAGCAGGGTCTTCTCAGAGGGAGCTGGCAGGCAGGTTGGGCAGAGGAGCCCCTTTCAGCTCAGTACGTGGAGATCACCTGGCGAGGGCCTGAAACTGGCTGGGGAAATAAATCTGTGTGCTAAGGTTGTTGCTTCTCAAACCTTTTTTTCTTTTCTTTTGAGACAGAGTCTTGCTTTGTCACCCTCGGTAGAGAGCCATGGCATCACAGCTCACAGCAAGCTCAATCTCTTTGGGGCTTAAGTGATTTTCTTGCCTACAGGCGCCTGCTACAATGTCTGGCTATATTTTTGTTGCAGTTGTCATTGTTGTTTAGCTGGCCTGGGCTGGGTTCAAACCCTCCAGCCTCAGTGCCTGTTCCTGGCTCAGTAACTGCTGTGCTACAAGGCAGTGAGCCTGCTTCTCAAATCTTAATTGGCATACAGGATCCTTTGGAAATTTTGTTACAATGCAGATTCTAACTCAGTAGGTTGGGCTGGGGCCTGAGAGTCTGCATTTCTAATAGGCTAGCAGGGGACCGCAGTTTGAGAGGCAGGGTGCTAAGCAGCTCTGAGATTGTCACTAGGAATGGCCCCACCCTATGTGCTCCCTTCTGAACTTCTCTAAGGGGTGCTGGGCAGATAGGTAAAGCTGATATCTCATTCCTTTTTTTTTGAGACAGAGTCTCAAGCTGTTGCTCTGGGTAGAGTGCCATGGCGTCACAGCTCACAGCAACCTCAAACTCTTGAGCTTAAGTGATTCTCTTGCCTCAGTCACCCAAGTAGCTAGGACTATGGACACCTGCCACAACGTCTGGCTATTTTTTTTTGTTGCAGTTGTCATTGTTGTTTTAGCTGGCCCGGGCCAGGTTCGAACCCGCCAGCCTTGGTGTATATGGCCGGCACCCTGACATCTCATTCTTGTGGTCACTCAGGGAGGAGACAGGAAGCAGCCCCAGGACCCCCTACCATACCCCCAGCAATCTTCAGGGATGACATTAAGACACTTTCCTGACATCCCCTCCACCTAGTTGTGCAAACACAGGGCAAGCTGCTCAATCACTCTGTGCCTCAGTTTCCTCCCCTGTAAATGGGTGTACTCTGCAGTGCTGTGGAGATTAAAGAAAATAAGAGGAGATTAGCAGCAAGAGCTGCAGACACTGCCTGGCACAGGTAACTCTTAGCACTGTTACTTCAGTTAATCCTTTTAACCTGTGCCATCCAGCACCAGAGCCATAAGTTACATGTGGCCTTTTGACTACTTCAAATTACTTTGGGTTTTGATGACTTAGTCTGAATGGATGTGAAATACGTATTATTAATATTTTTACATTGATTCCATGTTGAAATGATGATGTTTTGCCTATATTGTTAAAGAAACTATCAATATATTATTAAAATTAATGTCATTACTTTTTTTCATATGCTACTAGAAAATTTATGTATGTAATATTTATTTATTTATTATTTTTTGAGACAGAGTCTCACTATGTCACCCTCGGTAGAGTGCCATGGTGTCACAGCTCACAGCAACTTCAAACTCTTGAGCTTAAGTGATGAGCCTTAAGCGATGAGCTCTCTTGCCTCAGCCTCCCAAGTAGCTGGGACCACAGGTGCCTGCCACAATGCCTGGTTATTTTTGTTGTTGTTGTTGCAGTTGTCATTGTTGTTTAGCTGGCCCAGGTTGGGCTCGAACCCGAAAGCCTCGGTGCATGTGGCTTGTGCCGTACCACGGTGCTATGGGCACTGAGCCGTAGTATTTATTTTTTGATTTAACTTTTTTTGGTGGGGAAGATAAGGTCTCACTTTATTGCCCAGGCTAGAGTGCAGTGACATCATCATAACTCACTGTAGCCTCAAAGTCCTGAGCTGAAGTGATCCTCCTGCCTTAGCCTCCCGAGTAGCTGTGACTACAGGTGTGTGCCACCACACTCAATTACTTTTTACATTTTTTGTAGAGATGATGTCTCACTATTGCCCACCTGGTCTTGAACTCCTGGGCTTAAACTATCCTCCTCCCCCAGCCTCCCAAAGTGCTAGGATTGCAGGCATGAGCCACCATACCTGCTCATACTACAACATTTTAAATTACATTATGAGGCTGGTATGCTATTTCCGTTTGGTGTATATTGATGATTTAAGGAAACTGAGGCTCAAGGAAATTAGGTGACTTGCCTGCGGTCACATAGCCTTGTCTGAAGGGTGACAGAGCAGGGATTAGAAGTGAATCTAGGAAAGGGACTAAGCACCTTCAGAGACCCAGTGGCAGGAATGGGGCCACAATATCTGTCTTGCTAAGGTTTAAGTGCTCAGTCTTGCATTTCCCCTGGCAGTCAGTCCCCACACAGGGGCTGGCTCTGCACACACAGGACATGGATTCACTGGGAAGGATAGGGAGAGAAGTGACTAATGGGCTTGGATAGACAGGAAGAAGCTGAGAACCCCTCATGCTCTCACTTCTCTATCTGAATTGCTTCTTCCTAAGGTTGACTGCCTTAGTTTCCTTAGCAGAGAGGAGCAGGCTCCTAATGCCCATATCTCAGTGGCCTCCACTCACCTGCCCTTGCTCGCCTGCCTCCATCCCTCCATCCACCTGCCCTTGTTCACTTGCTTCCCACCCTCCATCCACCTGCCCTTGTTCACTTGCTTCCCACCCTCCATCCACCTGCCCTTGTTCACTTGCTTCCCACCCTCCATCCACCTGCCCTTGCTCGCCTGCCTCCCACCCTCTGCCCACCTGCCCTTGGTTACCTTCCTTTCTCCAGCGGAGCGCACGGCTTCCCAGGGCGATCAGGCCTGTGGCCAGCAGAAGGGTAAACAACACCAGGACCGGGGCCAACATGCGGACCATGGGGATGGACACCCTGGGGGCAAGATGCAAGAGCCCAGTGGCTGTCACCAGATAAGCCAGAGTTTATGTCCTTTGGGGTCCCAGGCATGGGTCAAGAAAGCTACCTCTAGCGACTAACACTTGAAGAGATTAAGCACAGAAGTTTGGGAAGCTCTCCATGGCCTATAC
>NW_003852413.1:20575984-20604729 GCF_000181295.1 Otolemur garnettii
GGGAGATCAGAGGGTGCAGGGCCCCAATGCCTGGTCAACCCTGATTGACCAGGAAGGTGTGGAAGGGCCCCTCCCCCGCATTGCTGACCGTCCAGCATTGGCTTCGCTTTCTGCTGGGTCTGCACAGGCTGGCAATTACCTGGATGTCAGTAACGGAGTGCAGTTTTAATCCCCAAGAGCCAATCCTTCAGGCTGGGACTCCAGTTGGGTAAGCAAAAAATATTCTTTCCTTTGGATTCCATATTTTCATGCTGGACACAGGGCTCAGGGCAAAGTGTACAGGCAAAAGCTACTGAACTCAGTGGCTATCCCTGAGGGTGGGGCAGGGAGTGAAGTGGGGACTGTGGTCTTGGTGGACCTTGTCCTTGAGCAGGCTCATGCTCAGGGCAGCTGGGCTGCTGGTTCCTGTGGTGCATGTCATCCACTGCTCAAGGGCCCTATGTGTGGTGAATGGGGGCTGAAATCTGCTCTCTGTGCTGCAGGCTGTGGCCAGGACGAGAGGATGTGTTTGCTCGGAAGGAGGGGTGTTGCGTTCTTATTTGCTCAAAGACACCTATGGTTTAGTGATGGACTGAAAGGTGACCTTGTTTGCCTGGAGCTCACCTGGGCTTGGAGCGACTGCTGCTGGGAACAGGATGGGTGCCCTTTGCCGAGATGGAGTCCAGCTGCGTGGTTGGGTAGGAGCTCTCTGCATGAGAAGTCCCTGCATGAGGAGAGGTCGCTGCGTGAGGAGAGGTCCCTGCGTGAGGAGAGGTCCCTGCATACGGAGAGGTCCCTGTGTGCCCGTACAGGGAAGTCCCTGTCTTCCTCTGCTTGGCTGTGGTGATTGTCGGGTAGAGACCAGGAGAAGCTACAATTCCAAAAGCAATGGCTCAGCACCTCTCCGACCCTTGAGTCCCAGCATCCCCAGACCTCAGACCTCTGACTTCTGACCCCTGGCCCTAGCTTCCTCAGGACCAATTTCTCAGGACATCCCCAGCTAAAGGACAACTCAGTAAGCAAACAGGTCCAGCTGAAGCCATTTGGAGAAACAGATCATATATCAGGCACAAGCCACACTTGTGCATAGTGTTCAGTCTTTTTGTGCCCATGGCCTGTCTCCTCTGTGGAGAGGTACAATCACACCCCACCCCCACATCCACGACCCAGTAGATACCTTCTTGCCCTCCTCCTACAGTCCTGACCAACTGTCATGTCCTCCCTCACCAGAAGGACAGGTCCCCCTGTTCCCTCCTATTACCACGGATGCCTATCCCCACCCCCCCCATCCCACACTCCTTCAACAGCCATGGGATAGGCAGGGTAGGGTGACAGGGATGAGTTTAGTGACCAGTGCCTAAGGCCTGGCTTTCTAGCTTGGCCCTTAGACTGTGGATGGAGCAGACAGAACATGAGCTTTGGAGTCAGGGCTCTGCTGCTGCCCAGGTGACTTTGAGCAAATGACAACTGAGCCTCCAATCCCATAGCTGGACAATCCAGCTGCCAGGCATCATAAAACACAGTGGCTGGACCAGGTAGGCCCTCATCAGATGTTTCCATAAATAGGGTGGAGGAGGAACAGAAGACCCATTCACTCACTCAATCCTGGGGCCTGGGTTTGCCAAACTTTTGCCTTGGGCTGCAGGCTCCTTGTAGTCAGAGGCTGGAAGGGAGGAGAGGGGGAGGGAGGACAGCAGGGCCCTAGAGGAAAGGAGAAGGTGTTCTCAGGGGCTGTGTGAGTCCCTGCTCTGAACCTTGCTTTTCCTTCCTGGGGGGTGGGGAGCCAGCAGCATTCCCACCGCTGACTTCAGCACAGAGCACCGTCATCTTCTCACCCCATGTCTCACAACCAGGAGACATGGTGCAGATCCCAGCTGATCCGGGGTCTTCCCCTCCTGCGGTCCCCTTGGCCTCCCACTTAGCTCAGACCCTCAGCTCCTACCCCCACTCTCAGACTGTCTCTTCCATGTCTCCCATCACACTGGTGCCACTTTGTCTCTAAAGTCCATGTCCTATCCCATCACTCCCTGCTTCAGAATAGTTGGTGGCTCCCATTGCCTGTATGCCCAAGTTCAAACTTTTCAGCAGGACTTTCAAAGCCTTTAAAACTCAGACTTCAAAGCACCTTGTCAGCCTCACCTCTCTCCCCATCAATGCTCCAGCCATGCAGCATTGCCCTCTATTCTCTATTAAGCGAGCCTCCTGCCTCCATGCCTTCGACATGCTGTTCCTCTGTGTGTGACACCTTTCCTTTCCATCTCTGCCTAACATACTTCTGGCCTTTAGTACTAGCTCAAAAGTCAACTTCTCCATAATCTCTTCCCCAGAGGAGCAAATCCCTTTCTCCTTTGAGCACACCTCCACCCATGCTAATGTGCAATTACACTGCCATTACTCGTTTACTTGGTCTTTCTGACTATGTGCCATCCTTGACTCTCCACCTCTCTCCACCATTCTCTATTTACCAGGCTAAATATTCCTTATCCAAATTACTTGGGTTCACACATGGATGTGGATTTTAAATTTTGTTTTGGTTTTAAAATATTTGCATTGTATTTGCTGGTTTAACAACTCCAATCCAGAAATCTGGTGTCTGAAATGCTCCAACGGGCCTTTCCTTGAGCATCACGTTGGTGTTCAGCATTTTGGACTCGTGGATTAGGGAAATTCAATCTATAATACTATGTCAGTTTATCCTTGGATTTTTCTAAGTAGGTGATCGAATCTTTTGCAAATAAAGAGTATTTATCTTTTCTTTTCCCATGTTTATACTTCTTTATCTTGTATTTCACTGCCTATAGCCTCCAGGCGAAAATGAATAAGAGAAATCATAGTGGGCACATTTGTCTTGCTCTAACCTTCCCAGAAATTCTTCTAACGCTTCACTACACACAGCGGTGTGCTGGAGATGGCTCACACTGGTTCATGAGAGCAAATTGTTAACTTTTCAGGAGTCTTGTGAGACAGCTGTTAAACTGTCGCTGCCAGGAAGTTGGCCATGGCAGGAGCATTTACACCACAGAAATTGGCAAACACTATACATTAGAGCATCCTCACCTGTTGCTAAACATTTACCAACACACCTCTACCATGAGTCTTCTTTATTTTCAATATCCCGACTGTCATCAGAGTTCAATAGGAGCTGACAGAGGGGGATAATGCATATATCATATATGAATAAATCATTATAAATGAAGCTAAATATAAAACAAAGGAGAGCCTCAAATTTAGGTAAAATTGATCCTAACTGGGTGAAAATGACACATTTGATGCTACTGTTATCGGTTGGTGAATTTAACTTTGTTTCCCTGAATTAAAATGAAGACCAATGATGATGGGGATCTGGCAGTATGGATGGGCCTGGGTTGGGGTTAAGTTCATGAGCAGACACCAATGCCAGCAATGACCTGTATTTGAATACTGGCTCCACCAATTTCTGCCATGACACCTTGGGCAAATCATTTAAGTCTTTCAAAGCCCCAGTTCCCGTCTGTGAAATGGAGCTACAAAAACCTATCTTGCCCTCACTGACCAGCAGCTGGGCTCCAACTCTCCTGGGTTCTCCCTGGCTTCTTTCTCCTTAGCTCAGTAGGTCCAGGTGTGGTTCTGGGCACTCAGAGAGGTTCTTCATCCCCTGCCCACAGTGCTGCTGAGTTCAACAAACCTCTCCTTCAGGCATCCTACCCAGTAGCTGGTTCTCAGGCACCCCAGCACCTGTCCTGGGACTTCAAGATCTGTGGACAAGGTGGCCAAGAAGGGGAGCTGAGGCAACAAGCAGGGTGAAGCCAGTGTTGGCCAGGGCTTAGGTGATGCTGCAGGCTGGATAGGGATGTAGGTTGGTCCAGCCTCAGAGGGCCTTAGGAATATGTCTCACACCAAGCAGTGAGTCATCTTTATTCCCTGAGATGTCCATCTTGTCCCAACCCATGGTGCTCTCCCTCCAGCACATCTGGGCAGAGAGGAAAACCCTGAGCATAGTCCTGAATACATCTGTGCCAGACATTGCCCCACACTTGACGCCCACGATACTGTGTCATCAAGATGCCCTGAGAGGTAAATACCAAGATTAGGTCTGATGGCCCCGCCCTCTTCCCCCAGCACCCCCTGGTCCACAGCCAGGGGAAGGAGAGACATTTGTTACCTGGAGAGACTAACAGGGAGATCAGGACAGCCTCATCTCGGCCCACTTTTTGTACCCCACACCAGTACTTCCCAGTGTCTTGCAGGGTGAGGTCCCGCAGGGTCACGGTGAACACTAGCTCTTGGGGGCTGTCATGGATGGACACTCTGCCCTGCGTTGTCTCCTGGCCTTTTCTTGCGTAGATGGTGCTGGAGCAGCGGTAGACCACGAACCCAACCTCGCGGCACCAATACTTCCTGTGGGCCTTCAGCTCTTCGCTGTAGGAGCACTGCAGGGTTACTGTGCCACCTTCAAACCCTCTGATCTCCTTCGGACCCTGCAGGGCTTTGTGACCTGAAACTACAGCGGGAGTGGAGGTTGGAATTCCCAGGATCCAAGTACCAGGGTATGGACCAGAAACTTCCATTTTACTGGGAGGAAGGAAGGCTTTCCTTGGTCATCTTTTCTGGGGACAGCCCTGTAAGAGCCAGTATTCTTCTCCCACTCCGGGGGACTTTGGGGCAGGGCTGTTGCTGTTTCCCTAACCCTGGCACATTGGAAAATTGAGGTGGGTGGCCCAAGGTAAGGGAGGGGTGGCCGGAGCTCTAGACTTAGGCAGCCTGGAGCTTGAATCTTAGCACTGCACAGCTGTGTGATCCTGGGGGAAAATGTTTGCCCTTTCTGGGCCTCTAAGTTCTCTCATCTATAGATGATAATGATGCCCTATTTCATTGAATTTAAGATGCTGTCACAAGTAAAAATAGAATTTTATGTGCCTCTGGGAAACACCAGGGCCAAATGAACAACTGACATCAATTAAAACATGCATCCTGGGGCGGTGCCTGTGGCTCAAAGGAGTAGGACACTGACCTCACATGCCAGAGGTAGCCAGTTCAAACCCAGCCCCAGCCAAAAACTGCAAAAAAACCCCAAACATGCCTCCTGATTTCAAGTGTTAAAAGGTAAAGAAAGAGGTTCAGTAAATGTTTGCGGAGTTTAGCAGGGCAACCAGATGGGGGTGTCTTGTCTGACTGCAGGGTTGGTGCAAGGTAAGGAAATGAAGATCAGAGAGGTTAAGCCACTCTTCACAGCCACACAGCCATAAAGGGCTGGAACCTACAGGTCAGGGAGAAAATCTGGCTCTGCATTCCAGAAACAGCAAGTGTGATCCCCTCTGAAACCTAAGCAGGCTGGAGGATAGGCGGGGTGGGACGAAGCCTGGGAAGACCAGGCGGCTGGACATGGTCACAGCTACGTGCACATCTTGGGGGTGGGGAGGAAATGTTGGTTCAGGAGGCCCTTCCTCTGCAGACCCATAGATGAGGCTGGGTATGAGCCCCGCATCCTTCCCCCCCATGACAGCATTTCCCATCTCACCTGGGAGCACCAGGCAGCCCCACAGCAGGAGAAGAGGCCACATCTTGGGCACTAGATGCAGTGGTAACTGAGCTGGGAAGTGTGAGCTCCTCTCCCAGCCACTCAGGGTTTTAATTTCCTCCAGGAGCAGGAGATCAGGAAGAGGAAAGGAAGGGGGTGGGCCGCGGGTAACTCTCATGCATGCTCTGGATGGGCCTCTGCCTTTAGTTAGGGCTCAGGGGTGCCAGCACAGCAAAATGCCTTCCCCTCCTTCTCCCAAACTCTGCCGCTTCCAGGGAGACTTAACCTGTGGTCCCAGCACCGCAAGAGCTTAGTAAGTAGAATTCAGGAAATTTGTGTATTTGGCTGGGAAAAAATTACAAATGGATTTTCACAAGCCTCTGGTATTTTGGTTTTCTAGGAGTGAAGTGCTAGATGTACCACACCACAGATTTGAATCCTCATTAAAAGGACCGAAACAAACAAGCACAGTAGAGGGAGCCCTGACACATTGTTTTCCAAAATAGCTTTTTCTTTCTTTTTCTTTCTTTCTCTCTCTCTCTCCCCTTCCTTCCCTGTCTCTCTCTTTCCTCTCTCCTTCCCTTCTTTCATTTTCTTTCTTATTACAAAGTAATACAAGTCGTAAGCAAAATTTTACACAGTACAGAAATGTAAAAGGCCCGATGTGATGGCTTACACCGTGGTCACAGCTAGTTAAAAGGCTGAGGTGCGAGGATCGCTTGAGGCCAGGAGTTTGGGACCAACTGGGTTTAGAGACCACCCTTCTCTAAATAAGTACAGTAAGAATTGAGACTGTTTCCTGTAATTCCCTTTCAGCCTTAGAAAATCATTGTTAATCTTTTGGCATATATTCTTCCAAATGGAAAGTTGGAATTTTACCCCCTCGGCAGGTTAATATTTAAAACATTAATTAACTCAGTGGTTCTGGAAGGAGAGATTGTATGTGTGTGTGAGAGAGAGATTCTGGTAATGTGGGGGGGATGCGTTTTGGTTTCACAATGATTGGGGGGCACTGCTGATGTTTAATGGGCAGGAAGAGCCATTCACCTTGGTACAAACCCTTGTTACCATGATCTCAGTCCATTCCTTTTATATGTACAGACTACAAAAGTAATCGTTTTTGCAGTTTAAAAAACCTCACAGATTAAAATATTTATTGTAGCATTTGATAGTATATATCTGCTCTTTTATTTATTTTTATTCTTATACAGAATAATTTACTATCTTCCACTTTTATTAAATCCTAACTTATTTATCACAATATGAGCGGGGACAGGCTTTTGGCACTTCATTATGTTTTCTAGTGTCATGGGGCCTGAGCATTGACATATTGAAATATGTGTTATTTGGTTATAAATTGGTTTCCTTTTGTTTTTCTCCGCAGTATAGCTTATGCATTATATTGTGATTTAAAAAAATTAAATGCATGAGAAGCCATGTTATTTATGATTGCCACTTCAGGAGAGTAAGAGAGGTATAATTAAATATTTATGTAAAGAGAGTATTGCGTCTAATGGGAAAGTCCTCCCCCTGCACTCGACCAGCCCCGTACCCAGCTCAGGGGCCAGGCTTGAGGACACCATTGGAAACAGATCTGTAGAGCCCAGAGGTGGAGAGTTGAGGAGGAGGAATAATTGAGGTGCTGGTGTGGGCCGTGCACCTGGTCCTACCCTCTGGCCATACCCTGGGGTGGATGGGCGGACAATGGAGGGACCACCCTGCTGGGTTTAGGGTTCTGGAGGAGAGGACCCTAGCAGCTTGCTTCTCATCCAGATCACTGTGCCTGGGACGGTCAACCGGGTAGAAGGGCTCGTGGGCTGGAGGGCTAGTGGCAGTCTCATCACATCCTGGTGAAGGACTCTTCGTGTCCCAGAGCGGGTCAGCAGTGCCTGGAGGCATAACGGCAGCGATGAGGTGATCCGGTTCCTTTGTTTTCAGTGCTCATCCTGGTCCAATTCATCTCTCATTTGGACTTCTTGGACTAAGTCATTTTTCTGAGATGGGAATTTGTTCCCCTTAGAGCAGGGTTTCTCACCCTCAGCACTATTGACATTTGGGGTCAGATAATTCTCTGTTGCTGGGGGCTGTCTTCAGCTTTGTATGATGTTTAGCAGCATCTCCAGCCGCTACCTGCAGAACAGTCATCTCTCTCCCCAGTTGTGACAATCTAAAATGTCTCTAGACTGTTGTCAAATGTTGCGCTGGGAGGCAAAAATACTCTGGATTGAGAACCACTGCCTTAGATGATGAATAAACCTACAGAACAAAAAAAGTGTACTTTTGTGTAAGTTGTGTTGTTGCAGGGGTAGTAACAAGGGTTTGGATACAGGAGAGCGGGCTTCCTACTACTGAACCCCAGAATTAGGTAGGCTTAATGCAGCCTTAGGCAGTGCTAAAAAGCTGTATCCTCCCCCAACCCTGGGGTTAGGGCCCTTCTTGTAACAATCAAGGATCGAGGTATCGGCACACATACTCTCTGAAGGAGGGCCAGCTCCCCAGGGAAAGGGAGGGACAGTGCTGAGTGACACACGTCTCATTGCTCCTTCCACATTCATCAATCAGATCTGCAAATGTGTAGAGAGAGATCAAGACTGTTTTTCTTTTTTTTTTTTTTGAGACAGAGCCTCAAGCTGTCCCCCTGGGTAGAGTGCCGTGGCATTACACCTCACAGCAACCTCCAACTCCTGGGCTCAAGCAAGTCTCCTGCCTCCGCCTCCCAGGTAGCTGGGACCACAGGCGCCCGCCACAACGCCCGGCTATTTGGTTGCAGCCGTCATTGTTGTTTTGGCGGGTCCGGGCTGGGGATTCGAACCCGCCACCTTAGGTATACGTGGCTGGAGCCTTAGCCGGTTGAGCTATAGGCGCTGAGCCGAGATCAAGACTGTTATACCAGTAGGGCTCTCTCCTCATGGAAGGAAACAGCAGAACAGGGAAGATGTGTCCTCAGCAAAGACGGGTGGGCCATAATATGAGGAGATTTAGATCCCTGAGCCCCCAGTTGGGAGAAAGCTGCCCTGGACAGCTACCACACCTGCAGTAGACTTGGTGTGAGTAAGAAAGAGACTTTTCTGTGTTCAGCCATGGAGATCTTGGAGTATCTGTTGTGTGGCATAGCCTGGACCACCACGAAGATTTTTCCCCCATATACTCCATCCTTCATTCTATAGCTCTCCCATCCCCAGCCAGTTGCAAACTCAATTTTTCAACTTCCTCCCCTAAAACAAATCTAAAAACTCCCTTTCGAGTTTTTTATGAGGACTGTTTTACGAACTTTGTATTAGTACCTTTAAGAAGAACAGTGAAAATGGTGGGGAAGGACTCTACTAGGCAATTAGGCCTGACCCTCAGAAGCTGGTGAAACAAATATAAACTATTAAAAAAATCTCAAAACCAGGGTAGCGCCTGTGGCTCAGTGAGTAGGGCGCTGGCCCCATACACTGAGGGTGGCAGGTTCTCACCCAGCCCCAGCCAAACTGCAACAAAAAAGTAGCTGGGCATTGTGGCAGGCACCTGTAGTCCCAGCTACTTGGGAGGCCACAGCAAAAGAATCGCCTAAGACCAAGAGCTGGAGGTTGCTGTGAGCTGTGACACCACGGCATTCTACCAAGGGCCACAGAGTGAGACTGTCTCTAAAAACAAAAAGACAAAAAAACTCAAAACCATTGAAGGCTAACTGCAGTGTAGTATCTTGTATTGAATCACAGAACAGAGAAAGTATATTAGTGGAAAAGGTAGTGAAATATTAATAAAGTTCGGTGTTTAATGAATAGCAATGTACCGATGTTAATTTCTTAGTTTTGACTGATGTAGCATGGTTATGTAGGATGTGAACATTACAGGAAACAGAGCGAAGAGTATTCAGGGATCCTCTGTACCATCTCTGCAACTCTTTTGTAATTCTAAAATTATTCCAAAATGCAAAGTTTATTAAGAAAAAACAAAAAGCAGTGAAGAGCTAACAAGAGCATGAGGGGTTCCCACGCCGAGGTCTGCAAGTAGTTAGGAGCCCAGAAAGAGGAGCTCAGTGTGAGAGGTGCTTTTGTCCCAGGGAACTTTTGTCCTCTGGGAGCATTTACTAAGATTCAGCAGTAGCTAAAGAGGAAGCACCAGGTGTCTAGCGCCCTCTAAGTGTGGGGAATGGGATTTGGTATACTGTTAATCACATTAGACTGGGACTATCCCAAAGGGCTGTACATTGGGAAATAAACCAGGCCACACTGGGTGGCGCCTGGGGCTCAGTGGGTAGGGCGCTGGCCCCATATACCGAGGGTGGCAGATTCAAACCCGGCCCCAGTCAAACTACAATAAAAAAAAGTAGCTGAGGGTGGTGGCGGGCACCTGTAGTCCCAGCTACTCAGGAGGTTGAGGCAAGAGAATAGCCTAAGCCCAAGAGCTGGAGGTTGCTGTGAGCTGTGACACCATAGTACTCTACCGAGGGCAACAAACTGAGACTCTGCCTCTAAAAAAATACAATACAATAAAATAAACCAGGCCACAATAGACTTTTTCACTCCACTTCATGTTAGGTGTCCTGGGAAACTTAAAGTTTCAAACTTGAATTAAAAGAGTTCTTGTCTGATAGTGCCCTCTCCACTCTCTGGTACCTTAAAGATACCATGAAAAGTCTTTTTCTGGAGGAAAGTTGCATCAGCCTAAACCTCAATTTATTTTTACAAATAGTTTTTCAAATACCATCCAAAATGTAAGCAAAGTTAACCAAATATAAGAAGGGACAAGACTCCATAAGCAAGAATCTGCAGAGACAGTGGACAACAGAAACAGGCCCATTGAGACTGCAGATATTGCAAATAGCAGGAACACCTTAACACAACTACTTTTACTATGTTTAAAGAAGTAAAAGTCAAGCTTGCCATTTTGGCTGGGAATTGGAAAGTATAAAAAGTGATAGCAGATTTGCGAAAAGAATAACACCAACATTTTAGAACGGAAAAAGTACAATATTAAGGTTAGGAATCCAATGGATGAGTTTTAAACAGATTAGACCCAACTGAGGAGATAATAGTAAACGGGGGGACATAGCAGAAGAAACCGTCCAGAAGGAAGCATGGAGAAACAAAAGGATAAGAAATAGAGAGGAGAGGGTAAGAAAAATGGGGAATAAAGTAAGAATAACCAACATACATTTTATTGGAGACCAAGAATGAAAGAAGACAGAAGACGTGACACAAGCCATAATGACATAAGTAATGGCTGAGATCGTTCCAAATCTGAAGAAACACACACTGTATTATTTGTGTGTCTATGTGTTTATATATACATGGTTATATATGCCTGGTGCTAAAGCCTGTGGCCCAGGCAGGTCCCCTCTTGCTGGAGACTAGGAGGGGGTACAGTATGGACACTTGATCTATGACATAGTAGAGTGGTGGGGGAAGGATAGACCATAGGTGATGTTGAGATACTTAGATATTGATACGGAAAAAATATGACACTTGATGCCTGCTTCCCATTACACGTAACAATCAATTCTAGGGGACTATCGAACTAAATGTAAAAGGCTTTATGATATGGTAAATATCATAAAGTCTTTAGAAGTTATAGTATGTCTTGCTGGCCTCAGGACAGGGATAGAGGTTTTTGTTTTTGTTTGTTTTGTGAGACAGTCTCACTTTGTTGCCCTGGATAGACATCATGTCTGTACTAAAAATATTAGCCGGGTTTTGTGGCAGGTTAGCTGTAGTCCCAGCTACTTGGGAGGCTGAGGCTGATTGCTTGAATCCAGGAGTTTGAGGTTGCTGTGAACTAGGCTGATGCCTTGCCACTCCAACCTGAGCAACAGAGTGAGACTCTGTCAGAGAGAAAGAGAGAAAGAAAGAAATAGGATAATAAACCCCACAAACAATAGGAAAAGTTATCAGGAACCTAAAAAAAGGTACAGTAATTTCCCTTCTTACTGAGATGTGAACAGAGCTGAGCCTGCCCTTTCTTCTTTACCCTCCTTATGCAAGTCTGGAAGTGAGCCCATTTCTGCTCTTGGATTTATTCCTTGTTCCCCTTGGTGGCTGGGGTGAAAGCCAAACCAAACTAGAATACGCACCTGTAGCCTGAGGTAGATTCTTTCTGTCACCTTTTCAAGGATTCTTGGCATTCCATTTTTCCCCCCAGCATGCTTCCTAAACTCTCTTCTCCCCATGACCCTGGCGATATTCCTTCCTCCAGGATTGAGTTTATCTTCCAGCTCCCTCTGCAGCTGCTCTGGGCAGAGCACCTTGACTAATTTCTGGCTGGGTGAGGCAACTCCTGCGCTGGGCTTCCAGCTATGTTGCTGACTCTGCCTTCGCATCACCTTCTCTGCCCTGGGATGCACTCCTGCTCTGAACTCTCATTCACCCAAACCACCTCTCTTCCTCTCTCTGCTTTTCTTTCCTTCCAACCTGTTTGCCCAACTAGCCCCTGGGCTAAAGGACATGTACATATAAAATTTAAGCAAATATAGCTAAATCATCTTCCAGAAAGTTTACATCAACTAATATTCCTTCCAATTGTGTAAACATATTATTTCCCCCACATCCTTAACGGCACTGGATATAAATAAACTTAAACATTTTGTCTTACTAGGTGATAAGAGACATTTCTTTATATTTTGTTTAGAATTCTTTGATTTTGAGTGAGGTTGTAGAACTTTTTGTACATTTATTTCTTTTGTAGCAGACTGTATTTTCTTTGACCATTGTTTTTTTTGAGACAGAGTCTTACTCTGTTGCCCTCGGTAGAGTACTGTGGCATCACAGCTCACAGCAACCTCAAACTCTTGGGATTAAGCGATTCTCTTGCCCCAGCCTCCCAATTAGCTGCCTGCCCACAACGTCCAGCTATTTTTTGTTGCCGTTGTCATTGTTCTTTAGCTGGCCCAGGCTGGGTTCGAACCTGCCAGACTTGGTGCATGTGTCTGGCGCCGTAACCACTGTCCTATGGGCGCCAAGCATCTTTGATCATTTAAAAAATTTTTCCTCTTTTCTTGTTTTTTTGTTAAAGCAGGGCTGGGTTGGGTTTGAACCCACCACTCCTGGTGCACAGTGCCAGCACTCTAACCACTGAGCTATAGGCATCCAGCCTATCTTTTCTTATCTGTAAACTCTTTAAAACTAAGGAATTTTAGCTGGGTGTTATGGCAGGCACCTATAATCCCAGCTACTCAGGAGGCTGAGGCAAGATAATCGCGTGAGCCCAAGAGTTTGAGGTTATTGTGAGCTGTGGTGCCACGGCACTCTACCAAGGGCAACATAGTGAGATTCTGTCTCAAACAAAAAGAAAAAAGGAATTTAAGTCTATTGTATTGCATATGATAGCATGTCATATCGCAAATAATACTTTTGTCTGTAACAGTGGTTACATTTTACTTAGTTATACATACCTACCTTTTTTAAAAAATAGATTTGGGTTAGGATTTTGCTTAGAAATGTTTCCTTCACTGAAAGATTATTAAAATAAATATGTTGGGAAAGTATGTGGATGTGAGGAGTGAGGGAGGGATCCAGCTTGCCTCCTTTTCTTTCTCTAAAAATAGTCATTCTTTTCCTCCCACTTAATTATCACGTCATCTTTCTCAAAAATTAAAAGATCATATGCATAAGGACTATTTCTGTACTTTCAATCCTTTTCTATTTGTCTAGCTACTGATTGCCTCTCTGGCACTAAACTTTAAAACATTGTTTTCATATCTGAAAGGTTTCTTCTCTGAAAGAGATGGTGCCACCTTACAGCCTATTTCTCTAGTCCTATAACTCTCTTTTTTCAGAATTTTCCTGCCACTCATCAATGTTTATTTTTTCCTGATGAATTTTAGCATCACTTAATAAATTCCCTTTGAAAATCCTTTTTATAGTTTAATTGGAATTGCCTTGGGTTTGGAGATCGTTTTTGGAATGAATTCACATATTTACGGTATTAAACTGTCCTTTCCCCTATTCATTTGAAGTGCATTTTGTCTTCCCATAGCATTTTAAAGGGTTTTTTCCCCCCTAAATATCAATAAGCCCTTTAGGTTTCTTATTAAGTTTATGAATTGATAATTGATATTTTGCTTGCTATTCTAGTTTGATTTGTTTTTCTTTCATTATACTTTATTTTTGTTCATAGGAAAGTCATGAATTTTTAATATCTATTATATATCCTGCCATCTTATTTAATTTCCTCCTCATTTCTGTTGGCTTTGCAGTCAATTATCTTGGGTTTCTAGGTATGCCCATGTATTGTCTGTGCTGGCTCTTTCTTTATAATATCTACGTCTGTTATTTCTCTTTCTCATCTACTCCTATTGGCCATCACATCCAGAGTGATATTATATGACTCTGGTGTTGGTAGGAACCTTGAGGTTTGATTATTAGATTCATACATATCTAGGGATACCTATTAGCTTCATATACATAAAATATTTCTTTTTGATTAACTGATCCTTCATTGTCATCAAATGTTCCCCTTTATCCCTGGTAATATTCCTGGGATATTCTGGAGTGAGGTGGGGATCCAGCTTGCCTCCTTTTGTGAGGTCTACTTTGCCTCATAATATGCAGTCACTCCAGCTTTAATAATTAGTTTTTCTACTGTAAGACATTTTTGTTGTTGTTGGGGATTCATCGAGGGTACAAAGAACCATGATTCCATTTGCTAGGTAAAGTCCCTCTTATAATTGTGTCCTGTCCCCAAAAGGTGTGTCACACACTGTGTCCTCCTACCCCACTCTCTCCTTTCCTGTCTCTGTTCTCTCCTTCTGCCACCCCCCACCATGTACTAGATCATTAATTGTCCTCATCAGAATTGAGTACATTGGATTCTTGCTTCTCCATTCTTGTGATGTTTTACTAAGAATAATGTGTTCCACTTCCATCCAGGTAAAAACAAAAGATGTAGTCTACATATTTTTTAATGGCTGAATAGTATTCCATGGAATGCATATATCACAGCTTGTTAATCCATTCCCAGTGGCTGGTGACTGTGGCTCAGTGCGCAGGGCGCCGACCCTGGCCAAACTGCAACAACAAAAATAGCCAGGTGTTATGGCGGGCGCCTGTAGTCCCAGCTACTTGGGAGGCTGAGGCAAGGGAATCGCCTAAGCCCAGGAGTTGGAGGTTGCTATGAGCTGTGTGATGCCATGGCACTCTACCATGGGCGATAACATGAAACTCTGTCTCTACCAAAAAAAAAAATCCATTCCTGGGTTGGTGGGCATTTAGGCTGTTTCAATATTTGGGTGATTATAAATTGAGCTGTGATAAACAATCTAGTGCAAGCATCCTCATGGTAAAGGGATTTTTTTCCTTCTGGGCCTAGTAATGGGATTGCAGGATCAAATGGGAGGTCTAGTTTGAGATCTTTGAGGATCCTCTATACTTCCTTTCAAAAGTTGTATTAGTTTGCATTCCTACCAGCAGTGTAAAAGTGTTCCCTTCTCTCCACATCCATGCCAGCATCTGCAGTTTTGAGATTTTGTGATGCGGGCCATTCTTACTGGGGTTAGATGATATCTCAGAGTGGTTTTGATTTGCATTTCTCTAATAATTAGGGATGTCATTTTTTCATATGTTTGTTAGGCATTTGTCTGTCTTCTTTAGAGAAGATTCTATTCACCTCTCTTGCCCAGTGATCTAAGGAATTATTGGCTTTTTTTTTTTTTTTTTTTGCAGTTTTTGGCTGGGGCTGGGTTTGAACTCGCCACCTCTGGCATATGGGGCTGGCGCCCTACCCCTTTGAGCCACAGGTGCCGCCCTGATTATTGGCTCTTTTTATGTTGATTGATTTGAGTTCTCTGTAGATCCTAGTTATCAAGCTTTTGTCTGATTCAAAATATGCAAATATCCTTTCCCATTGTGTAGGTTATCTATTTGCTTTGGTGGTTGTCTCCTTAGCTGTACTGAAGCTTTTCAGTTTAGTTAAGTCCCATTTATTCATTTTTTTATTTTTGCAGTTTTTGGCTGGGACTGGGTTTGAACCCGCCACATCTGGCATATGGGGCCTGCGCCATACCCTTTTGAGCCACAGGCACCGTCCCCCATTTGTTTATTTTTGTTGTTGTTGCAATAGCCACAGAAGTCTGGTAAGACAATTTTATTCTTTTTGTTTGTTTTTTGAGACAGGGTCTCACTGTTGCCTAGACGAAAGTGCACTGGTGTCATTATAGCTCACTGCAACCTCAAACTCCTGGGTTTAAGCCTCCTGAGTAGCTGGGACTACTAGTGTGCACCACTATAACTAATTTTAACATTTTTTTATAGAGATGAAGTCTTGCTATGTTGCTCAAACTGGTCTCAAACTCCTGGCCTCAAGTGATCCTCCTAGCTTGGCCTCCCAAAGTGCTAGGATTATAGACATGAGCCACCTCATGAGGTTTCGTTCATTTTCTTTTAGCATATCTGTGTCTTTGTTTTTTAAAATTTCTTTTCCTATTATTCAGATATAAATGTTATGAATATTTCTTCCTAGTCTGTGGTTCGCTATTTTCTTAATAGAATTTTTTTCTGAGCAGACGTTGTCAATTTTTATAAACTTCATTTCTTAATTGTTTTTAGGATCCATGCTTTTAAATAACCTTTCAAAGAAATCTTCTTCTGACCCAAGACTGAAAAGATTTTTCTCCTGTTTTCTTCTAAAATTTTTCTCCTGTTTTCTTCTAAAATTAGCTTTAATAATTTATGTTTAGGCCTAATAATTTATGTTATGATAGGCCTAGGCCTGTCATTCTTCTTAAATTGATTTCTGAAAATGGTGTGAGGTAGGGATTGAGACCCTTTACACACTAGCATCTAGTTCCATCCCCACTTGGTGCACTTCTTTTGACCTTCCAGCTAGTAGATGACTCCTGATAGCTTTCCAACAGTAAGCACCCCAGCTAAAAATGTGTGTTATGTGGTCTCTCACTACTCCAACTGTGGTCTGCAGAAAGGAACATCACGGCACCCCGGGAACTTGTTAGAAATTCAGAATCTGGCACCACACCAGATTCTTAACACAACCCTCAGGAGACTTATAGGCACGTTACATTTTGAGGAGTACTGGTGTGGATAGTTTTTGAGGGAGAAGGAGGAATGTCATTATGACATTTGCTGTCTCTCACAGACGGTTCAGGCCCGGCAGGCTGGGGAAGAAGGAGGGGCTGCCTACCGATTTCTTCTGAATGATGTACAGTGCTGGGCCTACTCCCAGACTGAACCTCTGGCTGGCCTCTTGCAGTTTCTGCTGCGCGGCTCTTTGCTGCTGGGGTTGATCAGGGAGGGGACTCATCCACTTCCCCACTCCTCGCCCTCTGATGCCCACAGCCACCTGCTCACTCACGCAGCAGCTCCTGCGCTCTCCTCCATACACATTCTTCCACTCCTGAGCCTCAGTTTTCTCAACTTCGGAGCCAAAATAATAATGGTCTCTGTCTCAGGGGCTAATGTGATGCGAAGTGATCTGAGGAGTACCTGGGCATAGATATAGCACAATAGAACTCAGCGATTGTCATGCCATTTCGGAGCTCTTTCCCCGGGAGAAGTCCCTGGACTCCAGTCGCCTTTCCCCCCGCAGCCCCACCCTCTCCTCCAGCCTGGCAGATCCGAGCCCGCCTTCTCCCCTGTTCCACTTCTTCCTCCCAGCTCCGCGCCCCAGCGCAGCACGCACCGATAAATCTTTCCCAGCATGTTGCATTGTTACAGCGAGTTGCCCTCGCGTCCGTCCGGCCCCTCGCCCCGGCTTGGGTGTTCCTCAAATCCAGGATCCCTGCCTTGGTCGTCTTTGAAGCCTCAGTCCCCTGGCACAGTTCCTGGCACTTGGAAGGCGCTCAATAAATGTTTGCGAAATCGAATTCTGCGTTGAGCAGGTGTCCACCCCTTTATTCGCCGGGGGTTGGGTATGTGCGGGCGGTGGGGTCGCAGGGAAGGCTGGCTGTGTGCCCGGGCAAGGGGACACGCGTGCGCGCGCGCGCACACACACACACACACGCAGGGACTCCAGGAGCAGGAGAACGGGAGGGGTAGGACGCTGGTGAGCGGAGCTAGGGCTCGCGGGGGACAGCGGTGCCCGCCGGCGAGTCTGCCCGCGCTCCTCCCCCTCCTCCCGCGCCTCCTCCGGCTCCACCACCCCCGCCCCGTGCGGCCGCGGTAGGGAGGGGCCGGGAGGGCGGAGCCAGCGGCGGCCCAGGCAGGGGCACCCGCGCGCCTCGGGGTCGCGGAGCGGAGATCCCAGCGTAAGGAGGTAGGAACCGATAAGGGAGCGGGTTTCCGCGGCTGGAGGGCCGGGCTGGGAGGGAGGATGGGCTGAGACCCGTCCTGAGCGTGCTCTGGCAGCCGCGCGGCCCAGCGAGCCCCCAGCTTGGGGGGCTCAGTCTCCGCCCCTCCGTCCCCCGCTTTCCTTCTCCTGTACTCCCACCCCGGAGCGCCCAGCTCTTTCCCCGCCGCTTAGTGTCCACTGGGACCACCCTCCAAGCGTCCCCCGGGCTTAGCTGCTTCGCCCAGCAATGCTCCTTGTTCGTCCCACAGGTTCCTTCCGAGGGGAGCTGGAGCCAGTGCTCGGCCGCCTGAGGGGAGATGGGTGGGCACAGCTGGAAGCAGCTGGAGGATGAGTCCGGTGTTGAGGGGGCGGGGACTGGAGGGCCCGCGTACCATTCTTACGCCTCTTAGTGTCACTGATGCTCAGCGCAGCGGGTTGGCTCCATGTTTGTAGAATGAATGAATTACGTCTCTCCTTGTCCCCTTCTGAAGGAGGACTTTTTGAGGTCCACGTGCTGCAGAGCACATTTAGGGGCCTCATAAGATAGGGGTCCCACCCTCTCTCATGTCGCGTAGTAGAAACCTGACTTTCATTTCTGTACTCCCTTTTTACACTCCATTCTGGCGTCTCCCTTTGGGTTGGAGGTTGGGGACAGGTTGCAGGAGAGGGGTCTTGTAGGCCCAGAAAGCACTTGTTGAAGGTGTGTCTGGGCAGGGGACTTGAGCATGTGAGGGGGCATGGGAGTCGGGGGCTGCTGTACAGGAGAGCATCCACTGTCAGGCAGGGATCACTTGGCCACCTCCAAGGCCAGCTTGGGAGAGGTGACTCTGATCCACAAGTTACTTACCAAGCCCCAAACTCCTCCAAGGCTTTGTTTCTTCATCAGTGAAATGGAAACATTAGTATTCATTCCTCAGGACTTTACCCAGATTAAGAAAAACATCATATAAAATCACCCAGTACAATGCTTGGCACATCAGGGGCATTTGGCAAATCTTAATCTTATTTTCTTCTTTTCTGAAAAAGATGAAAGTGAGCAGAGTGATTTGTTCCCTTCTTCTCTGTCACGAACTAATCACAGACACAGGAGATGTGTGATTACTGTTTGTTGAATAAATATGCTTGATGGAGTTTCAGCACCTAGTCCCCACCCCCTTTCTCTCAGAATCTGCAGGGAGAGCTGGGGACCTGACCGGCACAGGCATGCCAGTGCTGTCGGAGGACTCGGGTGAGTGTCTCTCCTGGACTGGGCCTGCCACAGCCTGGAAGACTGCAAGCCCTAGCAGTGAGAGCCTGGGGAGAGAATGTCTTCAGGGCTGGGCTGTAATATTGTTTGAAGGTCCGCTCAGGGACCTCAGGGACAGGGAGTCCCCATTGCATCTGCTATACTTTATTTTTCTTACACTCTTCTCAGGTTTGCATGAAACCCTGGCCCTGCTTACCTCGCAGCTCAGACCTGACTCTAACCACAAGGAGGAGATGGGCTTCCTAAGGGATGTCTTCAGTGAAAAAAGCCTCAGTTACTTAATGAAGGTGAAGTCCCCTTTGCTTCTACCTGGAGAGGGTTTCTAGAGGTCTTCCTAGATGTCAGTGACCCTTGGAGGCCATTCTAGCTATCCCCCTGACCCAGGAAGAATTTTACTGCCCACTAGGCATGACTTTCTCTCATGCTTCCCCATCACCCAGTTTGCAGCCTTAGTTGTCCTCACAGCTGTGGGTAGGGGTGTGGTGTCCAGAGCAAGCCTGAAATTGGCTATCTTTGCAGATTCATGAGAAGCTTCGCTATTATGAAAGGCAGAGTCCAACTCCAGTTCTGCACAGTGCTGTGGCTCTCGCTGAGGATGTAAGACCCAGCTTGTCTTCTAATCCCCACTCTTTAGGGCTGCATTATTTTGCTTGTCACCATTGCTTAGCCAGGGGGATATTGGGAATTGGGAATTCAAAAGTGAAGAAGTATCTCCTTTCTTTTCTTCCTCCTCTTCTCTGGGTTCCCCGATAGACAGGGAGGAACCTGTGAGCCTTGGAGCAGGCTGACAGATGCAGTGACATGGAGCCTCCCACTTATGGTGTGTTCTTGAGAAAGTTCTCATGAAAGTCAGTTTCCTGGTTGGGTCAGTTCAGCAGTTCCCAAACCATTCTGAGGACTGGTGACTTGTCAATTAGCACGTTGCCTCTGTGCTTTGGGGAGGCCAATGTGAAGTCCTGACGTCAAGGGACCTGACTTGCATCCCTGCTTACTGGTTCAAGCTTCTCATTTTTTAAAGGGATGTATGTTAATGTCTTGTGGACCTAGTCCTCTGTGTTGTGTGGCTGGGGACACACTGTGCCAGTTGATAACTGAGATGAGCTCCTGAGCCAATCACCTAACCCCAGGAGATGGCCCAGCGAGAGATGGGGCAGATCCCCTGTGCCCTTCTCCATGGAATGTGGAGTGGAATGTGATGAAGAGCACGTTAGGTTGCTCGGCTCCCAGGCACAGTGCTGCCTTTACCATTAGCTCTGTGACCTTAAACAAGCCACTTAACCTCTCTGAGCTCCAGTTCCCTCTTTCATAAGATAGCATCATGGTGCAGGCACAGACAACAGAATCACATAAGCCCAGGCTCAGATCCTGGCTGTGCTCACTTAAGAGCTTTGTGACTTTGGGCAAATGGTTAGTCTCTTTGAGCCTCAGGATTCTCATCTATAAAATGGCAAGGTGTTAATAAAAGGCCCTGCTATATGTAGTTTGTTGTGAGGGTTAAGTGAGGACGTGCACATAAAGCAGAGGGCGCACAGGAGGTTGATGTATTAGCTCTCAGTAGGATTACCACGCAGAACTGCTCAAGCGCCCCTGAGCCCTGGAATGGTTTCTCTGAGAGCCTCCATCCCGCAGTGACTGAAGGGCTGATGTGTCCCTGGGTGGTGCAGCTGTTCCTGGAGGGGAGGACCTTGAGTCTGCGGTCCAGGGAGAAGGGTAGACTTGGGACCGGGGCACCCCAGCTGGCTGTGGCATTCTATCTCATTCCTCTGCAGGTGATGGAGGAGCTGCAGGCCGCCTCTGTGCACAGTGATGAGAGGGAGCTGCTCCAGCTGCTGTCCACCCCCCACCTCAGGGTAGTCACGCCGCAGCCCCTGCCCGCCCACACCTCTGTGTCTCCTGGGGTGGGGGTGGAGGGAGCTCTTGGCATGAAGAAATCTGAGGGAGGCTCCTCAGCCCCATTGTCTGGGGTTGTTTTCCCTCTGTCACAGTGTCCCAAACCCTCCAGGCCCCTGCCCAGCCACAGCCCACTGAGTCCTGTGGGTTGGGGGCCAGCCCTTTTCTCTTGCTTTCCTGACAGGCTGTGCTCATGGTTCATGACACGGTTGCCCAGAAAAATTTCGACCCTGTTCTCCCCCCTTTGCCTGATAATATTGATGAAGATTTTGATGAGGAATCAGTGAAGATTGTCCGCTTGGTGAAGAACAAGGAACCCCTGGTATGTGGTTCCTACCCCTCCTTCTCACTCTTCCCTGGCACCTCACCCCACCCAAAATACTGGGTGACCTTATGAATGCTTCACAGTTAGTGGTAGCAACTTTGTCAGGGCTGCTCCTGAAGCACTTTTGTGTCTAGGTTACCCATTTTTCTGGCCAGATACAGCCCCCTCAACTGTGGCCAAGCCACTTTGTATTGTAAATTACTTGCACAGCTATATGGAGCAGCCTTGATCACCCCCTGAACCAGAGGTGGACAAATCAAGCCTAAGGGCCAAACCTAGCTCATGGCTTATTTATATAAAGAACGTGTTTTGGAAACATGGCCGTAACTATTCCTGACATATGGTCCGTGGTTGCCTTTACACTATTGTGGGACAGTTGAGAAGCTGTGACAGAGACCACATGGCCTGCAAAGCCTAAAATATTTACATTTGGCCTTTTACAGAAAAAGTTTGTGGATCCCTGCTCAGAATACTGGGGAGTGTAGGGCCCAGGTCTCCCTGTCCCTAGCTGACAGATGGTTATCCTTTGGTCCTGGCTCAGCATTGATTTACTGAGCGAAGGGACAGGATTGTTTATTAGATGGAGGGAAGTGGTGGATGTCCAGACAGTTGAGGGCTTGCTCTGGGGAACACCACAGCTGGCATTCTCTATTTTCAACTTCTGCCAACAGATGAGGATATCTTCTCTGCCTCTATTTCCTTGCTGGAAAAATAGGGCAGTCATCCATCGATTTGGCTAACATATTATGAGCCCTCCTGTGCAGGTTCCACGTTGGGTGCCTGCAGTTCAGAGCTCAATAAACAATGGTCAGAGATGCTGAAAGATTTGTAGATCTAGGGGACGACAAGCTCTGGGGTTCTTAGCTGATGACCTCTCTTTCCAGCAATAATTATCTCATATACTTCAAGTAGGTGACATGGAGGAGGTTAATAATGAGTGTGAAAAGGTGTTTGCAGTTATGGCCAGTAATGCACGGTTAACGTCTGTGATGCTTACTGTGTGCTAAGTGCCTTGTGTGCATTTCCTGACGGAATCCTTGCAATACCCCTGTGAGTTAAATATAATGCTGTGCCCCAGAGGAAGCAGGCTCAAGAGGACAAGGGACTTCTGTACTTAGGCCACATGCTTTCAGTAAATGGCAGAGCTGGGTTCACACCGAGGGCTGTCCAAATCCAGAGCTTAGCTCTCAACAGTCCAGCCTGCATGGTGCAGGGAATTGGGGCTCATTAGTGCCTTTGTCATCATAGGTGCCATCTTCACTGTGCTTGATGGGCCAAGTCCTTGTCCCAAAGCTCATCTGGGGCATAATTGGTTCCCCTTGACAACAACAGAGGCCCAATAACCCTGTGGTTGGAGGCAGGCTGAGACTGCTGACGCATACTACCATCATTATTAAATGTCTTTGCAAGAGTAAAGGCTGTGAAATGGTAGAGAGGTGACCGAGAAAGCACAGGGTTTGGCATCATTAAAAGCTTTCCACCTTACCAGGTGGGTGACCTTGAGGATGCTTAACTTCTCTGAGCCCTAGTCCCGGTCATCTAAAATGTCTCAGGGTTACTGGGCTTTGTAAAATGTAAAGTGCAGTGCTATGGTAATGGGAGATGCCAGTGTTATTGTGTCCTCCCGACTCGAAAGGAGCCCAGTGATCCACCCTCTGGGGTTGCAGAGGAGGGCTGGGGGAGGCTGTGTTGGGCCCAGAGTCAGGGTCTGTGATCTGGGACAGCTTCTTAGGAGCCTGCCTGCTCTGTGTTGGATGCAGGGTGCCACCATCCGGCGGGATGAGCGCTCAGGGGCTGTTGTGGTGGCCAGGATCATGCGAGGGGGCGCCGCAGACCGGAGTGGTGAGTGGTGGCAATGCAAAGCCAGCCTGGCCAAGATGATGGCCGTCATCCCAGGGCCTTCCCCCTTTGCTCGCAGGCCTCCTCACCCCCTTCCTGTTGGGTCACCTGTTTGGGATGTGCTTTGCTTTCTGGGATTGGAGCTGGAATTCTCACCTCCTCCCAAGTCCAGTAGAAATTTTAATAGAAAGTATAACAGGCATGGAGGATTTTGCGGCCATCAGAAAGGGCTCCTGAAGCTCATGCATTGACTTAGCTTGAGGTCTATGATAATTAAGCACATAGTATGGGCTTGATAGGGCATTTCTAAGTGGGGGCAAGAAGACATCCTGCCCCCCAGCTCCATGTGCTTTGCAAGCTGCTCTTAGGGAGAGAGTGTGTTCATGTCCCAGATTTGTTTGGGTGGAAAACAGAGTGAGAATCAGTGGTGTGTGGGGGAACTGCTAAGCTGGGAGGTAAACCTCCTGGTGTAGGGAACATTACCCTGAAGTCTGGGGAGTTGTTGCAGAAAATCCTAAACCAGTACTTCTCAAACATTAACAAGCACATGGATGCCTGGACATCTTGTTAAGGTGCAGATTCTGATGCAGCAGGGTCTGGGCTATGCCCGACATTCTGCACTCCTAACCTGCTCCCAGGCAATGCTGCTGTTGCTACCCAGTGCCCAGAGTGAGTAGTAAATAGGACCCCACTATATGCAGGGATACTTGTTGTTAAAGCAGAGGTTGATAGACAGTGTGTGTAACCCTCTTGATGGCATCTCCACTAGTGCCTTTAAGTTTTCTTGTTAAGACTTAAGAAGACCATTCTTGGAGTGTGTCTGTAAATCCAGCAGAGTGAAGAATTGATGACATCGTTTAGAAAGCAGAGGTGGTAGCAGAAAGAACATAAGCTTTATACATCAAAATAACTGTGTTTGAATACTGGCTCCATTCTTTCTTAGCAGTGTAGCCCTGGGCAAGCTGCTTAATCTTCCTGGGTCTCAGCTGTCAACTTGTAAATTGGAGATTTCATCTAGTGATTGTGAGACTGCCATGCCCAGTGAAGTGCCCAGGGTGCAGCAGGGCTCAGTTTACCCCAGTCCCACTTGCTGGCTTTAAACCTGGAGTCCTCTGTGTAGCAGGCTCTTTGGATGCCTGGAGTTCTGAGCCCTGGGGACCGAGGCTCTCTTCCTGTGCTGATGATCATCCCTGTGTCTCCTAGGCCTGGTCCATGTTGGAGACGAGCTCCGTGAAGTGAATGGGATCGCAGTCCTGCACAAGCGACCTGATGAAATCAGCCAGATCCTGGTCTGTGCCATGTGCCTGCTGGGAACATGGGGGGTCTGCAGATACCACAAGCAGGGTGCTTCCTAGAGTCAGGGCAGTAATTAACTCAACTAGGGCACTATCCTCAGGTGGGCCTCAGGGGGTGCTGTGAGTCTGACTTTCATTCTGAACATCAAGTTTTTGGACCTGAGAAATAAGACTCAAACTTGAGACGGTTTTGGACCTGGCAGGTGATAAACCTCTGTTCCCTCTCCTTTCAGGCCCAGTCCCAGGGATCCATCACCCTAAAAATCATCCCAGCCACCCAGGAGGAGGATCGCTTAAAGGAGAGCAAGGTAGGGGCGGTGTGCTCATGCGGCCCTCTTGCCGATTAGGAGACACAGCCTGCTGGCTGGGCTGATCTAGTCCTGCCTTTTGAAATAGTCATTTGGGAACAGATCCTAGATCTGGTCCTAATAACCTGTAGAGGACTTGAATTAAGGCACAGAGTGATTCATTTGTTTGTACTCTGCCTCTTTCTAAACAGAATTTGACGTAGCTTACTAATAAAAGACAAGGTTATTTGAATTGAAATAGAAAATCAAGGCCATGAAGAGGAGGAGAAGGTACTAAATGTGCTGGATTCTGGACCAATTAAGTAACTGCCATTTGTTTAATTATTTGAGCCTTACTTGGACACTTCCTCTGTGCCAGGCACGCAGCCAGATGCTGGAGACAGCAATGATTAGTGGCTTTTAGGGTTCCTGATGCCAGGGAGCAAGTCTTTCATTGCTGTGTGATAAGTGCTTTGGCAAGATTCTGTACAAAGAGTTACAGTCACCTTGGAGATGTCACAGAATGGGGGTGTTGGAACTGAGGCTTGAGGGAGGTAAAGATGAGTAGGACTTTGGGGGGAAGCTGAGGCAGAGATATCTGCATGTCCAGATGCTCTGTGGTGTTACGGAGAGGAGCGTGTGTAGGAAGCAGTGAGAAGGAGCAGTGTGGTTGAGCCTGGCGGAGGCTGGTGGTGGGTTTGGAGGTAGGCTAAGCCTGTGTTCCTGACTAACCTTGTATGCTTTGTTAAAGGTTTTGGTACAATCCCTGCTTAGGTGGAGGCCTCTTAGAAGCTGACCCTGAGGCAAAGATTTGAATGCCAGTGGTTTATTGGGAGGCTACCTCAGGAAACACCAGTACAGGCATGTGGAAGGGAAGGCAGTCAGTCTGGCCAAGGCCATGTTATCAAGCAAGTTATGATTTGGGCAAGTGGAGTTTAATCCTGCTGGGGAGCTTGGGGATCCCTCGTAGAATCCATACCTCTGTCATCTCACCCAAGAGACCTGGGAGCTGGCTGGTTTATACACCAACTCCTACCAGGATCTCCTGGGGGATTAATTCCTAGTAATTCCTGCCTGCTGGGTTTGGGTAGAGCAGGCTCCAGTGGCCAGAGAAAGTAAATCTTTAGGCATGAGAGGCAGGTGCAGGTACTGGAAGTCTTAGGCAAAGAGATGCAGGTGCTGCCAGCAAGTACTGGCAGACGCAGATGCTGGCAGCTGACCTGGAAGTCAGCCAGGGTGCACTGAAATGGTGTAGCCCTAGGGGATATGGGAAGGCATCCACAAGATGACCCCGTAGGTCAGTAGTTCTCAACTTTCCTAATGCCGCAATGTATTTTCGTTGTTAAAAAGGGGTCACGGCCCACAGGTTGAGAACCGCTGCCATAGGTGGTGAGAAGCTCTTAAAGGTATTTTTCTTTTCTTTTTTGAAAAGAAGTGGGTAAAACAACTATACTTGTGTTTTAGAAAGCTCCCTGGGGCAGCCAGGTGGAGGAGACTGGAGTGGGTGGGGGCTAGGGTCAGGGAGGTCTTACAGGAGGGTGTTGTAAGACCCCAGGTGAGAGGTTATTAAGACCTGAACTGAAGTGGTGGTAGAGGGGTGATCACTTTGACTTCACTATAAATTTGGTAAAAGGTGAAAGATTTATATGATCTGAAGAGAAACCAGAGTATGACTTCACTATAAATTTTGGATTTGAGCTTCCTGGCAGCCAAGGCAGAAAGGTGAAAATGATGAATTACATACTATTCATCAGGATGTAAGGATGTAAGGATAGGAGGAAGCATGCCAAGCTTTCAGGATTGATTCCCACCCTGCCCTCCCAATACTTAAGGCAGGTAAGAAGAAATATTACAAGGTTGAACACAGTGGCTCACCCTATGATCCTAGCACTTTGGGAAGCCAAGGTGGGAGGATCACTTGAAGCTAGGAGTTTAAGACCAGCCTGAGCAAGAGGGAGACCTCATATCTACAAAAAAATTAGAAACAAAAAAAAGAAAAGAAAAGAATTAGCCAGGCACGGTGGTGTGTGCCTAGAGTCCCAGCAACTGTAGGCAGTTGAGGCAGGGGAAGCCATTGAGCCCAGATTTTGAGGCATTAGTGAGCTATGATGATGCCACTGCACTTTAGCCTGGATGACAGAGCAAGACCTAGTCTCAAAAAAGAGAGAGAGAGAGAGAGAGAGAGAGAGAGAGAGAAACATTACAGCATCTGGCACAGAAACAGAAGAGGCCAGAAGGGATGTCAATAAATACTTTGATGAATGAAGATTAATAAGAGACAATGTCTTCAATGACAATTTTTTTTTATAGCAAGTAAAGAGATAATCTTTATATGGATTTTTTTATTTGCACTCTTTGATTAAATCTCAGGACATAAGTAATATTGACTCTTATTTGGTGGAAGGTGATTATTCCTGGGACAAGTTAATGTGGTCCACTGTATATGCAGTTTTGACGCAGGAGAGAACTTGGTTTTCCCAGAGGACAAAATGGCTAGCCTGTCCCTCAGTCCCTCCTTCTGGAAAGTTGATTCTTGATTTAGATCTTGGTCTGGGCTGGTCACTTAAGATTACACCCTTTCCTGTGTGCCTGGGACCCTAGTAATAACATCTGTGACTAGATGAAAGTGTCTGTTCCCATGATATGTGGCCAGAAAGTTCTTATTATTGTCTAATTGTATCTTTTCTGGTTGGCACATAAGGGACTATAGTTTGGTCTGTCTGAGAAAGACTCCCAATTGCTTTGTTTTTCAATTTGTTGCCGAGGTAATTGGTCTCTGATGGTCTGGAAATAGAAATACATAAAATAAATCCATGCCACTGACTTATAGAAGAAACTGAGGAAGTGTGAAAAAGTGCTGTGTCCTCACCCCATCTTCTCCTGAGAGGGTGACTCCAGGGTAGAGGGAGGAGTTGGGGCTGGACCAAGTCTATGGCAGTTGAAGCAGGATCGAGCTATAAAAACTGGGTGTCAATTACCCACTGAAAGTGATGCCGAGAAACCAGTAACAGTAGTTTTGTTGATATTTATGTTCTTACCAAAACATCTAGATTACTTATATAACAGATGGCGGCAGTTGGCTTGACATAAATAACATTTGGGTTGGAAATTGTGCTTGCTTAACTTTTTGTTCCCAGGATTAGTTGTTGTTGTGTCTATGCTAAAAGGCTGGTTCGAGGGCAGCAGGTCAGGTAAATAAGGAGATATGTGGGTGGGAAAGAGAAATTTGACCATCTAAAGCTGTTTGATTCCTGATGGATTTCCCAACTATGATATCCAAAATGGTCGAACAACAACAACAACATAGGTGCGGGGGGTGAGGGGGGGTGGGGGTCTGATCTTTCTATTCTCAAGGCTGCTTGTTCTTCCTAAGTGTGGTTGGTCACTGTCATTTGGCCTTCGATGCGGAGAAAGGCCACCTCACTGAAGCCCTCCCTGTGCAGGTATTCATGCGGGCTCTCTTCCACTACAACCCTCGGGAGGACCGGGCCATCCCCTGCCAGGAGGCAGGCTTGCCTTTCCAGCGCAGGCAGGTCCTGGAGGTGGTGAGCCAGGATGACCCCACGTGGTGGCAGGCCAAGCGAGTGGGGGACACCAACCTCCGAGCCGGCCTCATCCCGTCCAAGCGGTTCCAGGAGAGGTGGGTCTGGGGTGTGTTGTAAAGTGCTGGTTCCAGCCTGGCAGAGGCTCGGGTCCATGATAAGCCCTCTAGTTTCTGCCACCACTGCCAGAGCGGCCCACTGAGTGTTGTGCCCACCGAGGTAAGTACCAATTATAGTTGTCTGTGTTCTTATTCCATAACAAGAGGTTCTGTTTAAGACTTAAAGAAATGCATGGAAATTTATGCTATTAAGTTAACATAAATTTTATGATGCACAGAGGAAGTTGAGAAATAAAATATAAAAATGCAGAAGAGGAGGACTAGGAAAAGAAAATTACCCAAAGTCTCCGTCACTATCAAAGCAGCATCCTTTATTTCTTTCCTGTGCTTTTTATCTGAGTGTTGCATGTAGAATTTTGGGTCTTGCTTTTTTTGTTTTGTTTTCTGAGACAGAGTATTTCTCTGTCACCCCTGGGTAGAGTGCTGTGGCATCATACATAGCTCACAGCAACCTCAAACCCTTGGCCTGAAGCAATCCTCTTGCCTCAGCCTCCTAAGTAGCTGAGACTACAGGCGCCACCT
>NW_003852413.1:20604749-20650470 GCF_000181295.1 Otolemur garnettii
CTTTTTTTTTTTTTTTTTTTTTTTTAGAGAGGGGCATCTCACTCTTGCTCAGACTGGTCTCAAACTTCTGAGCTCAAACAATCCTCCTGCCTTGGCCTCCCAGAGTGCTAGGATGACAGGCTTTAGCCACTGTGCCCAGTCTCGATTCTTTCCTGTGCTTTTTATGTGAGTGTTATATATAGAATCTTGGATCTTGCTTTTTTTGTTTTGTTTTTTGAGACAGAGTATCTCTCTCTCACCTCTGGGTAGAGTGCTGTGGCATCATACATAGCTCACAGCAAAAATTTTCTTTTGTTTTAAAATTTAATAATGTGATGTTAGCATTTTCCATATTATTGTATGTTCTGTGCAGAGTGATTTTAATGGCTATATAATATTCATCAGGAGATAACACCTTTCATCCCTAGGCTGCAAGTATTTAGTATGACTTGGGCAGGCCTTGTGCCCAGAGTTTTGCAGGCCACTATCTACCTATGGTTTCTGCCCTAGAGAAGCATATAGTTTTCCCCACTCAAGTCAGACATTCCTCAGTTTTTATAAATGTGAGGGGTGTAGGGAGGAGTATGTGGTGCTGTGAGTTCATATTAGAAGGTTATGACCTCATTTGGGCATGCAAGGAGGGCTTCTCAGAGGAAGAGTCAGACCTAACTGACTTCGTTACTTTCCTGTGGGTGTACTTTTAGGTCATCTCCAATTTTTGACTGTTATAAGGCTGCAGTAGCTGCACAGATGGTTTTTGATGTTTTATTTATTTTTAATTTTTTGTTTTTGAGACAGAATCTCATTTTGTCACCCTCGGTAGAGTGCCGTGGCGTCACAGCTCACAGCAACCTCAGACTCTTGGGCTCAAGCGATTCTCTTGCTTCAGTCTCCCAAGTAGCTCAGACTACAGGCACCTGTTACAACGCCTGGCTATTTTTAGAGATGGGGGTCTTGCTCTTGCTCAACGTGGTCTTGAACTCGTGAGCTCAAGCAATCCTACTGTATCAGCTTCCCAGAGTGCTAAGATTATAGGTGTGACCCACTGTGCCCAGCCTTGGTTTTGATATTTTAAATGATTTTCTTAGCATAGATTTCTAAGAAGGTAAACCCTGGCTCAGAGGGCATGGCTGTTATGATGGCATCACTTCCGTGTTGTAGCTCTCTTCCCATCTTGTGGTGTGTGAAATGCAATGATGACAGAACCTCAGGGTCCACCCATTGCCGTGGTCCCCAGCTCAGGGCAGTCAGCATCACCTGGGAACTTGTTAGAAATGCACTTTCTTGGCCCCCACCCCAGACGTGCTGAATCAGAAACTTCAGGGCAGATCCTGAGATCTGTGTTCTAATAGATGGGCCAGGTGCTTCTGAGATGCTGAAGTCTTACTCCATTTCCTCGGGGGAGCCTCAGACCCATCTGCATTTCTGGCTTCACAGGTCTTGGCTACATCTCACCAGAAATGTGGGGGAGGACTCTTTAGCTGCATTTAAATGTGGAAATCTAGACCCCTTGCAGGAGCCCTGGGCATTTCCTCAACTTAGAGATGAGGCCTTGGCTGTGCTTCTCTGCTAATAACCATGGATAATGTTCTGGGGCTAGGCTCTCCCTTGCAGGGTTAAATTAGGGTCATTTTTGTCCCGGATCTCTACTGTGAGTCACTCTGCTATCTCCCAGCTTCCTTCGTGATGGGGAAGTTGGGGGAGAATAGAGAAGAGGCCTCCTTTCTTGGGAATGAGCCACAAGATAGTTAACAACCAGCTGATGACTGTGGACACTGGGTTGAATCCCTGTGTGTGGCCACCTTGGGCTGAGCTAGATTTCCTAGGTGAGAGACTTGGTTTCTTCCTCTGTGGGGATCAGTGAGCCCCTGTGATAGTGTACGGTTTCAAATTACAACTCCCTGTAAAGCAGGTGGCCCTAGGAGTGCTTAGCTGTGCCCACCTGTGGGATCCAGGCCTCTGTTCCTGAGTTTTCCGAAAGGCTCCTTTCAGCTGGTTCTCAGGCCCAGCTGATGGGCCCACCCTTTTCCTTGTATCCCCACAGACGATTAAACTACCGGAGAGCCACAGGCAGCCTGCCGAGCCCCCAGAGCCTCAGGAGGCCCCCATGTGAGTAGATTGGGAAAAACAGTACTCTAGGGAGGGGCTGGGCTGGAGGGGCCTCTGGGATCCTGTCTGAGCTTGCAGACCTCCAAAGGGTCTGGGGGGAAGAGGGAGAAGAAGGCAGGGTGGGCTAGGGGCAGCTATTCCCTGGAGAGGACCTTACATATTTGGGACCCAGAGATGACACTAGGGAGTATGTTAACACCTCTCCCCAAATGGTGTGTAACCTGTGTATGTGTTTTGGAAAGGGTCCACAGTGCTCATTAGAGTCCCAGGGGCTCTCCAACCTTGAAAACTGAGGAAACACTGATATCGGAAGGGATCAGAGGAGCCCTTGAGTGACCCCATGCCTCCGTGTTAGGGATGCCAGATTTGGCAAATACAAATGAAGGATGCCCAGTTAAATTTGAATTTCAGTTGGATGATGAATTGTGTTTTAGCATAAACATGTCCTGTGCAGTATTTGGGACAGAGCTTATGCTAAGAAATTATGAGTTATTTATCTGAAATTTAAGTTTAATTGAGAGTCTTTTATTTTATCTGGCAACCCTATTCTGCGTAGCAACCCTTTTAGAAAACTCATCCGCTGGCCTTCCTGCCTTTTAACCATCGCAACAACCCCATGAAGTAGGCAGAGTGGGGCATCCCCTTTTCCAAGATGGAAAAATGGAGATTCACAAGGTTAAGTGAGAGGAGCTGGGCTTGGATTTCAGAAGGGCTGTGACCCATACAGAGAGGAAGCTTTTGTGGGGGCAGATCAAGGAGGGGGTTGGGGGGGCCTGAGCAGGCTCCCAGTGACCAGGGCACAGCTGGCATGAAGCTCTGCTCCCCCTGCTCCATCCTCTGCATCCGCATTTTCCTGAACAGTTTCCAAAGCCAGACAAGAAAGAGCAGGTCCGATTCCCTCTGCAAGGTCCTGGAGTGAGCTGCCAAGGGCCACTTTTCCAGACTTGCTGTCAGGTTGCAAGGGTGGCTGAGTGTGCTGGCCTTGAGGCTGCTTACGCCAGTGATAAGCTGGCTTTCTCTGGGCTGCTAATGAGACACACACAAGAAGACTAATTAGAGCAGGTCTTGGGGTTTAATAACAAACTAACTCGGATCACAGGTTTGTTGGAGGAGAGAGAGAGGCCAGATGGTGGGCTCCGCAGGAGCCCAGGGCTGTGGCTGCCTATCAGCCGCAAGGCCTCTGCTCCCCTCCACTAACGCTGTTCCATCTGTCTTTTGTGCAAACCGCAGATGATCAGCCTTGTGACAAAGGTAGGCCTGGCATTTGTCCTCTGTGCATACAGGCATGGTCTCTTTTCTGTGGAATGTCTAGGGCTGGAGGGGCTCTCCTCCCGCCATGCCTGTGCCTCTCCGGCACTCTATACACCTCTCCCTACCCAGCCAGCTTGACCGGCCTATTCCACGAGGTGGGCAAAGCTGGTAGGAACAGGGTTCAAGGCCTGGGAGCCCTTCCCTGGCCACCTGGCATGCAAGACCCAACCTTCCCTGTGCCTGGGCTGGGTAGGAGATAGGAGTCGGAAGGGTGGAGCAGGGAGGACTGCATCCTCCTTCCTCATTCACACTGATCTTAACTCAGGGCCTGGGAAAGCCTGATGGGGTCCTAAGCACAGAGAACTGAATGAAGCAAAAGAAGAGCTGGTTTTCCTGGGCAGCTAGGACATGGCATTTCCTCTGAGCTCCCCTGAGACACCATCCCGGAGGGCTCTTCCTGCCTGGCCATCAGGTGCCAGCCAGGCCCCTCTGGGCTGGCTGTGGTCCAGTGGAACTTATTGACTTCCCTCCCTCTGTTTGGTTCCCAGAGACCTGTGACTGTGAGGGGTACCTCAAAGGGCACTATGTGGGTAAGTACCAGGCTTCTCTTCCCTGACACCCCTGTCCCCTTGCACAGCCTGCCCCAGCTTGGCCTCCAGAACCCTTGAGAGCAGCTGAGCCTGTGGGACCCACATCTCCCCTTAGTGTCTATCAGCCAGAGGAGGGGCTGAGCCTCTGGGCTTTGGGCCCCCAGCCAACCACTGGGCACAGAGAGGGACACAGACCCCTCCATTATTACCAATTTTACCATCATCAGCATCCTAATTGGAGTTTATTCAGTGTTAACACTACCACCACACAGCCAGGTACTCCAAAGTACCTTTACTTTTTTTATTTTGGTCAGTTTTTTCAAAGGCCTTAGAGATAGGCAAAGAGCTTTTTAACTTTTGTTTTGAAGTAATTTCAAACTTACTGAAAAGTTGTAAGAATTGTACCAAGAACTCCCCCATACGCAACACCCAGATTCAATTGTTCATACTTTGCCAAGTTTTCTTCGTCACTGGCTTTTCTACAAAGCAGCATTTTCCTCCTGAGTCACAGGAGCGTGAGTTTGTAGACATCATATCCCTTTACCCCCAAATCCCTCAGCATGTGTTTCTCAAAGCCAAGGACATTCTCAGGGCAATTATAAAATTCTGGGAATTTAACATGTGTACAATTCTATTATCTTGTATACTGTCATTAAAATTTCATCCTTTGTGCCAATAATATCCTTTAGAGCATCTGCTCCTGGTCCAGGATTTGATCTCAGACTACAACATACTCAGCTCTGCTGCTGTAGTGCAAGCACAGCCAAAGATAACATACAGAGGAATAGACATGACTGTATTCCAATAAAACTTTATTCACAAATTGAGACAGTGGCCCAGATTTGGCCTATTGACCTCTGCTTATTGATCTTTGCCACAGGTACCAGGTTCTTGTCTAAGAATTACCCCTATACCAGGGGTAATATAAAAAACAAAACAAAATACTACCTAACATTGGGTTGGTCAGAGCAGGACATAGAAAGTAAAGAACAATTGGAATCACACTCTGAAATAGAATCATTTGCCATACTTGTCAGAAATGAACTGGAAAGATGAGGGCGTGTTCCCTCTAGCGCTGTGAGGGCGCTGTGGCTCTTGCACCCTGGGTTGTGTTGCCTCCAGCCCAGGGGCTTTTCCCTCTAGCGCCCTGAGGGGGTGTTGTCTCTGCGCCCTGGGGGCGGTTTCCCTGAAGCCCCCCGGGTGCGAGTTGACTCTGCGCCCTTGGGGCGTTTTCTGTGGGGCTCCCTGGGGGCGTTTTCCCTCGGGCGAGTGGAGGGAGGAGGATTGGAGGGATCAACAGTGATCTTGAATCCTAGTTTGTGGATGCCAGGGGTCACCCTGTCATTGCGTTACTGTGCCTCCTGACCAACCTTCCTGTATCAGGAGTAGGTTGGGAGGAGTCAGGAGGACTCAGTACTACCTCCAAGTCTGGAGAAAGTACTTACTTTTTCCTGTGAGATCCTGGGACAAATGCCACAGGGTCCCTCTTCTCCCTCTTCTAAGCTGGTCTTCGGAGGAGTTTCCGGCTGGGCTGCAGGGAGAGGCCAGGAGGCTCACAGGAAGGGAAAGTGTCCTCGGTAGCTGAGCCTCCAGAGCTGCTGACCTACGAAGAGGTGACCAGGTACCAATACCAGCCTGGAGAGCGGCCTCGCCTGGTGGTTCTGATCGGTAGGTGATGTCTTGGGTTTCCTGAGAGGGGGCTTGTTTCCTCCCCAGGGGTTGGGGAGGGAGCTCAGCAGGGAACCTGGACAGCCTTCCCTTTGTTTCCCAGGGTCTCTGGGAGCCGGACTGCATGAGCTGAAGCAAAAGGTGGTGGCTGAGAACCCACAGCACTTTGGTGTTGCTGTTCCACGTAAGAGGGTCCATGTGGGGTGTAGGTTTGTGTGGACAAACATGAATATTTCATGGGCACTTAAACTCTCTAGATCTATCTTCATCCCTTTTTTTGGGTCTGAGGGACTGCTAGGCACTGTTTGCTCTAGGCAAGTTGTGGGATGGAGGCATGATGGGAAGAAACCCATTCTCAGTGGTCTATTAGAACCCTATGAGACGGAAGCTGGAGGACCAGCTGTCTGTTTCTGCCTGAGTTAGGAGGTGAGTCCAGAGCACACTGCAGGCAAAGTGAAAGACTCAGCCTGACCCTGGCCCCCTATCCCACTGTGATAGAGGATATTCCAACTCCCTCCTCATACTGACCCTGACTCCTGTGACCTCTGCCCTCTGCTCAAGTAAGTGAGCTGGTCAGAGAAGCTGGAGTGTCCAGTGGGTGGTGTTGCTAATGCCCTCCCTGTGGCTGCCTTCTAGACTGGCAGGGTGCCTGGGCACATCCCTGGGTGATCCACCCCTGATGATTCTTGAGGTTTCCTGTTGCTAGAGGGAGCTGGGATGCCAAGCTCCAGTGGGTGGAGGGATTCTGGTTCTGAATGTGGTTATGAGGAGGAGGAGGAAGAAGAGAGTCAGGCACTCTTCCTTATGTGCAGTAACTTGGTCAGCCCACCCAGTCCCCTTGGGAAGGAGGATTATTACCCTCCTGAAAAACAGAGGAAGGGACTGAGGCTCCCATGTGTTCTTTTTCTGTGGAAGACCAGATTTTCCCCAGAAGCATGCATCTCAGTTCTATTATGGAAATCACTATATGTTTTTAAATTTTTATTTGGGAGTCGCCTTGTTGAAACATAACTAATCCATAAAAGGACTGTCTGTCTTCATATTTCCTTTTCTCTCCATATGAGAAATAATTGAATAAAGAAATAAGAGCATATATCAGGATCAAATGCATTTGTGGTTCCTTTGCTTTCATAAAAGAAAAACAATGAAGAAATAAAAGCTAGGACAGGGGGTCTCGCCAGTGATTATTTCAAAGCCACAACATCTGTGAGACAGTGTAGCAGAGTGGTTAAGGGTATATGCTTGGCATGTGACAGAGAGACTGATGTTGGCTTTGCCACCTACTGGGTGTGAATAATTGGGGATGATGCCTAATCCCTCTGCACCTCAATTTTCTTGGCATTAAAACATGAGGCCTCCTTTTTCCTATATCAGAGAGTTATGAGAATCAGTAATGTATCTGGAAAAGCAGAGAGCCCGCTGAATGGAAGTGGTTGCTTTATACACACAAATCAGCAATGACCTACTGAATGAGGGCACAGGCTTGTACCTGTCCCCCTCTCACTATGATGTGACATCTCTTTGCCCAGCTTTCCTTCTTTTTTTCTTTAAAAGACACCACCAGGCCCAGAAAGAGCCATGAGAAGGACGGAGTGGAATATCACTTTGTTTCTAAGCAAGCATTTGAGGCCGACATACATCAGAACAAGTATGTTGCTTGATGGGCCAGTTGGCCCTTGGGGCAGCGGTGGGACTTTGTATCTGCCCCACACTCCACTGGACCTCCTAGTGAGGGGGCTTCCAGAAAGGATGGGGAAGTAGGAGAAAAGTGTGTTGTGAGGTCTCCTTTTCTTTGCTAATTCAGGAAAACTCAGGAACTAAAGGTCTTTTCTCCTTTGGTGGCATTTCAGGTTCCTAGAACATGGCGAATATAAGGAGAATCTGTATGGGACCAGCCTGGATGCCATTCAGGCTGTTCTGGCCAAAAACAAAGTTTGTGTGGTGGACGTGGAACCGGAAGTGAGTTTCTGGACCGGTTGGGCAATTCCAGTTAATGAAATTTTTAACCTAGAAGGTTGTACATCTTATGGAACACTTGACCTTAGACTAAGGAATTGTTAGTCTAGCGTGCTGGACCTTAAATTTCCTTGGATCCCCTTTAAGAATCTAATGAAACCTTTGTATCCCAAAGTGTGCCCCTCTGTCCACAAATACCACATGAATTGTGGGGAACTTGTGGATCTTCTGGTGGTCCACAGACCCTACTGGTAGCCCCTGAATGGAGCGAGTCACCCAATAGGCGGAGGCACTGATTGGCCATTATGACATAGCTGAGAATTAGATGTAAATACCCAGGGGTTGAGCTTGTGGCACTAGGCCACTCCTGTCCCCCAACCATAGCAGGCAGAATCAGTGACTTAGGGGGCCAATGAGGGAGGCAGGCAGTCGAACAGCTTGAAAGGGAAAAAGAGGGAGGAAGACATGACCCTGAAAAGTGCTTCAAAAACATTTCCAGTTCTGCACACACAGCATGCTGCAGGCTCTGCAGGGGCTCAACAGTCCTTTTAACCTTGTCTTTCAGAAAAACTTCCAAGCTTTGAACTCAATCTGGGCTTTTTTTTTTCTTCTATAGAAACAGATCTCTGATTTTCTGATATAAACCATGGGTTTTATTTTATAAAAGTTTGCTTGAAACATTTTCCCCAAATCACATTATACCTACAAAGGAAAACTCCCACTGATTTGGACTTATGGAGAGTTAGTAGTCAAAATTGAAAGTCTAAATTTAAAAAATTTTTTGAAAAGTGATTTTATAGATTTGGGGGCAAAGTTCAGATAGGGCATATATAGCATTTTAATAACACTACAAATAGAGGCAGTTGCAGTATAGGTAAAATGCACTGATTAACATGATTTGCACATCTAACCCTCTGGTTTATTTCAGGTAACCTCTTAGGAGATCTCGTTTGCTTTGCAAACCTTTTCTTCTTTGACTATCTGGAGGAGGGCAAGGTGGTAGCATAAATTGTGCATTAGCGTAGTCCAAATTGATGAAGTTTAACTAGATAGATACACATCCTTGTCCTCCATCAGGAGTGTCAGGAGCCAGCGGGGGAGAAGGACTACAAAGGTTAATTAGAGCTGGAGGGGTCAGAACTAAGAGAGACAGTAACTCTGAGTTGATGCTTTTTCCTAGCCTTTTTCCCTCCAGGGCCCGGCTGAGTTCAGTGTCAAAGTGAAGGATAAGAAAACAGGCAGTTGATCTACCCAGTTGAAGTCTATTGTCGTGGGACCAGTGTAACTGGAACCTTTGCCGTTGAGGTTATGGGATTGAAGCACACAAGTATTGAGCTCTGAAAAGTATCTTTCACAATAAGATATTTCAAAAGTATATGATCCCAAACTTTCTTTCTCAGGCACTGAAACAACTGAGGACCTCAGAGTTCAAACCCTATATTGTATTTGTAAAACCTGCCATCCAGGAAAAAAGAAAGACGCCACCTATGTCCCCAGCTTGTGAGGACACAGCAGCCCCACTTGTAAGTTTAAAGTTGGTCATTTCTTTTCTGAAGGCCTACAGAAGGCTGTTAAAGCATAAGGGTGCTTGAAGCTGAAGAGGGACAGGACAGATCTCTGTACAAGGCCATTTTTGCATTTTGCCTATTGGCAAAACTTAGAGGAGATGGTCATATGGCCAGAAGGCTCACAGTGGAATATCCAGAAGTGCCTCCCAAACCAGGCAGGGGTGACTTTGGCTGGGCTTAATACCTGCCATTCTCTAGTGTAAGCACCCTTCCCTCAAATATGACATCTGTCAGGGACCTGTTCTGAGTGTGACAAACTATATTCATCTCTTAAACTCCTAAGCCAAAGCCCAGTATTTTCAAATTGCAATGCCAACTAACCAGGTCATTATGATTGCTTTCAAACTAGTTTGAATCATCAGAGAATTAATCGATTTCTAAAACTAGTGGATGAGATCATCCAATGTGCTCCTAAATGAACTTCTGGTTCACTGTCACAGATTCTTTGTTCCACCCAGTGTGTGTCAGGACCCTCACCCTGAACCTAAATATTTGACCGAGTTCTTCCAGTAGACATGGGCTGGGTGACTTATTTTTTCTGGTTCTCAGCAAGGTTGGTTAGGGGAATGAAAGGAGAGTTGTGGTTAGGGGGAGGGCTCTAAAGGAAACCAGTTCCAGAGTAGACTTTGCTTGCTGTCTAGTACAGCTGGTTTCATCTGAAAAGAAGCCCTCTTAGCTCCTTTCCCTTGGTCAAGAAGCTCCCTCCAAGTAAAAATTTTGATGCAATCCTAGTTGATATTAATTTTCTATTTTGATTGTCCACATCAATATATTATTTAGAATGATGTGCCTAGAAGGGACATTAGAAATGTTTTCCTTTAGGAACTCTAAGGAGATCATCGGCTTAGTCTAGAATCACTTAGAAACATACAATATGTTCATCATGGTGGTGATCATACCAATAATGAAAAAATGAACAACAGCCTAAATGTTCAGTAGCAGGGCTCAGTTTAATATACTCCATTACATGACACTCGCAGGAGGGAATGGAATATTACTGTAGCAAACTAAAATCCTGTGTTTGAGGAATATTTGATGACACAGCCAAATATAATAAAATGTTAAATGGAAATAAATCAGAAAATTAAAAATTAGTTTAATTTTATGTCACACACACAAAAAGTACATTAAAATGCTAAAGGTAGTTCTCCCTGAATAGTGGGCTCATGACTAATTTTTTTTCCTTTTCTGTGTTTTACTATATTATTTTTGTTTTGTTTTGTTTTTAGAGAGGAGAGTAAATAGCTTTATTGAGAGAAAATTCACATGTGGTACAGTTCATCTGTTTCAAGTGTACAATTCACTGATCCTTTCATAGAGCTGTTGTCATTACCATGGTCAATTAAATTAATTATTATTATTATTATTTTGAGACAGAGTCTCACTATGTTGCCCTTGGTAGAGTGACGTGGCATCACAGCTCACAGCAACCTCAAACTCTTGGGCTTAAGTGTTTCTCTTGCCTCAGCCTCCCAAGTAGCTGAGATTACAGGCACTGCCACAACGCCTGGCTATTTTTTTGTTGCAGTTGTTTAGCTGGCCCAGGCCGGGTTCTAACCCATCACTCTCAATGTATGTGGCTGGAGCCATAACCGCTGTGGGACGAGTGCAGAGCCAGCCACAGTCAATTTAAGAGCATTTTCACCATCCCCAAAAGAAACCTGAGCCCACTAGAATGTCCCATTCTGTTTGCCTTTAACCCCTTCTTAGCCGCAGGCAACGGCTAATCTCCTTCCTGTCATTATAGATTTGTTTATCCTAAACATTACATATAAATGGAATCATACAGTATGTCACCGCTACATCTGGCTTCTTTCAATGAATATAATGTTTTTATAGTTCATTCATCGTATATCACTTCTTCATTCTTTTTTATGGCTAAATAATATTCCAAACATCATATCTTGTTTATCCATTCATCACCTAATGGACATTTAGGTTATTTCTACTTTTTAAGCTATTATGAATAATGTTATGAATATTCATGTACAAGTTTGAATGTATACATGTTTTCATTTCTCTCGGGTGTATTCCTAGGTATGGAATTGAGGGATTATATGGTAACTCTCTGCTTAACAACTGGAAGAGCTGCCGATCTCTCTTCCATGGCAACTGCACCATTTTACATTCCAGCACTGTTCATGATTCTAATGTCTCCACATCCTCACGAACACTTGTTATTGTCTTTTTGATTATAGCCCCACTACTGGGCCTGGTGTCTCATTGTTGTTTAAATTTGCATGTTTCTAATGATCGATGTTAAGTCTCTTTTCATGTGTTTGTTGGCCAAAAAAAAAAAAAAGGATTTGTTTCTGAACTTTGAATTCTATTCCGTTAACCTTTATGTCTCTCTTTATGCCAATACCACACTGTCTTAATTACTAGCAGCTTTTGTAGTAAGTTTTGAAATCAGGAAGTGTGAGACTTCTAATTTCGTTCTTCTTTTTCAAGATTCATTTGGCTATTCTAGGTTCTTTGTGCAGCCATATGAATTTTAGGATCATATTGGTCCAATTGTTTTGCTATATTTTGGGGGGATTTGTCTTGTTTTACAAATATTTTAGGATTGAAAGAATTTAATAACTGGGGGGAAGCCTTTTTTAAAAAGTGTCAGGAAGACATAAAGGAAATAAGAGGCAGCTTCCTAGGACACAAAGAAAATTCTGCCTAATTGTCAAGCCCATAGAAGTGCCAGCTTTCTGGGATTCAAAAGCCTTCTTAGCCCAGGGTTGTCCAAGAGAAGCAGAACTTCAGTCTGTTACCAGTGTCCTCCCAGCCTGACCAGTTTTGTTATCTATTCCATCTCCTTTGTTACCCACCCAAATGCTGCTCTTCAAGCAGGTGGGCCGATGATGACCCGCAGCCAGCCAATGGGCTTCACCCATTGGGTTTCACTGCCAGTTCACCTGCCAGTTGTAAAATCCCATCTTGCTCCTCTAGTGTCTCCAGACCCTGCAGTCATGGTTCTTTTTTTCCCTTTACATCAAAAGCTATAAACCACAGTCATTTTCAACATGAGCAGGCAGCAAGGTCACAGGGAGGCTGTTCAGCTACAGAGTCCCTGGCTCTACTCCCAGAGATCCTGATGTAGGAGATTTGGAGTGGGGCTCAGTCATCTCCATTTTTAACACACATCTTTTCATGCGATTTCAAATATGTAGGCAGACCCCAGACTCCAATTTTGGAGAAATTTCTCACAATGACCTGAGTTTTGTGTGATGCTGAGTATTTGTTCATTATCTGGCACCTGAAGTTCAGTAGGGGAACCTATTACATAAAACACCTTGTAGTCACAGTCTCTGTCTTTCCTGCCTGCAAGTTAATAGAGCTTCTGCCTTCTGATCCAGCAAGCTAATCTAACAGGGGGGCAGCACATGAGAGATCTTTCCTATGGGATCTTCAGGACTGTGAGTTTCTTGCTGAAGTCACAAGTGGGCGAGTTCCACCTTTACAGGCCAGGAAAATGGTTCAGGGCATTTATGGGTGCAAAGCAAATGTCACATCACATTATTTTACTCCATTAGAGATTTATTTGAGTTCTTTCCACACACCAATATTTATTAGGAACATCGCGGTATTTAGTGGCAAAAATTTACCTTTTATACTTTCTTAAATAGCTAAATGCTTCCAGGATGGAGCAGGAGGAGGAGAAACTCTGGAAGCAGCAGACAGGCCCGAACATCCTGTGTGTGTGTGTAAGGGCTGTGGAAGGTGGGATTGACGATCTACTCTGGGACACTGCAGACTGATTCTGAGTATAAGAGTAGCCCTACTAGAATATTCTATATAGGATATAGAATTTGGAAGCATCTCCCAATTTAACCCAGTTATTTCCATCCTCGGAGAAAGAAGAGAAGAATTTATCTCAGACTTCTCTTAAGTTTCCACTGTCTTTGTAGTAGCAAGCAAAAACTGTTTGCTGGACCTTTAGAACTCATCTCTTGACATTGTAGGTGTTCTGACTAGGGCAGGAATTGAGTTCGGTGACAGAAGAGCTGGGAATATTTTGGAATGTGAGTCTCTTTGGGACAGGATAGAACTTAGCCTTTTCCCTCATGGCAGCATGAAGACACTGAGTCCCTAAAAGCAGAGGAGGGAAGGCAAAGGGAGCTCGAAAGGGACAGGAAGGGAAGTGGGTGAATGCCAGAGACAAATTTCATTGTGTCATTTTACTTAGAGTGGATCCGCCTCTTTCATTTCTTCCAAAACCCAAGCTAATTGTCAGTCAGCTACTCACTGAAATTCTACTTATTAGAGGTTCTTTTGAATGAAGAACCCAATAGTGCTCACGTTGGGTAAGATGGGGTTGTTTTCTATACTTTAATGTTAGATATCAGAAAGGAAATCTGATTAAAGAAACCAGGTGGTCTAAGGAAACAGGGGATTTGATTAGAATTGTCCCAGGACTTTCTTAAATAACTTTAATTTGTCTACTGTGCTAATGTTTGGTCCTGTGAGTTCTACATGATGAATTCAGGAGTCTTCAGAAGAGCATTAGAGTTCTTCTCCTTCTCCTTACCCCCATTGATTCCAGAAATGCTAACTTTGCTTTTATGTAGTTAATATTATATATATATACACACACACACACACATATATATATATACACACACATACACACACATACATACAGAGTCTCATTACGTTGCCCTTGGTAGAGTGCCGTGGTGTCACAGCTCACAGCAACTTCAAACTCTTGGGCTTAAGCAATTCTCTTGCCTCAGCCTCCCAAATAGCTGGGACTATAGGTGACCACCACAATGCCCAGCTATTTTGTTTTTGTTGTCATTGTTGGTTAGCTGGCCCAGGCTGGGTTCGAACCCACCAGCCTCATGCATGTGGCCAACACCCTAACCACGGAGCTATGGGTGCCAAGCCTGTATGTCCTTCTTATAATTATTTAACCTGTATACCAAATTGCCATGTAACATAATAACACTTCTTTGGAAATACTTGAGGGGCAGGCAATGTGATATTGACATATAAACATAGATATGGAATCAGCATCCCCTAAAGCCCTTCTTATCACAGATTTCAGTTCATAGGTCCTCAGGAGGTGTTTTTTGAGACAGAGTCTCACTGTGTCACCCTCAGTAGGGTGCTGTGGCATCACAGCTCACAGCAACCTCCAACTTTTGGGCTTAAGCGATTCTCTTGCTTCAGCCTCCCAAGTAGCTGGGACTACGATGCCCGCCACAATGCCTGGCTATTCTTGTTGTTGTTGTTGTAGTTGTCATTGTTGTTTGGCAGGCCTGGGTCCACGTATGTGTCTGGGGCCTTAGCTGCTGAACTACAGGCTCCCCTCAGCAGGTATTTTGTGAGTGAGTGCATGAGCAGTGATTACTGCTTTTAACTTTCTTTAACATTTGATGTGATGTCTCTACTTGCTGTTCTCGTGTACCCAATTGGTTAATAGTGGGGCGTAGGCATCCATTCATCACTTAAAAATTTAAAGTTGGAACATTTCTCAAGACAAAGGCTGTAGTTTCTTACAGGAGAACAGCCCAGTTGCTCCATGCTGCCTCTTTCCTTTCAGGACGAGGAGCAGCAAGAGATGGCCATGTCTGCTGCCTTCATAGACCAGCATTATGGGCACCTGGTGGACGCCGTGCTGGTGAAAGAGGATCTCCAGGGCGCTTACAGCCAGCTCAAAGTGGTCTTAGAGAAGCTGAGCAAGGACACTTACTGGGTACCTATTAGTTGGGTCAGGTAACTTTATCCCAGAACAGCCAGGCTGAACTGGACTTTGATGACCATATAGTCCAGCCTCTTTCATTTCACCATTGAGGAATCTCAAGTGCAGAGAGGGGCAGAATTTTCCACAAATTCCATCACTAAGAAGAATATAAGCGAGAAGTCTTGTTCATTGTTGGTTTTGTCTGTTGTTTTTCACTGCCCTTCTTGGGATCTTGAGTCGAAAGGGGCATATCAAAAAACAACAACACATTTCATTCATTAAAGTATCACAGGAAAGTTGACCCTGATTTTTTGTACCAAAGTTAAGTAGCCACTGTCTTTTGGGGGTGGTGGTGGTTAATTTATACAGTACTGATTTGTAGAGATGTTTAAGCTTTATAAACATAGCAACTCTTCATCTATGTAATTTTTTTGGAAGCTGTTGTTTTACCCAAGAAGATTTTCCATGCAGCTGAAGTTTTCCTGTTTTCAAGCACCAAAATGTTGATTTTTAACTCTTTTTTTTTTTTTGATAGTGAGTGCTTGCCTGATAATAAAAAACTTGGCTCTCTGCTTTTTTCAAATAGTGAGCCCATGTGACCTTTTTCTGGAAGACTGAGGCACACTTCACCATGAACATGAATTACTGTGCTATTCTATAATACAGTGGTGCCTTCAGGGACTCCTGAGGAGTGTAAGGCTGCTTTTTCCCTTTCTAAATACCCTCAGATTCCTAAAACTGAGCCCTTGCTTTGTTTTAATCTGTTCTGTGTCATCAGTTGTCTTTCGTGTTACTGACAATTACCTTGGTTCTAGCCTGTCCCTACTTTCAGATTATCGGGGCTCTCATTGTGCTGGATCATGGGAAACCAGATGACTCCCCCTATGTCTAAGCCATGGTAAAGCATTTCTGACAAAATAAAAGTATATAGACTCAGAGTGTGGGCCTGATGGGTTGTCTCTGAGCAAGAATGATGAATGTCACACAAGATCAGTGTTTTTCTTAGCTGCCCAGATAATTTTATTTGTTAATAGTAGCCAACATTTGTCTGTCTTTGTTCTGTGCTGGATGCTGTGCTGAGGCCTTTATGTACATTTCCTTAGCAATTATACCAAGCCAATGGGGTAGGATTCTTACCATCCTATTATATGAATGGGAACCAAATAAAGATTAGAAAGTTTAAATAATGTGCCCAAGATTCCATCGTTTAAAAAAAAATGGCAGAGCTATGGTATTTGAGCCTAAATCTCCCAAGTACCAGGGATGATCATAACCACTGTATTATCCTTGTGGTCTCATAACTGAAGCTACTCATTAATATAACTGACTTACCAGTGAGGAATATGTTCAGGACTAGAATTAACAATATGCAGTCTGGTTTTAACTTCTAAGACTTAAAAGAAGCTGCTTACACATGCGTACGTTTTCACGCACTTTTACTCATGAGAAGAAAAGGAGGTCAGGTTTAAGGCAAAGCAGGAGGAAGAAGGCTTGCTGCTCATTTAGAAATTTGTACTTCACCTTCTTACAAAAGGACACTTTTGCAGTTCCCTAGCTCATGAACTGATAGGTCTACCAACCAGGGTCACATTCTTCAGAACTTTCTAGCAAAAGGATGGGGACTTCTATGTATTATGTATTTACAGGGTATTAGATTCTTATCCAGTGAAATTGGTCTTGAGCTGTTCCACAGGGAACCAGGCCAGAGAGGTTGGCCACCCCCAGAAGCATAAATGGCACGTGCAAGGTTGTCATACAGGAAAGCGGGGATCTAAAGGCTACTCACAGGCAAAACAAAACAATCCCTCATAAGTAAAAATTACTCTTGAAAATCCCGTATAGAGGCAACATGATGGAGAACTCAGAAGTCTCATCTGGATAGTTTTTCTTTTAGTGTTAGAATATAGTGGTTGAGAACCAGGTGACTTTTTTTTCTGTGTTTTCATAGCACTCAACTGACATTTTCCACTGCTTACATAATATCTTTATACAATTGTCAGATGAAATGGTAGTAATTCTCTTTACATGTATTTTTTTTACACGTATCTTTTTACATGTATTTTTACATGTATCTCACTCTGTTGCCCTAGGTAGAATGCCATGGCATCATAGCTTATAGCAACCTAAAAATCTTGGGCTTGAGCCTCAAACCCTTGGGCGAGGAGCAATCCTTTTGCTTCTGCCTCTTGAGTAGCTGGGACTACAGGCACCTGCCATAATTCCCAGCTAGTTTTTCTGTTTTTAATAGAGACAGGCTCTCTTTCTCAGGCTGGTTTTGAACTCTTGAGCTCAAGCAATCCACCCACCTCAGCCTCCCAGCATGCTGGGATTAGAGGCATAAGCCACTGCACCCAGCTCTTTACATGTGTTATGAAGTGAGGTTATAAAATGTGATGGTTGCTTTATTTTCTGTCAAGGCAACCTCCTATCCCCAAGACCAGCTGTGTCTATAGCTTTTTGTCTGCTACTTAGATCTGTGAGAATAGAAAGGATAGGGCCCTAGAGACAGAGGTCATTTGGAAGTTGTTTTTGCAGCTCATGAAAAGCAGAAAACTGTTGTTTTAAAAAATGCGTCTTGTTTACAAATTTGTATTGTTGGAATATATGTAAATGTAAACCCAAGTCTCACTCCAACTAGCAGTACGTATATTCTTAGTCCTTGGGCAAAATTTTTGAAGAAGTCCATCACCCTGGGCCCCTACACCAATAAATCTCCTTATTACAAATCCCTCAAGATGTACCTTTTTTAATTCTTGAGTCTTCAAACACAGGTAAGTTCTCTGTGTTTACTACAAGAAAGAATGTGAGCTTTAGAGGAATTTTCTAGAGTAGGGTTGTTAAATGGGTGACATATGTACTGCAACTGCCCATACCTGCACCTGTGCAGACATCACTAATTGATCATGGCACTCTCCTGTTAATTCTAGTTACTGCCTTTGGATCTTTCAGGATACAGTGTTCAGTTTCAATTAAGTGTAGTTAGCAAATGAGCTAATCTCATTTTCCATCCTTGATCCAGTGATTTATAACTTTAGCCTGCCACCTACTCCACTCTCTGCACAAGATGGGTTTAAGAAAGTTAAAAACCATCTGTCATTCACAGGCAGTGCTCAGATATGTTAAACATTAGCCATTGTGCTTTTTACTATTGTATGTACAGATACGCACATGTTTTAAAATCAATTCTATATCCACCTATCTAGTGTCACCACATTTATGCTACCCATCACAGGATCATGCATCCGGACAATGAGAGCATTTGATGACTTATTTAATAACCACAGACTTCAGTATATGCACAAAGCCTAGTTTTAATTAGATAAGAACTAATAAGCAGCATTTCTCTATTTGGTGGAGTTAATACTGATCAGTAGGTTACTCCATGTTTTTTTGCCCTTTGAAAACAATCATCAACCATTGCCTCCTTTAAAAGTCAGGTTTGTGGTTTCAGAACAAGGTGGTATAGATCAGTGGTTCTCAACCTTCCTAATTGACATGTTGTTACAAATGGAAAAAAGAGGTCATGACCCACAGGTTGAGAACCACTGATATAGATTCTCTTCTTATTCCTCTTTGCCTCTATTTTTTTTTTTTTTGAGACAGAGTCTCACTTTGTCACCCTCAGTAGAGTGCCATGGCCTCATGCTCACAGCAACCTCAAACTCTTGGGTTCAAGCAATTCTTTTTCCTCAGCCTCCCAAGTACCTAGAACTACAGGCACCAGCCACAATGCCCTGCTATTTAAGAGATGGGGTCTTTCTCTAGCTCAGGCTGGTCTTGAATCTGTGAGCTCAGGTGATCCTCCGGCTTCAACCTCCCAGAGTGCTAGGATTACAGGCATGAGCCACTGCACCTGGCCTCTTTGCCTCTAAATACAAATAAATACCTTGGAAGTTATTCAAAAGTCAATGATAGAAGGACTTTGGAAGCTGGAAAGAAGATGGCGAGCTAACTAGGGACCTCAAGACTTGAGAAACAACAATATGGTGACTGGCTTATTTTTTTTATCTCATGTATACCCAAGACTGGGCTCTGGAGAGATCTGCAACCCAGAACTGCCATGGGCATAGACAGAAGAAACAAACAAAGTAAAACCAAGAAAAGCTTCCTTTCTCTGGCTAAAAGGGTGGGGAAGGTGACGTCCATAGAGACCTAGTGGAGATCTTGAACCTTAGCTCCAAACTGGGTCAGTAGCAGGTTGCTCGATGCTTCACCAGCAGCAGTGGAGTGTTGTGTCTCTCTGCTCTACCCAGTAGCATATGGAGACCTAGGTCTAGCAGTCCTGGTCACTCCTCTGCAGAAGGTTGTCCAGTGACACCATGCAACCCAAGGAAGCACCTTCTGGTAGAAGACATCAGCAGAGATTGAGTGGGAACACCAGCAACACCCCAAGTACAAAGTAGACCAGAATAGCGTTACAAAGGCTCTGAAAACTGAACTTTGATTGGAAGCAAAAGCAAAAGGCATGAACCTATATGTGGCACCTAAAATAGAAGATTTAAATAGGAAAAATAATACAATAACATAATAACCCAAATGTTGAGGATACAATAGGAAATTACTCATCATACCTAAAACCAGGAAAGCCACAATTTAAATAACAAAAGACAGTCAACTGGCAGCAATACCAATATGATATAGATGTTGGAATTTATCTGGCAAAGATTTTGAAGTAGGTGTAATAAAAAATCCTTCAATAACTAGACTTTCCACATACCAGACCCTTCTCTGCTTGCACCGCATATACGCTGCCCTGCACCCACCATGACCACCGTTGAGCAGCTGGTAGGAAGATGGCACCTGGGGGACAGCAAAGGCTTTGATGAATACATGAAGGAACTAGGTGTGGGGCTAGCTCTGTGAAAAATGGGTGCAATGGACCAGATTGCACCATCTCTTGTGACAGCAAAAACCTCACCATAAAAACTGAGAACACTTTGTAAATGTGTTTTCTTGTGTTAAGGGAGAGAAATTTGAAGAGACTACAGCTGACGGCAGAAAAACTCAGACTGTCTGCAACTATACAGATGGTGCATTGGTTCAATATCAAGAATGAAATGGGAAGGAAAGGATGATAGCAAGAAAATTGACAGATGGGAAATTAGTGGTGAAATGTATCATGAACAATGTCACCTGTACTCAGGTCTATGAAAAAGTAGAATAAAAATTCCATCACCTCTCTGGGCAGAAATTAGTTATGAGAATGAACAAGTTCAGTTCAGTGAGCAAGTCTCCATACTGCTTTTTTTTTCATTACCCTATTCAATTATATTTATCACAAATATTTTACATGTAATTATTTCAAAATGTTGGTTTAATTTGGTTCCTCCCTTTGGTTAATAAATATGTTTGTGCTAATAAAAAAATCCTCCAACAATTAATGATAAATTCTTTTGAAATAATGAAAAAATAGAAAATCTTAGCAATGAAATAAAAGATATTAAAAAGAACCAAATGGAAATTATGGAAATGAAAAATACATAAGCAAAAATAAAAAACTGAGATGAACTCAATAAAGAAGGAAGATGATAAAATCAGTGTACTTAAGGATGCAAGGACAGAGCAATAGCATTTACTTAATCCTACAATTTAGGGATTTAAAAAAGCCTCAAAAAGATCCTCAGGGACCTATGAGACAATAACAAAAGAGCTACAAACATTTGTATCATTGCAGTCTTAGCAAGAGAGGAGAAAGAGAGATTGAAAAGTATTCTGAGAGGGTAGTACCTGTGGCTCAGTGAGTAGGGTGCCAACCCCATATACCAAGGGTGGTGGGTTCAAACCCAGCCCCAGCCAAACTGCAACAAAAAACCAACCAGGCATTGTGGTGGGTGCCTGTAGTACCAGCTACTTACGAGGCCGAGGCAAGAGAATCACCTAAGCCCAAGAGCTAGAGGTTGCTGTGAGCTGTGACACCACAGCATTCTACCAAGGGTGACAAAGTGAGACTCTGTCTCAAAAAAAAGAAAAAAAGAAAAAAAAGTATTTTGAGAAAACATGGCTGAAAACTCCCAAATCTGATGAAAGACATAAATATACAGATTTTAAAAGTTGATTAGACACCAAATAGAAAAAGTAGTCACAATCCATACTGATATATAATTAATCTTCTAAATACTAAAGATTAAGAAAAAAAATCTTAAAAACAGGAAGTAGCAACCAAGAAGGAATACCAGTTCAAACTGTTATTTTTTCATTGCCTATAATGAAACTGTGATGGTCCAACATTTATCAAGTGCTGAAAACAAAGAACTGTCAACCCTGAATACTATATCTGGTGAAACTATTCTTCACATTCTCAGATGAAGAGAAACAATTTGTTGGGACATGCTTGTGTTTAATACACCTAAAATATCAAACATCTTAACTTAGCCAAGTCTACCTTAATGTAAGCTCAGAACACTTACGTTAGTCTATAGTTGGGCAAAATCATCTAACACGCAGCCCATTTTATAATAAAGTGTTGACTATCTCATGTAATTTATTGAATACTGTGCTAAAAGTGAAAAACAGAATGGTTGTAATTGTATTTGAAATATGCTTTCTACTGAATGTGTATCTCTTTTGCACCATTAAGTAAAAAATCTTAAGTAGAACCATTAGAAGTCAATTTCATTAAGCATTAGGAAAATGCAAATTAAAACCCCATGAGATTTCTCTACACACATATCTGAATGGCTAAAATTTTAAAAAAGTGGTGATAACATCAAACGTTGGTGAGGTGGTAGAGAAATTGAATCACTCATCTATTATTGGTAGGAATGTAAAATGGTACAACCACTCTGGCAAATAGTTTTGTAGTTCCATTTACTTTTTTTATTAGTTTTATTTATTTATTTATTTTGCAGTTTTGGGCCAAGGCTGGGTTTGAACCCGCCACTTCCGGCATATGGGGCCAGCGCCCTACTCCTTTGAGCCACAGGCACTGCCCTATTATTTTATTTTTTTTAGAGACAGGGTCTCACTTTGTTGTCCTCAATAGAGTGCTGTGGCGTCACAGCTCATAGCAACCTCTAGCTCTTGGCTTAGGCAATTCTCTTGCCTCAACTTCCCAAGTAGCTGGGACTACAGGCGCCTGCCACAACACCTGGCTATTTATTTGTTGCAGTTTGGCAGGGACTGGGTTTGAACCCGCCACCCTTGGTATATTGGGTGGGTGCCCTACTCACTGAGCCACGGGTGCCACCCTTGTAGTTCCATTTAAACTGAAAATGGTCTTACCATACCACCTAGCAATTATGCCCTTGGGCATTTGTCCCAGGAAAATAAAAATCTATTTTGATGGAGAAACTTACACACAAATGTTCATAATAACTTTATTTATAATATTAAAAAAAACCTAAGAACTAAACAAATGTTCTTCAATGATGTATAATTAAATAATTGTGGTACATCCATACCATGGAATACTACTCAGCAATAAAAAGGAATAAATTGTTGGGCACACAACTTGGGTGAATTGCAAGGAAATTATACTGAGTGAAAAATCCAGCCTCCAAAGCATGGACATGTGCTACATGATGCCATTTATGTAACATTCATGAACGATGTAAAAGAGATTAGTGATTTGCCAGGACTTTAGGATGGGGGAAAGAGGGTAACTGTGGTTAAAAGAAGTGGGACAGAGAGTCTTTTATTTTGAATTTTTTTGGTAGAGTCACGATCTTGCTTTTTGCCCAGGCTGGTCTCAAACTCCTGGCCTCAGGCATTTCTCCTGCCTCAGCCTCCCAAAATGCTGGGATTACACATAGGAATGACCAAGCCTGGCCTACAAGTATTTTTTGATAATAGTCCATTTAAGTATCCTGAATGTGGTTGTGGTTATACAAAGCTACACACATGACAAAACCGCATAGAGCCATATACAGACACACAAATGAACGTATATATAGCTGATGAAATCTGTTCTATGGATTGTACCAAGGTCACTTTCCTGGGTTTGATGCCACTGGGGAAGGCGGGGTGAAGGGTATAGGAGGCCTCCCTGTACATTTATATACAACTACCTGTGAATCTGTCTTATTTCAAAATAGAAAGTTTAAAAAGTCAGTGTGATGGTTAATTTTAGGTGTCAACTTATATGGATTAAGGAATACCTAGAAGTCTAGGTAAAGCATCATTAATTGGGGGGAGGGTTTCCAGAGGAAACTAGTCTGAATGGCCCAGGTGAGAAAGACCCGCCCTCAGTGTGGGCAGGCACCATCCAATCTGCTGTGAGTCTGAGGAGAACAAACACAGCAAAGGTGAGTGTGTAGATCTGTCTTCTGCAATTGGAAGACAATCTTCCTATCCCATGCTGGGACAACAACTCCAGGCTCCTTGGCCTTTGGACATGAGGATTCACACCAGTACTCCCTGCCCCTAGGGTTCTCAGGCCTTTACCCTGGGGCTGAGAGTCCCTCCATCTGCTTCCCTGCTTCTCAGGCCTTTGGACTCAGACTTAGCCACATTATTAGCATCCTGGGAGCTTTAGCTTACAGAAGGCTTATGGAAGGACTTCTCAGTTCTCATAATCTTGTGAGCTAATCCCCCTAATAAATCCCCTCTCATCTATCTATCTATCTATCTATCTATCTATCTATCCATCCATCCTATTGAGTCTATCTCTCTAGAAAACCCTCACTAATACAGTCCAGCTCAAAACCAGCAAGACCAGCCATAGAAGTGATATGACATATGCCATATGTTTTGAGACATTTTAACTGTTGCTTTTCCCTATAAATGAACAGAGTACAAGGAAACTTCAGTTCTTTTCCAATTTTGTGTATTCACAGGAAATAATGGCATTTGTTCCTTGTGTTGTCTGAACCTTGATGGTCTCATGAGATTTTGTTTTCCATTTTGACAGAGCTGTACTTGTGGCTGGATGATCTTATCCCACTTTCCCCCCACCCCAGGATGGTGACAATGATGCTGTATGTTTTAAAAAGTTCTTTCAAACCTCCCCCCCCCATATCTGTCTTTCTCATCTCTTTCTCTCTCTCTCTCTCAGATCTCTTCCTCTCCCGCTCTTCCTCTTTTAAAATTTATTTTCATAGCCCCAAATAAAAATGCTCATTGCATCTTTCCTTCTGTCTCCCTCATTTTGGGATGGGAATGTTAAGCCTTTGGGTTCCTTAAATGTGACTTACTCATTTTATGTTCCAAGCTTTATTGAAGCACCCTAAGATTGAGCATTTAGCCACTCAGGAGTGTCTGGAGATTCTAAGCAGCCAAGAAAATCCTAGGGTCTTCTCTTATGTCTTTTTTCATGGCAAACAACCTTGTATTCAGCAGGGAAGAGAGAGAGAGAGAGAGAGAGACATATCAATTATACAACCTATTTTTTTTGAAAGCCTGAGTGTCTATTTATCCTTCTCCCTTGGCATGGTGGTGGTGGGGACCGCTTAGTCATTACTAACAACGTTAAATAATACAAAATGCATGACAGTACTTTTAAATACTGATGGAGACCTGTAATGTAACTTTGGCACAACTTAAAGCCATGAGGCCTCTAGTTTGTTTTACTGGAACAAATCACTTCCCCTTAGAATCCCATAAAGCCTTAAAGCTGATAACGAAAGACAATTTCATTTTCTACTTGTATGGAGAGAGAGCCCTCAGTTCCCTGAATGGCTGACCAACCAATATTGTCTGAGAAGAGCAAAATCCCTCCCCTTGGGTGGCACCTGTGGCTCAGTGAGTAGGGTGTCAGCCCCATATACCGAGGGTGGCAGGTTCAAACCTGGCCCCAGCCAAACTGCAACAAAAAAATTGCCAGGTGTTGTGGTGGGTGCCTATAGTCCCAGCTACTCAGGAGGCTGAGGCAAGAGAATTGCCTAAGCCCAAGAACTGGAGGTTGCTGTGAGCTGTGATGCCACAGCACTCTACCCAGGGTGACAAAGTGAGACTGTCTCTTTAAAAAAAAAAAAAATCCCTCCCCTTAACTAGGCCCATGATCACCATTCATGGGGCTCTTTAGGGCTTTGGTATCAACTTGATCATGTTCTATAGCAAAGAGACATACCCATTCATCTCAGGAGAGAAGATATCTTGTTGTATTTCTGATATAGCGCCTTGAATTCTTGAAGGAAAAATATCAGAAAGTTTGATGTCAATGCCACAACATTGGTGCTGCTGCTGCTTAAGTTCTATATCCTAAAGATGGCTTAGAAAATGTTTACAGACCAAAGCCAGGGAGTGGAGGTTTTTCAAAACATCGCAGATGCCTTTTTCCCCCCTTTATGAAGGGCCATTCCTAAAAGAAGCAAATCAACTGCTTACAGAACTGCATACCCATCATCTCCCTGCTGTTTTCAGCCTTTCCTAATGAATTAAGGAGGAAGGAAGATGCTAGCAGATACGTTCTGAAACTGACCCACAATTGTTGTGAAACTGACACATAGCAGCTTTGCTACCAAGCTCTCTCTAGCAGTTTGATGGTTTGTGCCTGTTAGCTTTGCTTTGGATGGTTTTCATTTTAACGATTGTTGCATTTCGCATAATTTGGCCCTAGCTGTTTAAGGATTCTTCTGAGACTCTCTATAGGCTGAACATAGACAAACTGTGTGCATGCCTGGGGGGATGTGGCAAGAATGTGCACGTGCCTGCCAGTCTATCTCAGATGACCTACGGTCATAATGGGGTTTGCGGTCGCCAAGCCTCTTCAGAATGCCCTGGTTTTCCACCGTGATTCTCACTAGCTCACGGTTCCTCGATTCTCTGTTTAAGCTGAAAAACACAAAATTTCAAGATGGGTAAAGAAGGAAACACTCCTCCTGGATGGGAGCAGGGGAGGAGATAAAGTCATCATGTCATAAACACTGGCTGAGTGTGGGGATAAACCATCCTGCTGAATCCTGAGTTCCCAGGGGTAGCCCATGGAACTGACCACACTGCATTCTGGGAAACATGCAGAGAATCTGCAGGTTCATATCTGTGGTCCTCAAACCTGCTGCCCACTAGATGACTCTACTTTATTGGTCTAGACTTTGGGCATTGGCATTTTGTAAAAGTTCTCCAAGCAGTATAATGTGAAATCAGAATTGAGAACCTCTGGTTCATATTATGGGGTCTCCCAGTGGATAAGTTGCAAATGGCTGGTGACAAGTTTTGGTTCATGTCACTCCTTTCAGCTTTCAACTTATACCAGGATATCCCAGGATACTGTCAAGGCACTTTGACACCCCCACCAACATACACATTCCATCAAATTCTTCCCCTTGCACACACTTCTTTTGGTGCCCTGACCACACTGCACTGTTATTTACCTAAACGTCTCCCCTACAAGATCTTGAGTTCTTTGAGGTTAGGAAATGTACATCTCATTTCATCTTTGTATTCTTGGCTCCTAGCACCTAGCAATTGTTCAGGATATTATTTGTGGAGCAGATTTTAAAATGCTACACCATAGTCCCAGCTATGATACTATGGTCTGAATGTCTGTGTCCCCCTCTCCCCAGTCTCTCCCCAATTCTCATGTTGAAATCCTAACTGAGAAGCTGATCCTCTTAGAAGGCAGGGCCTTTGAGAGGTGATTAGGTCATCCTAATGAATTAGTGCCCTTATCAAAGAAGGCTGAGAGAGTCCCCTTGCCCCTTTTGTTAAGTGAGATTATAGTGAAAAGATGGCTGTCTATAAAGCAGGCCCTCACCAGACATCACATTTGCTGGTTCCTTGATCTTTGGAATTCCCAGTCTCTAGAACTGTGAGAGCTTCTGTCATTTATAAGCCACTAGTTTGTGGTATAGTGGAACCTCTTGTAAGCTGACCACCCAAGGAGCTATAACAATCTAGTTAGCATACAGAGGTGGTCAACATAAGGAACTAGGCCTTAGTATACATGGTACATGTCCAGTTTACGCAAATTAGGTCAGTTTAATACATATCATCAGTATAGTAGGCTTAGATCCTTATGATGATGACCTATGTATATTGACCAGTTTATTATAATCCCTGGGGTAGTCAATTTACAGAAGTTCTACTGTCATCCCTAATGGACTAAAGCACATGATCATTTTTTAAAAAGCAAGCAGTGAATTCTGTGACCAACCAAATAGGACTCTGCAAAGTCTCTTAGATGAAATAAAGATTAGCTCTTTACACTAGAGAAAGGTCCCATTTCTGAAGGGGACGCTTTGCTTATGCCTCAGGAGAACTTCACACTAAAACCCAAAGGGAGAGCCAATTTTGACTTTCCAAAAATGAAATGAAGAGAAAGAACACTACCTCTTGGTAAAATATTCATTCCAGCAATCCACCTTGGCAGGGCCTCGATGAGCATTCGCAATTTTCTGGCATAGTTGCTTATTTTCGTACTCAATTTTGTCGATCCTCTTTTGTTCACCCTGGTAAGAAACCGCACCCCGCCGTGGAGACATGGCTACACTTCCTCCAACACACAGTGGCTTAGCAACCCTTCCTCTGGGATTGTGGGAAAGGGACACCCGGAGGGCCACAGGGGAGACTGGAGGCAGAGCTTAGGAAACCAGAGATGTGTATGGGACAAAGGACTATTAACACATCATTGAATTGAGTGGGTGTTTAGAAGGCTCTGGGAAAGTGGACCTCTTTAGGACATAGATTAAAAATCAGTAAAAAAACATCTACAGATGGCAAGAACAAATACCTGTAGTTTGCTCAATTTTAAAATATGATGTGTATGCGCCACTGGAGGTTTGGTATCAACAGTAGGCTTCACTAGAGAAGAGGGATAAAAGAGAGTGATGTTATATCAGAGGAATCCTGATAGCAGCCTCAGAAAACCAACTCACGTATAGGCAATGACACTGGCTAATGAATGGCTTTGAATTATGACCTTAATCTGGTTCAGAAATTTTAGTTTGGCTTAATTTCCCAAATGGACATGTCTGAAGAGTTTTGAGCAGAAATGAAAGAATAGTGAGGACTAGAAAAAGTAAAATTTACAGAGATAAGTGTCCTTTTAATTTTATTTGTATTTTTATTTATTTTTTAAAAGGTGGGGTCTTGCTCTGCTGCCCAGGCTGGAATGCAGTGGCATGATCATAGCTCATTGTAATCTCCCACCTCAGCCTGCTGAGTAGCTGGAACTACAGGTGTGAGTTCCCCCATCCCTCACTAATTTTTCTACTTTTTCTTTCTTTCTTTCTTTCTTTCTTTCTTTCTTTTTTTTTTTGAGACAGAGTCTCATTATGTCACCCTCGATAAAGTGCCATGGTATCACAGCTCACAACAATCTCAAACTCTTGGGCTTAAGAGATTCTCTTGCCTCAGCCTCCCAAATAGCTGGGACTATAGGCACCTGCCACAACACCTGGCTGTTTTCTGTTGCAGTTGTCATCGTTGTTCAACAGGCCCGGGCTGGGTTCAAACCTGCCAGCCTCAGTGTATGTGGCTCTCACCCTAACCACTGACCTACAGATGCTGAGCCAATTTTTCTACTTTTTATAGAGATGAGGTCTTGCTATGTTGCCCAGGCTGGTCTCAAACTCCTGGCCTCAGGTGATCCTCCCATCTCAATCTCTCAAAGTGTTGGAAGTATAAGAGTGAGCCACTGCACCCAGCCCAAATGTCCTTTTAATCCAATGAAAGAGGCTCTCTCCCATCCTTTCCCAATATTATTAGCCTGTCTAGTGGGTTCTGAAGTCCTATCTTCTTTCTAAGCTACTTTGGCTTAAAGAGTTTGTAATGAGTGTTTCCATCAAATGAACTCTCTGGTGGAAGATAAACTTTGTTACTGATGCTAATGTCCTCTTGACCAGACTCAGCAGAGAAGGCCATATCATCCCAAAGCCATATCGTAATCTGGTTTACTGTAAATATCTCCATGGAAGACCCTTCCAGAATCCCTGATAGCAGTGACCAGCCCATACCACCCACGTACCTATTTGTATTCTATTCTTATGAAATAGGTAGTGGCCAAAGTCCAGTTTCTTTCTGAAGGTTGTGCTTTGCCTGTGATTAGAGACGATAACAGGGTAGGCCAGATAATCCAAGGAATTGTTCATCTTCTTTTCCTAGTATCACTTCAGAAATGAGGCACTTATGCTCCTCTGTGAGGTAGTTAGCTGTCCCCATGGCAGGTTGTCATAGTTACCCAGTTATGACATCAGGTGCCAGTTTCAGGGAAGAGTTGGAGTAGCAGAGCTGGTTGTCTCTGGGCTTCTGTTTAATGCTAACCTAAGCCTAAATCAAGATGAGGGTCAAGGGACTCACAAGTTTTTCCTACTGCCTACAATGTAGATGCTGCCAATCACCACCAGAAGGAAAGGAGTGGTGTGCTGGGAGGGGTGGGAAGGCATAAGTGGGGGTGAGGGATACAGAATTCCAGTGTTGGATACACATTGGGGCTATAAGCCAAGCAGTCTCCACCTACAATGGTTTCCTGGCAGGTGCAAGACCACAATCTTTCTGGGGAGGGGAAAGGTGACATTAACAATAACCTGATCCATTCACTTCATTTTGCAGATGAAGACACTCAAATCCAGAGCATCAGTGAAATACCTCAAGAACCAAGTTGGTGGCAGAGCTGGACTAAGAATGTGGGTTTCCTGAATTCCAGAAACCACATTTGCTCTTTGGGGGAAGGGAATCGCCATTTTACATGGCAGGGAGGGGGGAGAAGGGGGGCTTCCTACCAGGACAGACACTGTGTCTTTCCAATTTAGTGGGAGCTCAGAAAGTGCTGAGGTGCTGATACTCACTAGGTGGCTCCTAGTGAACAGCTGTTCCAGGAAGGGCTGTGAGGCCTATTTATCTCCACACCAATGCAGGGTGTGGCTCCTAGTGGGTCCTCAATACATTGGCTGATGGGAGGGAGGACAACACCGAGTGCTCACTGTGTAGGGCTGGGCGCTGTCCTTGAATGTCATACTTAATCCTTCCAACAACTGTAGGAGTTAGGTTGTTTTATTACCCCTATTTCTTTCTGAGCAACAGGCTCAGAGAGCTTAATTCCCCAGGGTCAGATTTCTAAGCCTGACTGCACATGGGCCAAGATTTTAAACAGACACTGACTCTCCATGCATGTTGAAAGCAGACGTGCCCCAGAGTAGGGCTTCCCAGACTTTGCCCTTCTTAGGGATCTCCTGGCGTAGGTAAAATGTACATTCTGATCAAGCAGGGCTGGGTGCGGGGAGTGGTCAGATTCTGTGTTTCTTGCAAGGGCTGGGGTGATGCCAACACGCCACTGGTCGACAGCAGGAAGCAGCTCACACGTGGAACCCGAGTGTCCCTATAATCCTGGAAAAACCAAGCCACACCCTGGTGTACCTTTATTAGGAATATTTATTGCTCTCGCATTTGGCTCAGTGAAGGAAATTGCTTCCTGATTTACGAAGATGTACAAACTGCCCTAGACAGGGCTAGGGAGAGGATCCCTGAGAGTCGGGGGTCCCGCGGAGTGTCACTCGGTTCCAACGGTCCACATCCTTCCCCGGGCGTGGAGCGCGGATGCCCCCCGGCGTCACAGCGCCGGAGCTCCGCAACTTCCAGCGCCGGCGGGACCGCCCCCGGGGCGGGGCGGGGCGGCTCCCGTCTGGCGAGCCCCCGCCCAGCTGACCCGCAGCTCTCCCCCTCGCTCGCTGCTGCCCCGGCGTGCAGGGCCCGGTCGCCGCCATGACGGCCCCGTTCGAACTCTCCGTGCAAGATCTCAACGACCTGCTGTCGGACGGTAGCGGTTGCTACAGCCTCCCGAGCCAGCCCTGCAACGAGGTCACCCCGAGGATCTACGTGGGCAACGCGTAAGTCTCCCCAGCAAGCCCACCCCCGCCGCCCCTCCCTGGTGCGCCCCGCCCACCTGCAGGCGTGGGCGGGGGGAACCCGAAACAGTAGTTCCTCTGGGAGCAACGCGGATGGTGGGGAGGAGGACTCGACGCCCACCCTCGCGCGTGGGGCCGAGGGGCAGGACCCCAGTCCGGCCCGGCCTGGCCCGGCCCGGCCCAGCACGCTCCTGGCTCATCGCCGGGTGCCCGGAACCCCATGGGGCACCTGGCCCCGCCCTTAGCCGCCACCCGCTTGTGGATCGGTCTTGGGCGGGGTCGGGGCTACCATGTTCACTTAACAGGTGGCCCTCTGGCGCTAGGCCGGTCTTCTGCCCGCGCGTCATGTGACAGCTGCCTGGTTCTGCAGTGAGGTCACCGCGGAATGTCTGCCTTCGCCGCCATGGCAACGGGTTTACGTCACAATTCGGGCGTGGAACTTTCCCAGCTCGGCAGGCTCGGATCAGGCAATCTAAATATCCAGAGAGCCGGGTTGGGACTTCCTGGCCTCTTCTCCCACCTTCTACTTAGGGTTTGACTTACATGAGATTCTAGACCAGGCGTCCTCAAACTACGGCCTGCGGGCCACATGCAGCCCGCCTAGGACATTTATCCGGCCCGCCGGGTGTTTTTGCCGCCGCTGCCTGTCCTGTTTAGCAGGCGACAAGTCCCGCGGCCGCAGTCCGGCCCGCTAATGGTCTGAGGGACAGTGAACTGGCCCCCTATTTAAAAAGTTTGAGGATCCCTGTTAGACCGATTCAATCCCCGTACGGACCTGAGCTGTCATCTAGAAGAGGTTCCTGACTTTCTCACCACCAAGAATGCATTTACTGTAATGTTTATTACACACAGGTTCTTTTTATTAGGTTGATTTCTCTATTTTCTCTTATTCAAACTACTAGTTAGAATTTCTCAGCAGCAGGAGAGAACCAGTGTTAACCAGCCACAGGAAAGAATAGATTAGCATGCCTATACAGCCTACACTGAAGACCCACTTACTAAAGTCCTAAGCTCCACAGGCCTAGCCAAGAGACCTGAAAACCCAGAACTAACATCTCTCATTTTAAGAGGAAATGGTGGCCCAGAGCAATTGAGGAATTGTGAGGATAGAGTCAGTGTCTTGTTCATGTCTGTATCCTCTAACCTCCACTAGGACCTGCTGCTTAACCTGCCAAGGAATGCCATGGAAATTTGGGGTCATCGTGGAGCTAGAAGGGGTCCATGAGGCAAGACCCAGCCTCACATGGTCTCATTCATTCCATCATTCATTCTCCAGTTTGAGCTACTAGGATGTGTCAGGCACTGTATACAACCTTCATTGATAGTAGAGGTAGTATAATGATAATGGTGAATTTGTAGAATGTCAAATTAATATTAGAGAAGGGAGATGAATGAGAGTGACTCTTCAAAGTGTTTCTTCTAGCAGCCACTGCTTTACAGTCTTGTGCAGTGTCCTGAGCAGGAGTAGCTAAAACAGAGTCCTGTGTCCCAGCCAAAGGCCCTAGTAATTTCAGAGTTCTGGGAACACCCTCCCACCCACCCCCCAACTATCCAAGCAGCAAGTGGGCTTTGGTAGCCTCAGGATTCCTGCTGCCTGGAGATTCTGGCCACTCAGCTTCCTGTGTGGAAACCAAGGTTGTGAACATCTGGTGGTAGCCAGAATGGCAAGTGCTGAGTCACTGTAGAAGAAGCATCCTTTGACTTCTAAAGATATCTGACCTTGACTTGGCCAGGGTTCAGGGGGGTGCTCAGCAGGGAGGATCAAATGATCATAAGTACTGAGAGGATTCAGGCTTCCCCACCCATCAGGAGCCCTTAACATCAGGGCTCCAGCCATGTGCTCATAGGGCAGAGACAGAGCTTGTGTGAGCCACATTTGCCAGGTCTCAGGGCATGAGAGCAGAGTGAGGTGGAAGACAGAGCAGGACTGAACCTTGAGGGGAAGGAGGTTTCCTCCTCCCTCCATCAGCAGCCAATGGGAGCACATGCATGCCCCTCTACCTGTCCTGTAGGGTCAGAGCTCTGTCAAGTGGTGGTATTGCAGTCCGTCTTTCTTCATAGGAAATGGGCAAATGAGATTATGTAGGAGGCAGTGTTTTTTGTAAAGTATAGACTGCTGTTTGAATTGGACTGTTTTGTGAGGTGAAACAAAGGGACCCTTTGATGATTCAGAGCAAGTATTTTGTGACCCCCATGGTTCTTTGGGGGCCACTTGCTAACTCACCCATGGGAACTTCAGAAATGTGGCCAGTGGAGTGTGGCAGGAAGGACCCTTCTGGGGTTGGGGTGGTGCTGCCTGGCATGTGAACATTTCATTCTTTTTTACTCACCTGTTTATTTAGCACCTACTGTGTACCAGGTGCTGCAGCAAGGTGCTGGGGAGATGGACCTCAAGCACATAGGTTCCTCCTCAAGGAACATACAGTTGGGACTTGTAAACAAAGAAGCACCGATAAGCGTTAGAATAGTAGTGCTCACTATGGTGTCAGGCTCTTGTCAGCAGAATAGCCTGTTTAACACTCGTAGGGAGTAGGCGCTATTATCATCCGCATTTTACCAAGAAGGAAACTGAGGCACAGAAAGTTTAAGTGTCTTAAACTTAAGGTTGCCTGGCTGGTAACTGAGCTGCATTCTTACCCAGGCATTCTGGCTCCAGAGCCCATTTGTAACCACTTGGTTCACCTACTGCCATGAGTTAGGGAGATGGTGCCAGATGGGATGGAGTGGAGATGAGGAAATCCTGCAGAGGGTGGTGACAGATAAGGGGGGGTATGTCTACTGAAAAGGTGGAGAAGGGCATTCCAGGCAGAGGGGACAGTGTGGGCATGAAACCACCAGTCTATTTGGGGAAGATATTGGTAATTTGATATGGCTGGAGTGAAGGGAGAGATCATAAGATGAGGCTGGAGCAGGGGCCAGAGCATGGAGGGTTCTTGCTTTGCCAAGAGGCTTAGAGCCGTCTCTGTCCCCTCCGCTGGGATTGCCAGTTGGTCAGTGAATTGTCCCTTACCACTGTCTCCTGTCCAGGTCTGTGGCTCAGGATATCCCCAAGCTGCAGAAACTGGGGATCACCCATGTTCTGAATGCTGCTGAGGGCAGGTCCTTCATGCACGTCAACACTAATGCCAACTTCTACAAGGACTCTGGCATCATCTACCTGGGCATCAAGGCCAATGACACGCAGGAGTTCAACCTCAGCGCCTACTTTGAAAGGGCTTCGGACTTCATTGACCAGGCCTTGGCTCAAAAGAACGGTAAGGGACCTGCCACCCAGGAAAAAATGGGAGGCCCCTGTAACTGGACTGTCCTTCTAGAACACAGACCCTCAGCAAGTCTCATCTCAGAAACCCTCTTATTCTGTGTTTCCTGTGGTGAATGACTGACAGCTGTGGCTCTCTCCCTGGTCCTCGGCTGCCTGTGTGCCTCGTTCACACAGTGTAGACCCAGGACCCTTGCATTTGGTTTGATGTTGGCTGAGGGTTGGTTTTCAGCCACTTACATGCCCCCCACCACCAATTCAAGCAGCTTTAATCATAAGGAATATTTGTTATTATCCAGGGCTGGTTGGTTTATCAGCTCTATGGTGGCATCTGGGCCACTTTCTTTCCCTGTCTCTCTTCTGCCACCTCAACATTGGGTTCTCCCCTCATGGTCTCAAGGTGGTTAATCGCCACATCCCACCAGGACAAAACGCAGCCATCTCTTCCCATGTTTCTCTCTTTTAAGAGCAAGGACAGCATCCCCCAGGAATTCCCCAGGGAACTCCCCATCATGCCTCATTGACCAGGTGTTGACATGGTACCTGGCAAAGGGAGTAGGGTGGCAAACTGTGGCCCCAGGCCAAATCTTCCAGCAGCTTTTTAGATACTTTCTGTAGCCTTCAAATATAAGGAAGGACTGTAGGACAACTGCTGAGGTGCTGGCATTGAGAAAAGACTTTCCATTAGGAAATCCTAGAAGGCCACAGGGCAGATATCAGCTGAGCAGGCCGGGCTGCTTGCCCTTTCTGCTTTTAGCTCCTTCCTTGACCTCTTCCTCCCTCCCCAATCCATGCCCTCCCAGGGGAAGTGACCCTTGTGCAGTGTTATTGACCTTGTCTCTGCTACGCCCAGCGGCCTTCCCACCCAAGTGATTTCCAGCAGACAGACTTCCCCAGACCACGGGATAGCTCACTGTCAGGGCTCTGGAGAGAAGTTTTATTGACCAGGGAATCTGCGGACTTTTGTGTGAGGCCCCTCATGGTCCATCATGGTCACTTACACACTCAGCCCAGTCCACCCACTTCCACTCCAGCTGTATTAAGCTTGTTGCTCTGTGTAGATGCAGAATGAGAGTTCTGATTAAAGGGGAGGATTTTGCTTTACTCATATAAAATTGAGGGGTCAACTATTCAGGGAACTTACAGTCTCTGACTTTGTTTCCTGGTTCCAGCTAACTAGGAACATGCCCTGATTTTTTCAGACCTCCTGCCCAGGTAGGCTGGGTCTTCAGTTGAGAAAGCTCTGTCAGGCGGTGCCTGTGGCTCAAGGAGTAGAATGCCAGCCCCATATACCAGAGGTGGTGGGTTCAAAACTGGCCCCGGCCAAAAAAAAATAAAAGAGAGAAAGCTCTGTCTAGGGCAGTGCCTGTGGCTCACTGGGTAGGGTGCCAGCCCCATATACCAAGGGTGGCAGGTTCGAACCTGGCCCCGGCCAAACTGCAACAACAACAACAACAACAACAAAATAGCTGGGCATTGTGGCAGGTGCCTATAGTCCCAGCTACTTGGGAGGCTAGGGTAAGAGAATCACCTAAGCCCAAGAGTTGGAGGTTGATGTGAGGTATGACGCCACAGCATTCTACCGAGGGTGATAAAGTGAGACTCTGTCTCAAAAAAAGAAAAGAAAGAGAGAAACCTCTCTCTGCCTCTCCCTACCCTGTCCTCTGGCAAACTCATCTTTGTGCTTTAGCACTGGGCATGGTGTCTTCTCGCCTGTGAAGCCTTCCCTCAGACTGGGTCCACTGTATCCCTTTTCTGTCTCCTGATCTATGTCAGGCACATAGTAGGTATACTGTAACATGGTTACTGAACAAGTGAGAGTGAATTCCATGGGCTCCAAGGCCAAGTGTAAATGCTTTTAAGGTTGATCAGCCAAGCGAGTTATAGAAGAATGCTGACCTTTAACAATGTGCAGGGTTCAAGGGACCCAAAAACCTCTCACTAAGAGAGCTGGGTGGGATGGCTGAGGGTGCTCAGGGGAGAGAGCAGTCACTTCCAGCTGGGGAGACGAAGGGAAGCTTTGTGGAAGAAATGGCATCTGGGCTTAGCCTGGGAGTTGGAAGGCAGAGGTTGAACCACCCGCTTCCCCAGTGGGCTCTGTATGCCTTGAGTATGTTCTAGGTCAACCTTCCTAATGCCGCGGCCCTTTAATACAGTTCCTGGGAGTTGCGACACACAGATTGAGAACCGCTGTTCTAGGTGGTGAGGTGGCTGTTTTACAGAGAGTCCTTTTCCTGGGGTGGGTGGGGGCAGGGGCAGTCCCACTCTGAACACTTTAGGCATACTAGCCAGAGAGTGAATGGGCAGGAAACTATAGGATTCCTTCCTGATTTGGGAGGTGCTGGAAAAGTAGTGTTTTGTGGGCGATGGGAGCAGGTGGACTCTGAGCTGGCAGATTGCCTTCCAAATAATGGCTGCGTAGAGGTGTTATTGGGCAATCATTCCTCAATTAGTCAGCAACTGTTTACCTAGTTGCTGTGAGATATTATAAAGGATCCAAAAATATTAATATATACCCCACAGTCCTCACTCCTAAGGAATTCACCCCCTGAAGCGGAGAGTAGATCGGTGCTTGGCCAGCAATAGCCCAGGCCTGGGCTGATGTGGCTGAGGATGTTCTAGGTACTAACAGAGGGTAAGAGTTCTGAGGACTTCATATGGGAGGCACCAGTTGAGTGGCTTTTTGTGTGGTCTCCTTTAAACTCCCAACTACCTCATGAAATGGGTCTATTGGCACAGATAGAAAATGGAGGCACCATGAAGTTAGTGGGTCCTAGTGTTAATGACCAGTGTATTGGTCAGGATTCTCCAGAAAAAATAGAACCAATAGAATATGAAGCTGGCCCTCTGTACCCATGGGTTTTGCATCTGTCAATTCAACCAACTGCTGATTAAAAATATTCAGGAAAAGAATGGAGAAGCAAGAATCCAATTGTACTCAATTCTAATATGAAGGCCGTAGATGAGCTAATACGAGGGGTGGGGTGGGGAATGAGGGAGAGGGGAGGAGAGAGGGGGTGGGGGGGTCATGGTGTGTGGCACACCTCTTGGGGACAGGACACAATTATAAGAGGGACTTTATCTAACAAGTGCAATCCGTGTAACCTAATTCTTTGTACCCTCAGTGAATCCCAAACAAGTAAAGGGAAAAAAAAATCTGTTTCCAAGAAAAAAAACTATTCAGGAAAAAAGGTTACTACATCTATACTGATCATGTACAGACTTTTTTCTTTTGTCATTATTCCCTAATCAATACAGCGTAGCAGTTATCTACATAGCATGTGAAATGTAAATGATATTTACATTGTATTAGGTATTATAAGTAATCTACAGATGGTTTAAAGTATCTGGGAGGATATGTGTAGGTTATTTGCAAACACGGTGACATTTTACATAAGTGACTTGAGCATCCATGAACTTTGGCATCTGTGGGATGTTCTGCAACCAATCTCCTATGGATATGGAGGAACAACTATATATATTCATATACAGAGGGTCCCCCCAAAATGTATATACATTTTAAGAAAGGAAAAACTATTAAAATTGTAATGCTCAGTATATACCGATAACAAAAGATGAATACAAGTCACCTTGAGTACCTTTTGTCATTGCAGAAGTCAGACGTGACTTGAATATTACAGATTTAACACAGTTTTTCCCTTTCTTAAAACGAGTATACATTTTTTGGCACCTTCTGTATATATTTTTTAAAGTCATCCTTATTGTAGGGATATGATTTATTTTTTATACAGGGTGGACATAAAGTTCATGTGTCTATTAAAATAGTTTAACCTGGTAAATTGCATACGAACTTTATGGATACCCTGTATTAATATATGTTTATTGTATTGATTTATATCTATTCCTATATATACACATATGATTTATTTTAAGGAATTGGCTATGATGGTTGGGTCAGGCGAGTCTTAGGTCTGTAGGCCTGGCCAGCAGACTAGACTCAGGATTTCTCTGTTATAATCTTAAGGAATAGTTACTTCTTCACCAGGAAACCTCAGTTTTGGTCCTTAAGTTCTTCAGCTGTTTTGGTGAGGCCCACCCACATTATCAAGGGCGGTCCCCTTCACTCAAAATCAATTGATTGTGGCAGTGCCCTCCCTTCACTTAAAGTCAGTTGATTGTGGATGTTAATTACAACTACATCATATCCTCATAGCAACATCTAGACTAACATTTGGCCAAGCAGCTAGGCACTGTAGATTAGCCAAATTGACATATTTAGCCATCAGGTTAAAATTTAAACCCAGGTTCATGAACCTTTGAAGATTTGGGTTTTAAGAACCTGTACTGACAAGGGAAATAATTGAACTGGCGTCATAAGGGCTGAGTAGTTGTGTACCAGGTAGCCAAGAGGGAGAGAGATTCCAGATAGAGGGAACAACCTGTGCTAAGGTGTAGAGGTGAGAAAAAGTGTGAAAAGTGTCAAGCACTTTCCTGTGAGCAGCTAGCCTTGGAAGCTACTCTTTGGAGACCAAATTCTACCCTGCAAAAGGTGACAGGTCATATTTGTGTTTTGGAAAGATCTTTCCAGCCGGTGGGTGGAGAGTGGAGTGGAAGTGGTGAGGATGGAGGGAGAGCTCAGTGTGGGGGTGTTGAGGGGGCACAAGTAAAGGTGACAAGGACCTGGACTAAGTAAGCACTCTGTGTGGGGAGAAGCCAAGGCATGCGGCTCATGGGGCCTCCTGGAACATGCTAGGACTTTGGTGACATTGGCCTCTAGCATCTCCTCATCAACCTTCCTTCACTGAAGGAAGGACCCAATGCTGAGTACACAGAAGAGAGCAAACCACATGACATCCCTGCCCTCGTGGAGCTTACCTCACAGTGGGAGGATGACAGTAAACGTGTGAGAACGATCTGATCTGTGGCAGGTTGCAGGGAGGATAAAGCTGGGAGAAGGAGATTAGACAGGATAAGTAATAGGACTGGGCTTGTGGATTGAGAGAGAGTGGGTGGGAAAAGCCTTCCTGGGAAGGGGACATTTAATCAAAGCCCAGGGAAAGAGGAATTATAGGCCTGAGCCAGCTAGAGTGGAGGAAAAGGAAGAAGAAGGAGATGATGTCACAGCTAGGGACCAGATTTTGCAGGACCTCATAGACTATTTGGGGAACCATGAGGGGGTGTGTGTGTGTGTGTGTGAGAGAGAGAGAGAGAGACTGTTTTGTTTTTGTTTGTACTTAATGTGTATCTTTTGTTTTTTAAATCGCGTTGTTGAGGAATGTTTGACATTTAACAGACTGCACATAAGTTTTGATGGATGTATACACCCGTGAAACCATCGTCATAGCCTAGATAGTGAGTGAGCATGTCCATCACCCCCTAAATTTCCCTCAAGTCCCTATGTCACCCCTCCCTCCCACTCCTCTCTATCCTCTATTCCCAAGCAACTACAGATCTGCTTCCTATCACTAGAGATTAGTGTGCATTTTGTAGAGTTTTCTATAAATGGAATCACATAGTTATGTACTCTCTTTTTTCGTCTGTTCTGTTTCACTCAGCATAATTATTTTTAGTTTCATCTATGTTGTTGCATAGTTTTTTACTGCTAAGTAGTAGAGGGGTGTATGGCTGTACCACTGGTGGTTTATTCATTCACCTGTTGACAGACATTTGTTTTTGTTTTTGTGTTTTTGAGACACAGTCTTACTCTGTCACCCTGGGTAGAGTGCCGTGGTGTCATAGTTCACAGCAACCTCAAACTCTTGGGCTCAAGTGATCCTCTTGCCTCAGCCTCCCAAGTAGGTGGGACTACAGGTGCACACCATGACACCCAGCTAATTTTTCTATTTTTAGTAGAGATAGGGTTTCACTCTGTCTCAGGCTGGTCTTGAACTCCTGAGCTCAAGCAATCCACCCACCTTGGCCTCCCAGAGTGATGGGATTACAGATATAAGCCATGTCACTTGGCCTGTTGATGGACATTTGAGTTGCCTCCATGTTTTGCTTTTGACCTAAGTATAAAATACATACATAGTACCCATATCATAAGTGTGTAGCTAACTCCCAGCGTTACCCTATCTCAGCTTCCAATAACACAGGTCAGTTTCACCCTCTTTTCTGCTCTGTGGAGTCACACACCTCACGTTTCTCATGTTTCTGTGCTTCATTTATGTTGTTTCTTGTAAGTCATAGATTGCTCAGTCTTTTTACTTATCTATTCTATTGATAGGCCCCTAGAGGTTTCCAGCTTAGGGCTGGGTTGAATAGTGCTGCCCATGTCTGTTCAGGAACATGTGTGTATATTCCTGTTTGTCATGGATCCAGATGCAAGCGTTCAGTTTGAAGAGATAAAACTGTCACCATTTTCCAAAGCGGTTGTACCAATTTACACCCTACCTTCCTCAGCCATGCAGAAGAGTTCTGATTGCTCCATATCCTTACTGACACTTTGTATTTTCCATCGTTTTCATTTTATCCCTTCTGGTGGGTGCCCAGTGGCATGACTTTGTGCTTTTAATTGGCATCTCATGGAACAGTCTCAACCAGTCGTAGTGTGAATCAGATGTCTGTAGCTCACCGTGCCTCCCTGTTTCTTGCAGGCCGGGTACTTGTTCACTGCCGTGAGGGTTACAGCCGCTCCCCGACTCTCGTCATCGCATACCTCATGATGCGGCAGAAGATGGACGTCAGGTCTGCCCTGAGCATTGTGAGGCAGAACCGTGAGATCGGCCCCAACGATGGTTTCCTGGCCCAACTCTGCCAGCTTAATGACAGACTAGTCAAGGAAGGGAAATTGAAACTCTAGGGCCCCTGCTGCCTCTTCTCAAGAGGTTCTCCAGGGAGGCCCTGGTTGAAGGTGTCCCAAGCCTCCATGTCTAGAAAATACACTGTATCCTGCTCTCAGCATCACAAGGCACATGCCCACAAGTCTGTCTCTACATAGTTCTGGGACACTTTCCCCCTGGGGAACATATAAAGAAGCTTGGTAAGGAGGGCATCTTTGCTCCCTGGTTGTCCTGCTGTAACTTATGATGTCCTTTTCCTTGGGGGTGGGGGCTCAGAAAGGAAAGGCCTGTGGCCTGCATGCTTCTTAATGGCCCAGGGCAAGAGGTCTATAGGAGTGGGAGGCCTGAGATGCTCACAGGGGCCCCTTATGACTTCCCTTCCCTTACCCCCAAATTGTGTCCTGAAAGAGAACATCAGCACTTGAGCCCTAGTAAAGGAACTATGCAAACACAGAACCCCTCCCCGCCACATCTGTGTCCCCAGGTATCCCTGCAGCCTTCCACACACTACGCATGGCAGAGTTCTCGCATCACAAGCTCTGAGGATGGGGCAGGGGTGTGTCTGTCAGCTGTTAGTGGATGGAGATTCCCATAAGAGGCTGCATTTTAATTATTTCCTTGGGATTAATTAGGTGGGCAACAAATTCTCCCAGAGGACTGTTCTCAATCCATAGAGTTTTAAAAATGTGAATCTTTGAAAGGTTGAATGCAGAATCCACAGCTTTGGAATATTTCTCTTGGACCTCTCTCTGTCACTTCATTTGTTAGAAGAGCGATGCTTTGGGCATGGTTTTATTTTTCTTTTTTAGAAAACAGGGTGTTGAAGTCCAGCCTATTTAAAAACTCCACCATTTGGAGAATTACAAGGGTTTTGTTCTCAATTATAGTGTTGGCGAGCCCAAGTCACTCGTGCTAACTGCTTTTTGTCTCAGTTGCTATTTCGAGACCTGAAGGAGGAAGCTGGCCAATGACAGTGTGTGTGCGTAGGGGTGTGTGTGTGTGTGTGTGTGTGTGTGTGTGTTTGGGTATACCTCTCGGAAACACAGCCAGGGGACAAGTAGGGGAACAAATGGTCCCAGGCACACACCCTGCCCATCTACAGGTGGCTCTTAAGGCTATCTGGTGCCAGTGCAAGTTCCCTGGAAGGACTCAGCCAGGCAGAAGTGAGACATGGCAGAGTGGCCAAATGGATCCTTTATTAGTGGTAGAGCAAACAGAAACAACCTTTTAAAAGACTTTTTTAGGGCAGCGCCTGTGGCTCAAAGGAGTAGGGCATCGGCCCCATATGCCAGAGGTGGCGGGTTCAAACCCAGCCCCCACCAAAAAAAAAAAAAAAAACTTTTTTAGGATGATATCAGGATGCACTAGCACTTGTATGTATGTGTACATTTGCCAGAATATAGGAGTTTTGTTTTGGATACAGTCTTGTTAGGACTTCATGTTCCTGTTATCATGGAAAGCTGTGTAATGCTGTTTATCTTTAGGGTCACTCTAAGCATAGAGGAGGTCCTCAGCCAAGCCCCTGACACCTAGCACAGGGTGTCTGATGAAAGTTTGTGGAATTAAACTCTTTGAATGCCAAATATATATAGGACATTGTTCTGGTGGGTGTGTCAGACACCCAGAAGCCTGAATTCATGGTAAGGTCACTGGCAAGGATTTGCAAAGGAGTCTTACCTGCACTGAAGGAAATATCAGGGACTTTTGTTAACTATGTAAAATTCAGTTTTAAATTTAAGTTCAGGCAGTATTAATATGTCAAGGTGGGGAATGTGCCTTTTTTCAGAGTTGACCAGGAGCTTCCAACTAGGACTAAGAGAAGCAGGTATGTTGCAAGGCCTCACTTCCAGGTGTGAAGATTTCTGATTACACAGGAATGGCCCTGCACAGCCTGGACATTCACTGTCCCTTTCTCTGTGTGATCATAGCAGCCCTGGACTACTAGGATGTAGCTTTTCCAGACACTGGGCTGTCCAGGTAGACCCACCTAAGTGAGACGGCCGTCCTCCAAACTGTGTGCCTCACTTCACAGTTTTCAGGTGGCCTTTCTACTTAATCTGACTTGAGCCTCACAATAACCCTGTAAAGTTGGTAGAGCTTATTCATGTATTGTGATCTTTTCAAAACAAAATAAACAAAAAAAAAGGGAACTGGGTTTCAGAATGATGCAGGGCGTGCCCCTCCCCCTAGCTCTTTAAGGCATATCTGAGGTAAGATTTCGGGTTTGCTGCTCCCTGACACTGGGTTCTTTCTTTAATACAATACTTCTCAAGAAATGGGCTCTACTGGAGTATCTAATTGTGCTGCCCATGACCTTGACCCCAGCCCTGGAGTACGAAGTAACAAGTATAGGTCCCCACCTGGGTTAGAGTGTGCAGCTCTTCTTCCAGGTGACATGTAGCACTCTTAAGTCAGAGCCTCTTCTGTGCTCCTAGATTAATCACTGGGGCTGGGGCTCCCTCCCATGCCGAGGCAGTGGTCACCCCTTAGGAAGCCACAGCCACTGTACTCTTAGGTGAGCACAGCAGGGTGATGTGGCTGGTTAATCTAGGACCTCTCCAAGGCCTCTCTGTGTGGGCATGAAGAAGAGAAAGCCATTGGGAGAATTACTGCCTTTATTTGGGGGCTACTTTTACGTCAGTAACTTAGGATTTCTTGATAGCTTTTCATCCCTGAAACCTCACGAGATTTAGCTCCTAGTACTTTACAGTAAAATAAAATTCTATTGTGTAATAGCCAACACATGCCCAGCTGTGAGTGGGAGCTGTCCCCAGACAGTTTTCCACCCCCTGGGAAGTGATGGGATAGGAACTCAGGGTGCCCTTACTATCCCCACCTAACCCCCCATCCCTTTCTTCTGCTGACAGCGCCCCATCTGGGCAAAAGCAGAGCGCCAAACGATTTTCTTCTCAATTTTACAGCAGTATACCTTTCCACAGGCTGGTCTGTTTCCCTGCCACTCTGATTTATCTTGAGAGCGGAAACCTCTACCTATCAAACGAGGGAACTCATCTAGAAGACCTCTAAGGTGCCTTTTGGCTCCGAGGGGTCTCTGGGGGTCCTTACTTGGAATTTAGTACCGCCGGGAAAGTAGGGTAGGCGAGTAATATAATATGCTGGCCAGCAGGTGGCGCTGCGTCCCCGCCGTAGTGACAGATGGTTCAGAAAGGGGAATTTGATGCCTTTTGTGCTGCAAGTTAATGTTAAGATGGTAATGTTTTAATCAAAATAAGCACTGACCTTAAATATGAAGATATTTCTTTTTCATAAAACTTGTGTTAGAAATAATTGAAGAGCCAACAGCGATGGTCTTTCCAAGTCAAGATTTTATCCTGATTGGAAATAGAGGCCATCTCAAGTTGAGAGAGCAGATTGGTTGTAAGCTTAACTTTTGTTCTCTCTTACTTCCTGCCAAATTTTGAAAGAGCAAATTTTCTGGACAGAAAAGGGGGAGGTATAAAATTGGCTAAAAGAAAAACAAAACCAAGTTTAATGTTCGCTGTATCACAAATCAGTGTTAAAACACTAAAATTGTAACCAAAATAAATGTCTTACATTACAAAGAAATTGTCTTTTCTGTCCTTCTTATCCCAGTTGATTTTTTTTTATGGTTTTATATCTAGGTTTTAGGTTTGTTTTTTCTGGACTTTTAAAATAATTATCATCTAAAAATTAGCCATCCGAAGCTAGCTGTAGGTTCCATGATGGTCCTATTTATGCAGTAGCTATTTATGGAGCATCTCTCTCCAGTACCAGAAATGTTCTATGTTAGGAATATTCGTGGGTGCAGTGGTTCACCCAAAGGAGGGAGGTCAGATTTGTATACTTAAGAAAGAAAGGAACTGGGATAGCAGGCTCAAGGTGGCCTAACATGATTGGGTGGCATTTTGGGGTTTGAGTGATCCTGCTAACAGGCAATCCCCAAATATATTTCCTGCCCCCAGATATCTTAACTACCACTATTAGCACTATATTCCTTTTCCTCTGCGGTGGGGGGTGGTTTAGAGAAAGGGGATATCTTTTCTCCCAGACAGAAAAAGCCTTTCCAGGCAGAGAAAGACCCTCTCTAGGTTTCTGCCCCTTCTGTCACATGAACCAATTAGACTGGTTCACTATTTGTCAAACCCCTTTGACAACATAATCTTGATAGTTTTACACAAAATCTTAAGGCAGAACAGTAATAGATAGAACTGGTAACAGTGTTATTAAAGTATTTAAAACATTTGAATGGAAAGTTAGTACTATGTGTCCATAGTAATACATTTAAACAATATAAAGACCTATAATGAAAAGTGAGACAGACTCCTTTTACCCCAAACCTTTAATCTCTCCAAAGGAAACCACTAGTAAGTGTCATATCCTTCTAAGAAAAATTCTATACATCTGTAAGCTTACTGATGTGTGTATGTGTGTGTATATACAGATATCTGTGCTTTGTTTTTACCCCAAACCTTTAATCTCTCCAAAGGAAACCACTAGTAAGTGTCATATCCTTCTAAGAAAAATTCTATACATCTGTAAGCTTACTGATGTGTGTATGTGTGTGTATATACAGATATCTGTGCTTTGTTTTTACCCCAAACCTTTAATCTCTCCAAAGGAAACCACTAGTAAGTGTCATATCCTTCTAAGAAAAATTCTATACATCTGTAAGCTTACTGATGTGTGTATGTGTGTGTATATACAGATATCTGTGCTTTGTTTTTAAAATTTTATTCTAGTTATTTCTTGGAGTTCTACCCCATTCATGTTAACAGCATATAACATTCCATGTTTATGGATGTGCAAATAAAGACAGGGTGATTTGTACATCTCTCAATGCAGGCAGCTGCCTAAAAATGAGACTCCTCTCCAAATCCAAACCTTCCCTTCTTAGCACTAAGGAGTGGGAGCCAAATGTGTTTAAAAATGCAGCCAATATGCAGAACCTTCAGTTTCCATTAATTAGAGGGAAGAGCCTCCTCAATAACCAAGTATAGAACAAAACAAAACCAGACGACCTCTGAGGTTCTTTCCAGTTCAAAGAGTCTACAATCCCAAAGAGTCAAAGGAGCATAATAGACTTTCCAAATGTGGCCTATCTTTCAAAGTCTGGTCCAAACACCACGGCTCACCATGAAGATCCCAAACTTACCCCAGGGGGAAGAAATTGTTCTCTCCTTTGAAGGTCCTTAACGCTTTGTTCTTAAAAAAAAAAAAAAA
>NW_003852413.1:20651143-20679057 GCF_000181295.1 Otolemur garnettii
AAAAAAAAAAAAAAAGCACACAGATTTTTATAGCAGCTTTATTCATAACTGCCCAAACCTGAAAGCATCTAAGATATCCTTTAGTAGGTGACTAGATAAACCACGCATCATGACAGGGCAATATTATTTAGCACTAAACAGAAATGAGCTATCAAGCCATGAAAAGACCTGAAAGAACCTTAAATGCATATTATTAAGTGACAAAAGCCAATCTGAAAAGGCTATGCTACATTTGGTATGAATCCAACTACATGACATTCTGGAAAAGGGAAAACTATGGATATAATAAAAAGAAGAATGGTTGGCAAAAGTGGGGGAGGGACGAATAGGCAAAGCATATAAAATTCGGGGGCAGTAAAAATATCCTGTATGACACTATAATGGTAGATACATGTCATTAGACATTTGCCTAAATCCATAGACTGTATGACACAGAGTAAACCCTAGTGTAAACAATGGCCTTTAGGTGACAATGATGTGTCAGTGGAGGTTCATCAACTGTAGCAAATGCGTCACTCTGTGGGGGGTGTTGATAGTGGGGGAGGCCATAATGTGTGGGCACAGGAGGTACATGAGAAATCTCTGTACCTTCCACTCAATCTTGCTGTGAACTGAGAACTACTCCCCCACAAAAAATCTTTTTATAATAGAAAAAAGCATCAGTGGCACCAGCCGCTTTCCACCTGGTATTGAAGTTATTTGGAGGAATAACTTCTTCCCTGGCAGGGGAGCTTTTGGAGGGGGAGTGTGTATCCCCCTTTGCTTTATCGAAGGTTGGGTGAGTGAACATAGAACAGGCAGCTCTGCAGGTACAAAAACTAGTTAATCATTAGACAGAAAACCAGCCTTTCTAGAAATGAAGTTACAACTATTAAATTCAACTTAAAAAATAATAGCCTAAACCTAGGGTTGGCAGCATTATGGGTTGAATTGTGCCTCCTAAATTTATATGTCTAAACCCCAGTACCTTAGAATATGATCTCATTTGGAAATAGGGTTATTACAGATATAATTAGTTAAGACGAAGTCATTAGGGTGGGCTCTAATCGGACTGCTGTCCTTATACAAAGGAGAAAATTAGGACACAGGGAGATTGCCATGTGAAGATGAAGGCAGAGATGGGCTGATGCTTCTACAAGCCAACAGACACCAAAGATTGTCAGCAAACCAGGAGAAGGTGTGTGAGAGGCCCAGAATAGACTCTTCCTCACAGCCCTCGGAAGGAACTAATCCTGTCAACACCTTGATCTTGGACTCCTCCTAGCCTCCAGAACTGTGACACAATAAATTTTAGTTTAAGTCCCCTAGTTTGTGCTACTTATTAAGGTAGCCCTGGCAAACTATTGCAGGTACCCACTTATATTTTGCTGCTGGGGTTGGGGACCTGGCTGAGCTTTCTGGAGAATAACTCTGCAATACATAGCAAGACCTACCAAACTTTTCACTCCCTATGACACAGCATTCACCTCTGAAAATAACCCTAATGTTAAAAGGAATACGCTATCAATACATACAATTTGGAAACTCCATGGAAGATTATGCTGCTTACATACCGACCAGTTCCATTTACTTGGCATTTTTGAAATGAAAAAATTATAGAAGTGGAGATTTGATTAGTGGTTGCCAAGGGTTAGGTGTGGGGAAGGAGGGGGAGGGAAGGGGTGTGGTTACCAAGGGCAACCAGAGGGACCCTCATTGTCACAGAGCTGTTTTTTATCTTGACTGTGGTGATGCATTCTTGAATCTACACGTTTGATAAGATTGCATGGAACTACATATACACACATGTGCATGCATGTGTACACACACACACATACACGAGTAGAGGTAAAATAAGATTAATGAATTGTGTGAGTGTCAACACCTTGGTTGAGAGGTCCCATTGTTTTTCAAGATGTTACCATTGGGAAAAATTGGATGAAGACTCTCTGTATTTTTCTTTCTTTCTTTTTTGAGACAGTCTCACTATGTTGCCCTCGGTAGAGTGCTGTGGTGTCACAGCTCACAGCAACCTCAAACTCTTGGGCTTAAGTGATTCTCTTGCTGCAGCCTCCCTCGTAGCTGGGACTACAGGCACCTGCCACAACGCCAGGCTATTTTTTTAATTTGTTTGTTTAGCAGTCTGGGGTGGGGTTTGAACCCACCAGCTCTGGTGCATGTGGCCCTAACAACAGAGCTACAGGCACTGAGCCCTCTCTATATTTTTCTTACAAGTGTTTGTGCATTTATAATTATCTTCCAATAAAAGCAATTTAAAAATGACTTTGTATGCTACTTGGGAGGCTGAGACAGGAGGGTCCCTTGAGCCTAGGAGAACAAGGCTGCTGTGGCTGTGATTGTGCCATTGCTGGGTAACTGTGAGACCCTGCCTCTAAAATAAATAAATAAAATTAGGGTGGGCCTAAAGGGAAAGATATTGGACTAAAGTGGATGGAAGCCGAATGAGAGGAGCTCTGCACTGAGAAGACTGCATGAGGTACTCATCACCCAGGCCGAACCAAGTGGCAGAAACAAGTAAGCAGAAGAAAAACAACAGACTTGCACCCCTCGCCAGGTGGCAGCCCCCTGAGCTTGATTGGGCAGTGCTTGAGTCACTTTGTCTGAACTCTGGGCCTACGCTGCCCACAGAGCTGCAGCCCTTAGCGCTTGATTGGCTGGATGGTGCCCACTGCATAAGCATCTGTCCTGAACTCTGGGCTAGCGCTGTCAGTAGGGCAGCCTTGTGAGCTTGATTTGGTGGGTGGAGCCAGCATTGGAAGAGAGACCTTGCTTGGAACTCTGGGCCAGTGCTGCCTACTGATTCTTGCCCCCCTGGAAACACTGTCTGGGGCTGCCAGACTCACCACTTGTCTGCCTTTGTTAGCGCAGCAGTGGCACCGCAACAGTAACAAATGGACACATCAAGGGCAACCTACCAATTCAACTAAAAAAGTATAATCAACATATTAAAAAAGAGAAAAAGAGTAAGAAGCTGAAAATACTCATGAAGAAGAATCAGCTGAAGAACTCTGGCAACGTGAGAAATCAGAGCAGATCAATGCCTCCTGGGGATGTCAAAGAAAATAAAACAGAGAATCCCAATCACAGAGAAATTTTTGAAATGTCAGAAATAGAATTTAGAATATGGATGGCAAATAAGATAATTGTAAGGGAGGAAAAGATGGAAACAGAGAACCAAAAAACAGTTCAGAAGTTGTCTCAATAAATTAATGAGTTCAAAGACAAAGTCACCAAGGATGTGACTATAAGGAGGAAAGATATAGCAGAGCTTAAGGAATAGAAAAAGGTATTCAAGGAGCTTCAAAATACAGTAGATTCCCTCAGAAATAGAGTTGAGCAGTGCAAAGAAAGAATCTCAGATAAAGAAGACAAGACTTTTGAACTATCCCAAGCATTCAAAGAGGCAGAAACATGGAGAAAAAGAGCTGAGTATTCCCTGAGAGAGTTATAGGATCATTCCAAGAAATCACACATCTGAATTATAGGGATTCGTGAAGAAGAGGATGGTCCCAAAGGCACAAATTCTCTGCTCCAAGACATTATGGCAGAGAATTTCCCAAGTATTGCAAGAGACACAGAAATTCAGATAGTAGATAGTTTCAGAACCCCGGCATGACTCAATCCAAACAAAGCATATCCTAGACACGTTGTAACTAATCTTGCCAATGTTAATATGAAGGAGAAACTTGTGCAAGCAAACAGGCGTAGGAAAAGCATTATTTACAAAGGGAAAAGTATAAGGATGACTGCAGATCTTTCAGCTGAAACTTTCCAAGCCAGAAAAGGATGATCATCTACCTTTAACCTTCTTAAACAAAATAATTTCCAGTCCAGGATCCTATATCCCGCTCAACCGAGTTTCATTTGTGATGGAGAAATCAATATGCTGAGGAAATTCACTGACATCCATATGCTGACGAAATTTGCCATGATTCTACCAGTTCTACAGGAAATACTCAGACCCATTCTTAATAACATGCAACAGGAGGGTACACCACCAAAGTAAACCTACCCAGAAATTAAAGAACAAAGCCTAGGGCAGCGCCTGTGGCTTAAAGGAGTAGGGTGCCAGATATGCCAGAGGTGGTGGGTTCAGGCCCATCCCCGGCCAAAAACTGCAAAAAAAAAAAAAAAGATAAATAAAATAAAGAACAAAGCCTACCTTCCACAATGGTGAGAGGCATAAAATTAAGCTCTGACCTTCTGAAAAACAAGATGACCAAAACTCTGCCACATCTATCAATTCACTCAATTAATGTGAATAGTTTGAACTCTTCTTTAAAGAGGCATAGGCTGGATACAAAAACTCAGGCCAGATATCTGTTGCCACTCACCTTACCTCAAAAGATAAAACAAGACTCAGGGTAAAGGGATGGGCAACAGTATTCCAGGCAAATGGAAAGCAGAAAAAAGCTGGTGTTGCAATCTTGTATGCATATACAATGGGATTCAAACCAACAAAAATAATGAAAGACAAAGATAGACACTTCATACTGGTCAAGGGAAACACGCAATAAGAAGAGATCTCAATAGTTAACATCTATGCACCCTATCAGAATGATCCTTGATATATAAAACAAACCCTAACTGATCTGAATGATATGATATCTTCCCACACTGTAATAGTTGGAGATTTTGATACACCATTGGCAGTACTGGACAGATCCTCCAAGAAGAAACTAAACAAAGAAATAATGGACTTAAACAAGACCCTAGAACAAATAGACTTAACAGACATTTACAAAACACTTCATCCTAACAAAACTGAATACACATTCTTCTCATCAGTCCATGGATCCTCTTCCAAAATTGATCATATCTTAGGCCACAAGACCAACCTCTTTCAATTGATGCAGAAAAGGCTTTTGACAATATCCAGGATTCTTTCATGATAAAAACACTCAAGAAAATAGGCTTAGAAGGAATGTTCCTTAAGCTGATAGAGGCTATCTACAGCAAACCCACAGCCAATATCATATTGAATGGAGTAAAACTGGAAGCATTCCCACTCAAATCTGGACCAAGACAAGGATGCCCACTGTCTCCACTGCTACCCCAACACATAGTGTTGGAAGTCCTAACCATAGCAATTAGGCAAGAAGGAGATCAAAGGAATCCAAATGGGGACAGAAGAGGTCAGACTCTCCCCCTTCATAGATGACATGATCTTATACTTGGAAAAACCCAGGGACACAACTACAAAGCTCTTAGAAGTGATCAAGGAATATAGCAGTGTCTCAGGTTACAAAATCAATCTCCACAAATCAGTAGCCTTCATATACGCCAAAAATTATCAAGCTAAGGACAAAATCAAAGACTCTATTCCTTTTACAATAGCACCAAAGATGAAATACCTGGGAATATATCTAACAAAAGACATGAAAAATCTCTATAAAGAGAACTATGAAACTTTGAGAAAGGAAATAGCAGAAGATGTTAACAAATGGAAGAACATACCATGCCCATGGCTGGGAAGAATCAACATCGTTAAAATGTCCATACTACCCAAAGCAATCTATAGATTTAATTCAATCCCCATCAAAGCACCAATGTCATACTTTAAAAATCTTGAAAAAATAGTACTTCGATTCATATGGAATTGGAAAAAAACCCAAATAGCAAATACAGTTCTTAGAAATAAAAACAATTCTGGAGGCATCACGTTGCTAGACTTCAGGTTATATTACAAGGCTACAGTGATCAAAACTGCATAGTACTGGCACAAAAAATAAAGACACAGATCTGTGGAACAGGATAAAGAATCTAGAGATGAACCCAACCACAAATCATCATTTAATATTTGCTAAGCCTAACAAAAACATGCAATGGGGAAAAGAATCCTTACTTGACAAACGGTGCTGGGAGAACTGGTTATCCACATGCGGAAGACTGAAACTGGACCTGCACCTCTCACCATTGACAAAAATTGATTCTCGTTGGATAAAAGATTTAAATTTAAGACACAAAATAATAAAAATTCTAGAAAAGAGTGTGGGGAAAACACTTGAAGATATTGGCCTGGGAAAAAATTTTATGAGGAACTCCCTCCCTCCCCCCCAGCAATTGCAGCAATACCAAAAATAAATAACTGGAACTTGATCAAGCTAAAAAGCTTTTGCACAGCTAAGAGTACCACATATAGAGCAAAAAGCCCTCAGAATGGGAGATTTTTGCATGTTATGAAATCTGACGAAGGCCTGATAGCTAGAATCTACAGAGAACTCAAATTAAATAATAAGAAAACTGCAAACAACCCTCTCTACAAGTGGGCAAGAGATTTGAACAGAAACTTTTCCGAAGATAAGATGAATGGCCAACAAACACATGAAAAAATGCTCATCGGCCATAATCATCAGAGAAATGCAAATCAAAACCTCTCTAAGATATCACCTAACCCCAGCAAGATTAGCACACATTACAAAGCACCAGACGCTGGCATGCATGTGGAAAGAAGGGAACACTTCTACACTGTTGGTGGGAGTGCAAACTAATACAGCCCTTTTGGAGAGAAGTATGGAGAATCCTCAAAGATCTAAATGTAGACCTTCCATTTGACCCTACAATCCCATTATTAGGTATCTACCCAGAAGAACAAAAATCATTTTACCACAAAGACATTTACACTAGCATGTTTATTGAGGCTCAATTCATAATTGCCAAGTCGTGGAAGCAACCTAAGAGCCCACTGACCCATGAATGGATCAACAAACTGTGGTATATGTATACCATGGAATATAATTCAGCCATTAAAATAGATGGAGACTTTACATCTTTTGCATTCACCTGGATGGAGTTGAAATACATTCTTCTTAGTAAAGTATCACAAAATGGAAAAATAAATAACCAATGTACTCCATACTAATATGAAATCAATATACAAACAATTACATGTTCCTAAGAACAATAAAATACTATTATAGTCCAGTTCGGGTGGGGGTAGAGGGAACCGGGAGGGAGTTGGGGAGAGGACATAATGGCAGAAGGAGGGAGGGCATGAAAAAATTACTTTGTACAAGGTCATTCATAGCAACCTTGCTGAGGAAATGAAAAAATTGAAACTAATCTAAACTACCCTCAAGAAGAATCAGCTAGAACCCCGGAGGTATGACTCCAGGGAATGTTGTCTAACTCTGAACAGTGAATGACAAATTTGTGTACTGAGTAAATATAAAGAACTGTCTATGACTTAACATTAAATGAAAGCACAGACGACATCACTGCAGCTTTTCCCTAAGCCAGCGGTTCTCAACCTTCTCAACCTGTGGGTTGGGACCCCTTTGGGGGTGAAACAACCCTTTCACAGGGGTCGCCTAAAACCATAATATACACCCTGTACAAATATAGGTGTACGAAAATAACTTTAGGGTTGGGGGGTCACCACAACACGAGGAACTGTATTAAAGGGTCACAGCATTAGAAAGGTTGAGAACCACTGCCCTAAGCCATTCCGTGAAAAGCATTCCTATCCATTGGTATACCATACACCACAGGAGTAGAGATCATTTAGCGTTCAAGCCCCATGTATTCTTCCTTTTTCTCTTACTATTACTTCAGTTCCAAATAAAATAATGAAAAGAAATCAAATCAAATCAAATTCTGAGCCTTGCCAGTCTCCAGTGCTGGGCTCTTCCTTCTATCCCCAGCAGGTGGCAGAAGTGTTCCAAAGATGGTTCCCACAGTCTCTTTAGCAGAGATGGTCCGGCAGCTCCCAACAGCAGGTGGAGCTCTAAGTGCCCCTTGTGCCTTGCTCAAGAACCCACGCATCAGATCGGTCTCTCCCAAGTCCATTGCAAGAAGGCAGTTGTCTGGACATAATAGGGTTAAACAGTCCACATTCCAAAGCAAAGGAAAAGAGGCTGGAGGGTCACAGACAAGGGGAGGGGGCACAGAGGCCCAGCTTCTCACAATACTACCCGCTGTTTGGGGAGAGATAGATCATCCCCAACAATGGTCACAGCTGTTTTCTTCTGCCCCGAAGAAAACTGACTTAGGAAGCAGGTATCAGAGAGAGCCCTTCCTGCAGGGGCTTCTGTCTGGCTTGTAAAACTGTCAGAGCAGCTGCATTCATGTGTCAGGTGATGGATGGTGGAAAGAGGAGGACAGTCAGCCCCAGATGGACACAGCAACCTACAAGTCGAGGCAGGTGGCAGAAGCCTTGCAAAGGCTCTGCAGGTGGGGTGCACTGATTCATTGCCCAGTTAAAATGCCAGGGGGGTCTGGGCCACAGCCCTCTTCCCAGCCTCCCTTCAGGGCCAGGAGCCAATGAGCTGGCCTCAAACAATCCATCTTCAATGAAAGCTTCCACTGGCCTTACTTTCTTTTCTTGCACCTCAGGTGTGAATCTTTCTACCCTATGCCTCTCCCTCTCCCTCCCTATGTCCCTCTTTATGGTGATCAGGACCAGGGATAGCTTCATGGAACACATCCCGTGTGATGGACCAGTGAAGTCTTCCATATAGGACTCAAAGCTTAGGTTTAGAAAAATACTAACAGGCTGAGAGGCAAGAAAAAAAATGTCAGCACTAAAAATGCTGGTCTTGGCTTTTGCTAAGGAAAGGAATTCTCAGTTTCCACCCCCACCCACAGCCTGGCCAGGGAAATAGCTGCCTTTGGCACATCAGCCTGTGAGCCACAGTGAGTGCCCTGGCTGAGAAGTGCCTGTCACAGTGCACAAGGTCCCCAAGGAGCATGAGCTGAGGTTTCCTCTTTGTGTTCCATCACTAGAGCCTGAGTGATCTGCTCTTCCTCAACTTGTCACCAGAATCCTGCCAGCCTCTCCCCAGTCGACACCCTTGCTATGCCCTCCGGATTTCTGTCTTGTCTTCCAGAGAATGCCAAGAGAGGCTTTTCTTGGTCAGGCTTGCTGGGGCTCATTGGAATTGGGGCCAACAGGATTTCTTAAAAAGAGTCCTTCTGCCTCTGGCTGAGTCTGGGGCCAAACAGACACCCCTAGGGCCATTTATTGGTGGGGTGACTTATGAACTTGGCCTGAGAAAACGGGTAAAGCCTTATGGACAGCTCAGAGCTGCATATTTTCTGTTGAGCTGGTCAACAGTTTGTTTTGAGACTGACCAAGGGGCCCAGGGAGGTAGACAATGAAAAGCTGGAGCTCATTTTGATATCCGAAAACCACAGCTGCCTGCATGTGGGAGGTGCTGAGAGTAGGCTGGGGCCCTGCCTCACATGCCCCCCCACCCCCCGGTCACCTGGGAGTGCCAGCAGCAATTTGGGAGTTTGCTGAGCTTGAGGAGAAGTCTTTGGGGAGGGTTTGCTCTGAGCACACCCCTTTCCCTCCTCCAGGACAGAGGGAAACATGGGACCAGCCCTGCCCCAAACAGTCCTCATTGGCTGGCATGAGGCAGAGGGGGCTTTAAAAAGGCGACTATATCTGGGCTAGGGACCAGAGCCTGTGCTACTAGAAGGCTGTGTGCCCTCCTCCGACTGGCACCATGCAGCTCTCTCTAGCCTTGTGTCTCGTCTGCCTATTGGTGCACACAGCCTTCCGTGTGGTGGAGACCCAGGGGTGGCAGGCCTTCAAGAATGATGCCACAGAGATCATCCCTGAGCTCGGCGAGTACCCTGAACCTCCACCAGAGCTGGAGAACAACAAGACCATGAACCGGGCAGAGAACGGAGGGCGGCCTCCCCACCACCCATTTGAGACCAAAGGTACAGGGTAGTGGAAAGAATTTTTGGCATAAAGGTCTTGGGGAGGGAGCTGGGGAAATTTTAGAATCTTTTATTTGGAAGGCTTTGGAGACTGGAGTAGACCACCAGCCTCTGCCAGCACCAGTGGGGAACAGGCTTGCCTAGAGGCTGCCAGTCTAGCCTTGGAATTCAAGTACAGGGCAGGAGGTTGGCAGGGGGCAGGCTGAGATGGTGAGGGTACAACATTGGGGCTCAGAAAAGAAAGGGTTTCAAGGAATCCCCTCCTGAGGATACAGGAGCCAGGCCCATCTGCTGGACCACTGGGGAAGGACAAGATTAAGAGGCCTCAGATCTGTAGAGCAGCACCACTGGGTGTCGGGTGCTCTCTATGGGCTGTGGCTGTCCTGTAGTGCCTCAGTCTCACCTAATGGAAGCCCTGTGGTGTGAATCCCAACTTGAAGGAAGAAGAAACAGGCTCCAGAGACTAAGTATCTTGGGAGTGGGTAGAAGAGCAGAGTTGAACCCAATTTGATCCAATTGCAAGACAGCTCTGACAGACCCACAGTCTGCCTAGTGAGCTGACACTTGAAGGAACAGGAGCTGTCAGCACAGTTTTAGCCTCTGCCATGAGTGGTAGCTGAGTCCAGGCCCTGGAGAGGAGGCAGCATCCTCTGATGAATGGAGTGGGCACAGGTGGCACTGACTGTCCTGAGCCCCCATGTCAGACCCAGCCTTGCCTCATTCCTGGGGAAGGAGCCTGACTCTAGGAGAGGGAGAAAGCAGTGGGTCCTGGTCAGGCCTGCACAGAGAAGCCCGGGGGCAGTGTGCACAGCTGGCTCTGCAGCTGGCAGGAATGGCTGGGGTGGGGGTTGAAATGACACTTCAGAGGGAGGGCTTTGCTGCCCTCTGGCCATGATCCAGGTGGGAGTGGAGCCCACTGCCCAGGTTCCTGATGCTCTCCCTCCCTGCCCTACAACCTACTAGGCTGTGGGTGCTGACAAGGGCAACCCAGAAGAGTCCAGCAAGGGCCTCGGGTTTTTGAAATAGGAGGGCAAGGGCACCCCTCCCTCAACCTCCCCAATTCAGGCAAGATCAACTGAGCTTGAGTGAAAGTTTAAAGGTTGTAGGGAACCTAAATTCAAGATGTCCACCTGCCTGGGCTCCCATGAGAAGCCACAGTCCCTGAAGAAACCACATGTTCAAAACAAAGTCACGCTCTGCAGAGGAAGTGCCTGACCGAGGGCACTATTCTTGGAAAGCCCCCAAACGCCTCCTTCTCTGGGCAAATAAGCCACCCCCCACATGCCACCTCTGCAGGGGTGAAAGTGCCAAACCAGTCCAGAACCAGGAGAGCCACACCTGCCCTGCTGTGTTTGCTTGGAGGGCAGGGGGAGGATGCCTTTTCTGCCCCCTCTCTGGTTTTGGTCTTAGGACTATTTTTCATCCCTTTGCATCACATTGGAACCGTCCCTATGAAACCCTTGGTGGGGACAAATGCTCACATGAGGACCAGCTATTTAAAAACTCCCACCCATGTAAGCCCACAGTAAGAGACATGTTCAAGGTCTATGCAGGGGACCAGGCCAGGCCTCAGAGGCCAACCTTCCCCTCACACAGGCAGCAAACTTGCATTGCCATCAGGTGCTTATTTGAGGGACACAGAGCACTGGCACTGCAGTGACATGAGCCCTGCAGAGAGCTGGGTACACAGTTAATGCCTGATATGTGATACATGTTTGTGGTAGCTGAATCTGTAGGTTTAGAGGGTCAGAGCTCAGTGCCCCTATGTTAGGAAAGTAATTGCAGTAAAAATTATTGTTGTCCCCCACCAACCCCCAGCCCAGCCTCCTATGGGTGCTAGAGCCATCAGCTTCTTCCCTACGCAGACAAAATGTGCTGAGGCCCCAGGGACCGGCAGTCAGGAGAACCCAGCTCTGCCTCTTCAGCAAACTCTTCTCTGTGGGCCTCAGTCCTCCCTGCTAATGAAGGGGTTGGTCACACTGCTGTTGGGTCCTTTCAAGTGTAATGAATTCCTGTCCTGCCCACCTCCTCTTCTATCTCTCACCTCCAGAGCAGATGCTGATTTATTACCTTCAATTAACCTCTACTCCTTTCTCCATGTCCTGTCCACCCCTCCCATGTAGCTGGAAAAGGAATTTGGGGGAAGTCAGAGCCAGGCTGAAGATAAGGCTAATACCTACCCTGCCCAGGCCAGGGATCCTGCCACACAGGCTTAAATCAGCAGAGGGGCCGCACCCTAGGAGAGGAATACTAACAATACACAGTACAGCCCACGCCTCCAGCTCTCACTGTGTGCCCAGTGGCATTCTTTGCACTATATGTGTAATGGATTAACTCATTGAATCTTCGGGATAACTCATTTTACAGATTGGAAGAGGAGAGGGGTTAAGTAACTTGTCCAAGTTCACACAGGTAGTGATGAAACCCTGGTGTTTGAACCCCCTCAACTACTGGGATCCAAGGGGAGAACCCCATAATACTAAAAGCCTCTGAAGAAAAGGAGAGAGGCAGGCTTGGGTAAGGAGGGGCTGGGATACCGGGCCGGCCAAGCAGCCGCCCTGACGCGCGCCTCTCTCTGCAGACGCATCTGAGTACAGCTGCCGGGAGCTGCACTTCACCCGCTACGTGACCGACGGGCCGTGCCGCAGCGCCAAGCCGGTCACCGAGCTGGTGTGCTCGGGCCAGTGCGGCCCCGCGCGCCTGCTGCCCAACGCCATCGGCCGCGGCAAGTGGTGGCGCCCGAGCGGGCCCGACTTCCGCTGCATCCCCGATCGCTACCGCGCGCAGCGGGTGCAGCTGCTGTGTCCCGGAGGCGCCGCGCCGCGCGCGCGCAAGGTGCGCCTGGTGGCCTCTTGCAAGTGCAAGCGCCTCACCCGCTTCCACAACCAGTCGGAGCTCAAGGACTTCGGACCCGAGGCCGCGCGGCCCCAGAAGGGCCGGAAGCCGCGACCCCGCGCCCGGGGCGCTAAAGCCAACCAGGCGGAGCTGGAGAACGCCTATTAGAGCCCGCCCGCCCGCCGCGCCCCTCCCAGCGGGCGTCTGTCTCGGGGCGCCCCCAAGTTTCTGTCCTCTGCGCGCGGTTTGACTGTTTGTGTTTCATTTTAAAAGCCTGCAACCCAGGGCAGGGAGCTGAGACCTTCCAGGCCCCGGTCGAGGGGTTCCCGCAAGGAAGGGAAGAGAATTGGGAGTCACATACACTGAGCCACGCGGCCCCGCCCACCGGGGCCGCCTACCTTTGCTGGTCCCACGTCAAATGGAAGCACTTTCACTGTCCTGGGATTGGTCATAAGGGAGCGGTGGGGAGTGTGAAAAGTCTGGGGACTGGTTTAGAAAGTTCAGTAAGGTTTTCCATCCACCTCTCTGCCCATTATAAAGTCTGTGTCGTGCCAAGAACACAGGACTAGGGGTCTGTAGATATGGTTTCTAGGCCTGACTCACCCACTAATTTGCTGTGTGACCTTGAACTACACTTTTCTCTTTCGGGACCTCAATTTCCTTTTGTAAAATGGGGGTGGGCAGGATTAGTAATTTGAAGAATGTACCATCATGTCATGTATTAATGTATTCCAAGGACTCTTACCTTTTGAATGGGCAAGGGTGGAGAGAGAGACAGAGACAGAGAGGTTGAATTGACTTTCTACCAAGGTCACTTCCGGAATTCAGAGTTGTGATCCTCTGATCTGACAACCAAAGATGAAAAACAAGCAGGAAAAAAAGAAAAGAGTCTATTTATGGCTGACATATTTATGACTAAAAACTTCTGGAAGAAGCTGCTTTGTTTCCTAGCCTGGCCTCCCCAGATGTTTGGCTACCTCCACCCTTCCATCTCAAAGAAATAACACCATCAATTGGGGTAGAGAAGGAGAGGGCCCCAAGGGTGGTGGGTGGGCCCAGAAATCACACAGCCACTCCTCATTCCCAAAGGGCAATATCCCTCCCCGACCCCATGGCAATATTTTAAATTCACCTACTGATGAGAAGTTCAAGGTTCTAGGATGCTGGGCTTGCAGGCCCAATGGAGCAGCCACCATACACTCAAAGACCAGCACATTCCTTTTGAGGTACCTCCTCCTGCCCACCACTTACGGACACATTTCTGCCTAGAAATCAGCTTCTGGCTGCTGTCACTTGTGACATATCTTCCATTAGGAGAAAACTATTGGGGAAAAATTACAAGTGCTGTACATATGCTGAGAAACTGCAAAGCATGAGAGCTGCCACCAAACAATCTTTTTGAAAATCATTTCCAGACACCTCTTACTTTCTATGTAGTTTTTAATCGTTAAAAAAAAAAAATATTTTAAACAGAAGCACATGTTGGATGAAAGCCTGCAGGACTGGTTGTTTTTTTGTAAACCTTCCATGTGGAACTTGTCCCCAAGAATGAAAGTAGTGGTTTTTAAAGAGTTAAGTTACGTATTTATTTTCTCACTTAAGTTATTTATGCAAAACTTTTTCTTGTAGAGAACGACCATGTTAATATTGCTTTATGAAATAACAGTCTGTTCTTTCAAATCCAGAGACATTGTTAATAAAGACAATGAATCGTTACCGAGAGGATGTGGTCTCATTTTGTCAACCACACACAATGTCATTTCTGTCAAGGTTCACACCTTTCCCTCAGTAAAGAGGGCTCAACCTTGGAGGTACATTTGACTACTCCCTGGTGGCCCTTGTGGTAATTATGTCTTCCTTTGAAAAGTCATGTTCCTCCCTTCCTTTCCAAACCTAGACCACATTCCTTCACCCAGGACATTGTAATAACCTCAGCCTGGTCTCCCTTTAGCAGACTGCCCTCCACAACATGATCTTCCAGAAACACTGTTCTCATCATCACTCCCCTGCTCAAGAAACTTCAAGGATTCCTTCTTGCCCATGATCAAGGGCAGGCTTCTCGGTCTGACTGACTCCCATCTCCCATTCTGCCAAGCTTCCTCTCTGACAACAAATGGTCATGTTGACTCCTGCCTCCTTAGTTTGCTGTCCCTACTTTCCACCCCCAGTAACTCCTACTCTTTCTTTAGAATTTATTTTACTTAGCACACTTCTTCCCAGAAGAGTCCAGAGATGTTCTGATCTCCGGTGATCCCTTTCTTCTCTGATGTCCCGGCCTTTGGTTCCTGCTCCTTTTGTTCTACTTCCCTGGGACATTCATTCATTGAGGATCTGCCGAGCCCAGCCAATCCCTTCTTAGTTCTGAGATAGATACAAAGCCAAGTACAGTTTAGGACCAAGCCACAGCTCAGAGGAAGCTCAGTCAAGCTTTCTTTCTAAGTGTATATTTTATGTCTCTCGGTGAAAATGTAAGATCTTCAAAAGCAGGGACAATGTCTTTCAAAGTCTTGCCTCCCCAAGGTGCCCAGATGCACTGGGTGCTAGCTGAGACTCAATAAATACTCTTCAGTTGCCATAAGGAAGGATGATCAACTGGAGAAAACTCGATTAAGTCCAGCCTATCTTGAGGAGAGGCTGAGTTCCCTCTTCATGACTTTGCAGTTGAACTCCAAAGAACCCCTTATCCTCATTAACAGATCTTTGAGAGATGTCAGTGGGTGTTGCTGGCTGGACCCTCCTGCAACTCCAGGCCACAGGGATGCTCCAGTGAGACCCTGCAGGAATTCATTCATTATGACAAGTGTCCCAGAGCCCAGACTGTGAGAGCAGGTAGGAAATAGAGACATTGTCCAGCCCTGAGAGGCAGTATGTCACAGAGTGGGGGAACACGGGCTCTGAAGCCAGGTTTATGTTTGAATCTGAGGAGACTGAGGCACTAAGGACTTAAATATTTTGCCCATGGCCAGACCAGGCCTGACACTCTCTCAAGCTGCTCAGAGCCAGTGGGCACGCGGGCAACTAATCAGATCACACTGTTCTGTGCAAAGTGTATGGGAACCAAAGACAGGAGCGATTCCCTCTGGAGGGAACAAGGGATAATGGTTAGGGAAGGTTTCAGAAAAGCTGCTGCTGCTTAGAGATGTGCCAGGTGGAGAGGGAGGTGTCTAGGCAGGGGGCAAGACCCAAGCAAAGACTGCAAGGGCAAGTTTGTTCCTGGGTGGAAGAGACGCCACCATTCCTCAACATGTACTGAGTCATTCCCAGGTGCAAGCATCGTGGGGGTACCAGGAATTCCAAGCAATGCCCAAATCTAGGGTCTGCTTTCTGGGACCCAAAGATGCAGGAGGGATCAGCCTAAGCTACCATCCCATTACCACTAGGATAAAAAAAAAACAGAAGGCTAAATTGTAGGTCAGGTTAGAGGTTATTTATGGAAGGTTATATTCTACCTACATGGGGTCTATGAGCCTGGCGCCAATCAGAAACAGAACAAATAACAGGCTTAGCTGGGAGGGGTGGCATTTTGCTGTGGGGAGCACATGTTCTGGGGGTGCAGCCAGACTCGGCCTATATTAATAGTCTCAGAGTCAGACAGACAGAGAAACAGAAGGGTATAGACCCCCACACCACAAACATACACTCCGTGGGGGTGCTACCTATACAAAAGGAACTCAAGGGACCTACAGAATTCCAGTTTCCTGTTTCCTTGAGGCAGGCAGGACTTGGGCAGCCAGGGAGGCTGAAGAGCCTGTAAAAGCCACCCATGTGTAAGCCAAGCTCAGAGTCACAGACACTGAAAGTTGGTGTCTCACCCCCACACACACCTGTTCCCTGACACAGGCCTACGCTCCCTGCCCTATTCCCTGATCTCTGATTATAGCCTGCGTAGTCCCGCCACACCTCCACCCCATTCTTGGAATGCACCCTCAGTCTTCACCCTGGTCCAAGGGCAGGCAAGGGCTCAGATCTTCAGCGGCTTTGACTGACCAACAGCTAAAGTTTCTTTTGTGGCCAGAGACACAGGAAGCAGAGATGTTCTCACTCAATGCGACTGTGTGCCTGGGCTGTCCGGGATGGCTCCTTCTTGCACCTGTTGGCTCAGCGTAACTGTTGACAACTCCCACTTATACTCTCAAAAATGTCCCAATTTGGGTAATGAATTCTTCCTGTGGAATGACCAGGGCCCAGTCATCTATTTCCAAACACTGGTCCTTGTGTCTCTGTCCTCTTGTAGGTGGTATAAGCCAGGAAGACAGAGACTTTTGTCTCACCAGCGCACCCCCACTACTCCACCATTAGTCAGCATATAGTAGGTGCTTAATACACATTTGTTTTTTGAGGGAGTCTTGCTCTGTCCCTAGGGCTAGAGTGCAGAGGTGCCATCATAGCTCATTGCAACCTCAAACTCCTGGTCTCAAGCAATCTCCCAAAGTGCTAGGATTACAGGCATGAGCCACTGTGCCTGGCCTGCAGCTACATATTTGCTGTACAGTTTGCTTAGGATTCCTTCTCTTGAGAGATTAGGTGATGGCATGGGCCGAGATGTCTGTGAAAAGAGGCTGTTTGCCTAGACATTAGGTGTCTGAGGATAAGACACAGCATCCACTCTCAGCCGATTTACTATGTTGGTGGAGAGTCAAGTGGAAAGCGAAGGCAAGAGGTATCACTGTGGAGCACATGATCATTTATGGCCACCAAAATGGAGAAAACTGAGGGGGGCAGGGAGCTTCAGGGGAGCAGGGTGTCTTTGGGGGTCCCAGCAAGTGAGAACTGAGCTTGGAAGGCTGCCCAGGATATGGAGAGGCAAAGAGAAACAGTAGAAGGGAAAGGAGCAAAAGGGGCTCTGCCAGGTGGGGCAGGGTGCTGCTGGCATGGACCAGTCATGTAAGGCAGCTCCCAGGTTACAAACATCCAACCTACATCCAACTTGCACTTAGGAATGGAGACTATTACAGGTAAACTTGGTAAATATACCTGTTCCAACTTATATACAAATTGAAATTAAGAACAAACCTATAGAACCGATCTCGTTTGTAACCTGGGGACTGACTATAGCAGGCTCTCTCTGACCAAGTTTATTCCATAAAGAGACAGAAGCCAGGAGAGGAACCAGAGTGGGAGTTGGATAGGGGCAGATACTGTCAGTCGCGGGAGGAGAGGCTGAGGCAATGAACGCTGAGGAGAGAGGAGCGCAGTCCCCATAACAGCATTGCCAGCTCCTGCATGTACCCCGCATGGCGTTCTGCTCTCCCCTAGCCTGGCAGAAACCGAGCCCTACAAGTGCGTGCTATTCGTGGGCAGAAGAGAACGAATTCCCCATTCCTCAACATGCACTGAGTCCTTTCTTACCATCCCTTCTTCTACCCAAGTGCTTGATTTCCCTACAACCATCTGGATGCCTGAACTTGAGCCCTGGCCCACCAAGAAGGCCAGAGCTGGCAGCCAGCAGGTACAGGTGGGAGGGACAGGTACCCAGGAGGGAGGTGGGAAAGAGAGATGGAAGGAGAGCAGCCCAGAGCACAAACCTCCCCTCCCTGACAACTTCTGGAGGGTGGTACTTCCAGCCGGTTGAAGGGAGAGGCAGGGGAGGTGGGGCAGAGGAATGGGAAGGAGAGAGTGGGCACAGAGAGGAGGGCCGGTGCTCATTCATTCATTCTACTGCTGCTGCCTGGGTGCCAGGTGTGAATCAGGCCGGGCCCAGGTTCCAGCAGGTGGTTGTGATTACGAAGCCTCGTGAAACTCACAGCTAGTGCTAGTAAGGGGTGGTAGACGAGGATGAGTAAAAATAAGTGTTCAGCATGATGTCCAGAAAGAAAAATAAAAGCTGGTGAGTAGATGGAAAGCCCTCGAGGTGGCCCGGCCAGGCTCCTCTGAGGAGGTGGCATTGAGCTAAGACTAAATGCAGCGAGGGAGTGAACCACCGGAGGACCTGGGGGTGGATGTGCCAGGCGGGGGAGTAGCAGGTGCAGAGGCCTTGAAGGTATGCAAGAGGGACACTGCTAATTGCCTTGGGTGCCTTTCATACGTCTCCTGCCAAGGGTTGCTAACCCCTGATCTGGAAGCCAGTGTAGTAATTATAATTATAGTGGGGACGTTGTGTATGTGTATATGTAAGGCAGAAAGTCTCTCTTTGTATGTTCTCCTGGCTCTGTATGTCAAAGATCAAGTGGCCCTAGTGAAGAATAATTTGCATATTATGAATTATGTAGTAATGCACACCTTTACTCTTAAAGCTTTTGACAGGTTTGGTTAAGTAAGGCTGTTAGCATTGGGCAGATGTGTTTTACAACAGGAAAACTGATGCCCTTGAATTCCTTGTAGGACACACATATGGTATAAAATTTGTATGTAATTGCACAAAAGCCTGCCATTTTCCTGTACCAGATGCCTACAAAATCCTGCCTTTGGTGGAAGCAAATGATCAGCACCACCCGGAAAGTGGCAAGCACACATATGTTGGTTATTCTTTTCTGCTGCAGCCATAACCCAGACATATAAATATATGTAGACAGATACATGTTTATTCTATTCAGCTGGGACCGTGGATTAGGTCCACGGAAATCTGAAGGGTAAGGAATCTAGAAATGAATTTCTTCTGGAAGATTCGTTCTTATTTTTCTGAACTAGAGAAGAATAATATGTTCAATGACCATGCTCCAGTCACAGCATCCACTGGAAACCCTCTTTGAGAAGACTTTCTTTCTTTTTTTTTTTAGAGATAGAGTCTCACTTTATCACCTTCAGTAGAGTGCTGTGGCATCACAGCTCACAGCACCCTCCAACTCCTAGGTTTAGGTGATTCTCTTGCCTCAGCCTCCCAAGTAGCTGGGACTATAGGTGCCCGTCAAAATGCCCTGCTATTTTTTTGTTGCAGTTTGGCTGGGGCCAGGTTTGAACCAGACACCCTCAGTATTTGGGGCTAGTGCCCTACTCACTGAGCCACAGGTGCTGCCTGAGAAGACTTGTTTTCATTGTGCTCTTGAACTTACACATGTCCTCACGTGTGCAGACTCACATATATGCATACACATACATCATCTTTACTCCGAATATACAATGCCAAACTTTCCCAGATATTCTAAACCCCACCTGTTTTTGCCCCTTGGTTGGTAGGTGTCTGGAGACAATAATGGCATCCCTGGGACTCTGAATCATGCTGAGGTCTGGAAATCATATCAGGTCAGAATGGTGGCTGGTTCTGGACAAGACACCAGACAAAAGGCCAGGACAACACCTCAGTCCTGCCCAGAGGCCAAAAGCAGCCAAAGAAGGTGGGGGTTCTCTGTATGCATTGCCCTCTGGGGTTCCCAAGATCCGCCTCCCACTCTACCCTAGCCAGGGGGCGCTGTGTGGAGGTAGAGGCTGGCTCAGGGCCCCTTTCCCCAGTCCCCTCCAGTCCCTCCTCTATGCCAGATGGACTTTCCTTTCTCTGTGTTTTAAAAAACAAAGTTCAATTTTTTTAAGGCATAAAATTTAATATTTTAGCATTTTGCTTCATTTACAGTATTTCTTTTTATATAAAACCAATAGAACATTATAGATAAAGCTCTCTTTGTATTTCTCTCCTTCTCCAGGCCTTTTTCTCCCTTTTTAGAGGCAACAATCCATATTTTGTATATTATTAATAATTAATAATCAAAATATAAACACATGTGCTTTAAATTTTACATGCATTTTATCATACTGTACATACTCTGAAACTCGCCTTTTTTTTTTTTTAACTGAAAATCATGCTTTTAAGATCTAGCCACATTGAATCATTTTAAACTCTTGAACAGGATTCCATTTCTTAACTATACCACTATTAGTTTACCCATTTTTCTACTGATGGACAATTTAGATTGTTTCTAGTGTTTGCTCATTACAAGGAATGCTGTAAGGAAGAGGCCTACATTAGTCTCCTGATGTGATATTTGTTAAAGTTTCATCAGGACAGAGAGGACTTTTTTTTTTTTTAAGACAGAGCCTCAAGCTATCCCCCTGGGTAGAGTGCAATGGCATCACGCTCACAGCAACCTCCAACTCCTGGGCTCAAGCGAGTCTCCTGCCTCAGCCTCCCAAGTAGCTGGGACCACAGGCACCCGCCACAACGCCCGACCATTTTTTGGTTGCAGCCATCATTGCTGTTTGGCGGGCCCGGGCTGGGGATTTGAACCTGCCACCTTAGGTGTATGTGGCTGGCGCCTTAGCCGCTTGAGCCACAGGCGCGGAGCCAGAGAGGACTTTAATATAGAAATCTGACCATGTCAAGTCCCTGCTGAAATTCCTCCCTGGATTAAGTCTTAAGCTCCTTAGTTTACAAGAATATGGTCTAGTTTCTGCCTACCTGTCCAGCCATGCATTCAACTGCTGACCTCCTTAGCACTTTGTTCTCTGCAATATCATATTTCTTTTAATTTCCAAATGGTCGAGGATGGTTCCAAGCTCTGTGCTTTTGCTTTCTCTATGCTTTGGACCCTGTCCTCCTACTTCTCTGGCCTGGAAAGTCCTCTTCTCTCCAAGTCACCCACTGAACACCGCCTCCTGGGCATTGTCTCCCCTCTGGACTGTGAGGCCATTAAGGACAGGCCCCTGCCTTTGCACACTTGTGGCCTCAGTGCTCTGCACAGGACTTGGCAGGGCTCCATAACTATTTGCTGAATGCATAGGTATTTGGCTGCTGGGGCGTGATTTGAGCAACAGCAATGAGCAGCCCAGCTTCCTTCCAGCTCAGCAGCAGGCCAGGGCTCTGGGACAAGCTTTGCAAAAGCATTTCTTTCATTCAAGTCCCTCCGTAGCTTTGTAGTGTTGCTGGGGGAGAACCAGGCCCCTCCCAAGAAACCAAGTCCACAGTTGTTTACCCAGGACATTATCAAGAGCCCAAATTACAGATGTCTCTATCATTTGGCCAACAATTTGGTGCTGCGGTGTTAGGTTATTTCTATGTCTGAAGAAAACAGCTCAGCTCTGACTAAAGAAATAAATGATATCATTTTTCATTCAGGCAACCAGATTCCTTGGTACAAAAGGCTCTCTAGGGGAGAAACGCCGGGGACAGAGTGGCTCCTCTGAGGCTATTTACATCTGTCAGCCTCTCTAATCTCTCGCCTTCCTTCCTTTGTCCATTTCCTTCCCTTCGCACAGAGGCCCGTGTTGAGGCTCCTACTTATGAGCAGGGCGGTGAAGCCATCATCCTCACGTATGTGCTGGGTGGTGGCCGGAGGTGGGGGGTTCAGCCCAGTGGCAATGGGGCTATTTTTTTATTTTCTTAGAATTTAGCCTCAATTTAAGATAATGACTCGCCTTGTTCGCCAGTGATCGCTATTTGTAGGAACTTTATTTTTCTCTGGTCAATTTGGTTAAAAGAAGTTGAATCTAAAAGGGAACATTTTCTAAAAATGCTGCTGGACAGTTTGCAAGACCTGGACTAAGGAACATCTTCCGGGTCACCTGTCCCATGAGAGCTGGATGCCTCCTTCTTAAATGAGCAGACTCCCTAGCCTTCAATGACAGCATGGGGATGGCTCTTTAAAAAATCATTGAAACCTGGGGTAACAAGGGCCCTGAGGAATCATTTGGTCCAGTCTTAGCCAGCTCTCCCCACCCCCCTGCCTTTAGCTAGTGTCTCCAGTCGGTGTCCTCCCACCCTGACCCTGGCCTTGGCTGCCACCTGCCACCCACCCTGCCTCTTTCAGTTCCTTGAAAGCATGGTGATTTGTTTAGTTCCTGGAAAGCCCTGCCAGATACTATGACAATGCTGTTTCCTCCCCCAGGGCACTCTTCCTGCATCCTCTCCCTCCCATCACAGCTCAAATGTCACCTCTCAGAGGCCTTCCCTGACCACCCCATCTAAAACAGGACTCCACTGTTCTCTTTTCCAACCCTTGTTATAATTTGTCATCTTGTATTTGTGTCATGGCACATCTGGTGTCCAACCTCGAGCTCTATTAGGCAGGGACTGACCTGGCTTGTTCCCAGGGTCTGATACTATGGTGCCTTGCACTCGGCGGCTTCTGTGACTGTTGGCGGGATTGAGTGAACCAGCAAGGAGCTGGGGGGAGGGTGTTCCCCCCACACACTTGCACTTGCTCTGCTGCTGCTGGTAGCACACCACCGAGGGTGTCACTTACATACTGCGTGACCGGCAGCCCTCCCCCAGAGAGAGTGTAAGAGACAAAAATGTTTGGTGCTGTTCTATTGCTCGGTCTTTGCTTCTTTATACACAAAGTGCTTTCCTTCCCTACATTACTTTATTACTCTCTTCCAGCCATCACCTTCGTTAGAGACTTCATATTGCAAAGAACACTATTCATAGAATACTTCAAGGTTTTTCCTAGTCCTTTCTTGCTGTCTGGGGAGACAAAGGTGCATACTCTGAAATCACTGCAGGGGGCCATTCACACTGTGCAGCTTCCACTAGGCTGACCGGCTGAGAGACCCCCATCCTCAGGGGCTCCAGCCAGATCCTTGGAATCAATCTCCTCAACTCCTCCTTAGCACCGCCACCTGCTGCATGCATCCAGCCCACCACATGGCTGGTTTCTACCTTCTGCTTATCTGCCTAGTGTCTCTTGAATCCATTCATTTCTCTCCAGTCCTGCCTCCCTGGTGTGGCCTCCCTGTCCCTTGTCCCAGTCTCTGATGTACTCCTGGCCCCTGGACTCACCTCCTCTAAGCCTGTCTTCTTTTTTTTTTTGAGACAGAGTCTCACTATGTTGCCCTAGGTAGAGTGCTGTGGTGTCACAGCTCACAGCAACCTCAAACTTTTGGGTTTAAGTGATTCTCTTGCCTCAGTCTCCCAAGTAGCTGGGACTACAGGTGCCTGCAACAACGCCCAGCCATTTTTCTGTTGCAGTAGTCATTACTGCTTAGCTAGCCTGGGCTGGGTTCGAACTTACCAGTCTTGATGTATGTGGCTGACTCCGTAACCACTGTGATACGTGCGCTGAGCCTAAGCCTGTCTTCTTATAGGATCAAACTCTGATCCTGTCCCTCCTCTGCTTCCTGTGGCCTCGGGATGGACAGTGCTCACCTCAGCCAAACCTCAGGGTGGACCTGATCAGATCCTTCCAGCTTTTCAGTCCCTTCTTTTCCAGGTGCCTCACTGGGCACCTCTTAGTTCCTCGGGGTCCCACACTCTCTCCTACTTCCCACCTTTAGGCAGCAGGTCCCTCACTAAATGCTTTTCCTGCAGCAGTCACAGCACTTCCTTCCAGACTGGCTTATGACCTTCTCCCGTGTTCTCCCGACTTGTAGTTTTCCTCATATTGTTTTGGCAAAGTGCCCTCTAGTGGCCAATTGACTATTTCTTTCCTTTGACTAGGAGCTTCATGAGGGCAGGGACCGGCTATCAGGCTCAGAGCTGTAGAGAAGACCCTGACTTAAAAGTCTTGTGACTTGGGCATGTAGGAAAATCCAGACTTAAAGGATATAAATGGAACTAATTGGCCTCAGGACCCCAGCCAGGGGTGTCCAATCCCCCAAGAAGCCAGGAAGAGAACTGGTTTGGCCTTGAGATCCCCAGGAAGGAGCCCCAGCATTCTACTGTCTGATCTTCTCTTCAAGCAGGCATGACTGGGTTCCAGAAATACGAACCATAGGACGGACCTCCGAGGCTCATAGAGAGGCCTGATTGGAGATTGAACATGTTGCCACTGCCTCCTGGAATGGTAGGGGGTGAGGGTGGATACAGCCCTTCTAACATTGAGTGTGAGAAGGGACTTCTCCAGTCCTGGGCATTGAATAGTCTACCCCAGAGAGCCATGGAGGGACTGGTGTGTGTGTGTGTGTGTGTGTGTGTGTGAGAGAGAGAGAGAGAGAGAGAGAGAAGTTGCTTGTGGAAAAGGTTTTTCCTTCTTTTAAAAGGGGGCTTCTGATCAGGACTGTGCTGATCAGGCTCAGTCATGGAATCTGTGTATGTGAGAAGGGTTTATATGGGCATTAGACTTCACCCAAATGTAGGAGGAGCAGGACAAGTGACCTTCTGAAAAAAGAGCTGTCCAATAGGAGAAACTGTCACTAACCAGCCTTACAAAAAGTCAGAGCTTGCAGGGAAATCCAAGAAGCCAGATGCGTCTTGCTGCCTAAGTGAGGCCATGAAGGGAGCTCATGGAGAGGTCTGCGTGTTGCAGGGTGGGGGGGCTGCTCAGCAAGGCCAGCAGGTAGAGGGCCTGAGGACAAGCTGGGACAGGCCAGGTAGTCCCCATCACAGTATCTGATAGTGACACCCTCTGAAAGTCATGGCGCTGTTCCACTTTTACTTTCCAAATCTCATGCAAGCTCCTCTTTTGACCACCCCCACCCCAGATCCACCTAGAGATAAGGATTCTGGGAAGCGTTATTCCCAGACTAGCAAAGTTGATGTAACACCAACCAGCATGAGGACCTGCCTCCACTCCCTGCCTGTGCCACAGTGTCTTCCTCATCCCCAGGCCTGGGAACACACAGTCTGACAATTAAATTCGTGAACTCATCCTAGAAAAATTGCTATATAACCTCATTACTGAATATCACCATGGTCACCTTTGAAGTACTCCTCTTGGGAAACTATGCACTGATGCCAGTGCCTCTTCCATCCTTCAGAGAAATTTTGGAACTCTTTTCTGGAATGACAATTAAAGCTATTTTTGTATTATCCTTGATGTCATGAGTATCATCAAAATGAATATCATCAAAATACCTTCCTTCAATATTTCCTTTATCTTTGGGTAAAGAAAAAGTCATTGGGGGCCAGATTGCGTGAATAGGCAAGGTGTTCCAATATAGTTATTTGTTTACTGACAGTGCACCCTGTGAGCTGGTGCACTGTTGTGATGCTAGAGTCATGAGTTGTTGGGTAAGATTTTCAGTTAAAATTTGCCCGTTTCTCTATCACTATTTACTTGGTCTGTGTGGTTCTCCCAGTCACTTGAGGATTTTGACAAACAATTTGACGAATTTTTGCAATATTTTCATCAGTTCTGCTTGTTACTGGCTGCCCTAACCTCTATGTCACCCTTAGTAGAGTGCCACGATGTTACAGCTCACAGCAACCTCAAACTCTTGGGCTTAAGTGATTCTCTTGCCTCAGCCTCCCATTTAGCTAGGACTGCAGGTGCTTGCCACAAACCTGGCTATTTTGTTGTTGTTATTGTAGTTGTCATTGTTGTTTAGCAGGCCCAGGCTAGGTTTGAATCCACCAGCCCCAGTGTATGTGGCCTGGTCGGCACCCTAACCACTGAGCTATGGATGCTGAGCCATGATAGAATATTATACAGTTAGAAATCATATCTTATAAGAGTTTTCAATGAGAAGCAGAAATGCTTATAATTATTATTATGCTTATATTATTATTCTTGCTATATTATAATTATTATTATATTATAATGCAGAGTATAAAAGTGCAGGATAAATTTTTACAGTACTCATCAACCTTTACTATGCATATGAATTCCCTAGGAGTTTGTTAAAATACAGATTCTGATTTAGTGGGTCTGGGGTGGGGCCTGGTTTTCTGCATTTCTAACAAGTTCCCAAGTATTGTCTCTGCTGCTAGCTGGGACTAAAGGTGAAACCATGTATGGACAATCTCAGTTATGTTTAAGCATTTATGTGTGTGCATAGGAAAGGTCTGGGAGCCCGGCACAGTGGTGCAAGCCTGTAATCCTAGCACTCTGGGAGGCTAAGGTGGGAGGATCACTTGAGCTCAAGAGTTCAAGACCAGCCTGAGTAAAAGGGAGACTCTGGTCTCTACTAAAAATAGTAAAATTAGCCAGGTGTGGTAGCCTGTGTCTGCAGTCCCAGCTACTCAGGAGGCTGAGGTGGGAGGATCTCTTGAGTCCAGAAGTTTGAGGTTGCTGTGAGCTCTGATGATGCCACAGCCCTCTGGCCTGGGTGATAGAGTGAGACTCTGTCTCAAGAAGGAAAAAGAGGCTCAGCGCCTATAGCTCAACTGGCTAAGGCGCCAGCCACGTACACCTAAGGTGGTGGGTTCGAATCCCCAGCCCCGACCCGCCAAACAACAATGACGGCTGCAACCAAAAAATAGCCGGGCGTTGTGGCGGGCGCCTGTGGTCCCAGCTACTTGGGAGGCGGAGGCAGGAGACTCGCTTGAGCCCAGGAGTTGGAGGTTGCTGTGAGCTGTAATGCCACGGCACTCTACCCAGGGGGACAGCTTGAGGCTCTGTCTCAAAAAAAAAAAAAAAAAAAAAAAAAAAAAAGAAAAGAAAAAGAAAAAGGACTGGGAGCAAATACACCAAAATGTTTTGGTGTTCTGGTTATCTCTCTCTCTCTCTCTCTCTCTCTCTCTTTTTTTTTTTTTGAGATAGATTCTTACTATGTCACCCTTGGTAGAGTGCTGTAGTGTCACAGCTCACAAGCTCACAGCTACCTTACACTCTTGGGCTCAAGTGATTCTCTTGCCTCAGTCTCCCTAGTAGCTGAGACTACAGGTGCCTGCCTCAACGCCCAGCCATTTTTGTTTGTTTGTTTGTTTAGCAGGCCCGGGCTGGGTTCCAACCCATGAGCCCCAGTGCACATGGCCAGTGCCCTAACCAATTCCCCTACGGGCGCCGAGCCTGTTCTGGTTATCTCTTGATTATGAAATTGTTTTCTTCTTTATACTTTCATGCTTTTTGAATTTTCTTTAATAATCATTATTTAATAAAAAAGTAATAAGTAGGGCAGTGCCTGTGGCTCAAAGGAGTAGTGCACCGGCCCCATATGCCAGAGGTGGCAGGTTCAAACCTAGCCCCGGCCAAAAACTGCAAAAAAAGAAAAAAAAGTAATAAGTAAAAAAAGACGACTGCTTCTGTGAGAGCAATGAATTTTTTTCTCATCGAAGTCAATGAGCAAACAGTGTTCCTGAAAAGAAACATTGTTGTTAATGGTTAAGACCTGACGCCATCAGTAAATTAAGGACACCCCTAAGAGAATCTTGGGATCGGTGACAGACCCGGACTGACTGTTTTGACTGACTGACTTATCAAGAAATGAAAGATGCCAGAAACAATCCAATACCTCATGGAAAAGAATTTATAGCACCTTTTGGGTTTGTAATTGGAACGACTGCGGATGTGGTAAAGTCAGAATGTGTATCTGCAGCCACAAAATAGATTTGGGTTTTTGTCTTGCAAAATCCATCTGAACTTCATGGCTCCATTCACTCAGCAGAGAGATTAAGTCATCACCTCTGGCAGGGTATCGGTGGACACTAAATCAGATCCAAGGAGAGAGAACAGGCGAAAGGTTGAAATACAATTCCCCAACATTTAGCCATTGCCAAGAGGCAAGCTGGATGGCACAGAAGGTTTAAGAAAAGCACTCCTGGGGCGGTGCCTGTGGCTCAAAGGGTAGGCCCTCGCCCCATATGCCGGAGATGGTATGTTCAAACCCAGCCCTGGTCAAAAAAAAAAAAAAAAAAAAAAAAAAAAGAAAAAGAAAAAGGACTGGGA
>NW_003852413.1:20680666-20686042 GCF_000181295.1 Otolemur garnettii
TTTTTTTTTGTTGTTTGTTTTTTTGGCTGGGGCTTTTTTTTGAACCCAACACCTCCAATATATGGGGCTGGCACCCCACTCCCTTGAGCCACAGGTGCTGTCCAGGATTAAGTGACTTTTTAAAGGCAATTGGTTCTATATGGTAAGCCAGGGCATGAATCCAAGCCTGTCTGTAGCCCCGCTTGTGTGATTTCATACCACCCCTAGCATCCCCATGGAAATGGGACTGAATGATATTATCAAAATCATTGAAAGATCAATCTGTAATAATTCTCTCATGAAAAATGGCTAAAAGAGGGCAAAGCTAGCCATCACTAGCAATATTATCTTGGGGAAGCTAAACTCCCAAACTAACAGATACCCCCAGCTGCAAGTAATAGAAAAACCCACAAAAAGACCCTTAAGCCAGAAGTTGGCAAACCTTTTCTCTAAAGGGCCAGAAAGTAAATATTTCATGCTTTGCAGGCCATAAGGTCTCTGTGGCAACTACTCATCCCTATCGCTGTAGCACTAAACAATATGCAGACAATATATATAAACAAATGGGCATGGCTGTATCTCAATAAAACTTTATTTACAAAATCAGGTTGTGGGCCATATTTGGCCCCTGTGCCATAGTTTTCCAACCTCTGTCTTAAATCAGGAGGATATTCATTCTTTATAAAATAAGAAGTTAGGGCGGTGCCTGTGGCTCAGTGAGTAGGGCACTGGCCCCATATACTAAGGATGGTGGGTTTGAACCTCGCCCCAGCCAAACTGCAACAAAAAAATAGCTGGGCGTTGTGGCAGGTGCCTGTAGTACCAGCTACTCAAGAGGCTGAGGCAAGAGAATTGCCTAAGCCCCAAGAGCTGAAGGTTGCTGTGAGCTGTGATGTCATAGTACTCTACAGAGGGCAACAAATTGAGACTCTCTCTCTCTCTCTCTCCCTCTCTCTCTCTCTCTCTCTCTATATATATATATGGAAGTCTGTGCCAGGCATGGTAGCTCACACCTGCAATCCCAGCACTTTGGGGCTGAGTAGGGAGGATCACTTGAAGCCAGGAGTTTGAGACCAGCCTGGCCAAAATAGCAAGACCCCATCTGTAAAAAAAGAAAAAAGGAAAAAAGGAATCTAGAGATAGGGTGGTTCTAGGTGAACTACTTCAGCAGCTCAGCATATCTTTGGATCCCAGGGTCCTTCTTGTTTATAGTTCCAAGGTGGCTGCCACATTACCTGTCATTTGCAGACAACAACATCCAGAAACAGAAAATTTCTTGACTCCTTGGCCAGAATAGTTCCTATGCTAACTTCCGGCTGAAGGAAAAGGAATTATCCTGATTGGCTTAGACAAATGGGCCTTAGCTCTGGCTATACATTAGAATCACTTGATAGTGTTTAAGAAGCACTTGAGCCCATCTGTATTTAATGGTTCTGAGGTGGGGTGTTGGCACTAGTATTTTTTTTTTTTAGCTACTCCTGGCTAGGGATAAAAGGTACTAACTTAGAATAATCAAAATTCACTGCACACTAAGTCCAATTCTAGCCCACCCAGGAAAAGTGTGTCTTAACAAGGAGGAAGAAGGGTAAAAGTTGGCTTTATTCCAATGTGATACTTTTCATTTGCAAAATGGAAATCAAGACAGGACCTATTTCAAAGGTCCTTGCAAAATTTAAATGAAACAACATACCTGCTGTACTACATGAGAAAACATAAGCACTTAATGCATGTTAGCAGCTGATTACTATTAATTTTTATTACAAATCTTCCTAGATGTTTAGTGTATGTTTTAGAGAATGTACCAAGAGAATGAGTTTGACTTTTTATGAGATTTGGACCCCAGGCTTTCTTCAGAAGACTTTCTTCCTTTGGAAGACTAGGAGTAGCAGGTATTAAAAAAATATAAATGACCCACTATAACCCTTTCCTCACAAATATTCTATGTGAGGATACAGCACAGAAGTTGATTTATTTCTATTCTCAAAAAGCATCATGGCAGAAACTCCTAAGGGCCATTTGGAAGGCTCACGCTCCTTCAGTCCTAGAAGACTGTTTCTCCCCCTTTCCATTCTGGGGCATCTTCCTCCTGTTCCCTCATCTATTTCCTGCTAGCGTTCAAAGCCAAATGGAAAATCTCTCTTACAAGCTCCTTGCTTCCTTGTATTAGTTTCCTGTAGTTGCTGCCCCAAATTACCAGACTTAGTGGCATAAACAAACCCAAATTTATTACCTTACAGTTCTAAAAGTCAGAAGTCCAATGTGGGTCTCACTGGGCTAAAACCAAGGTGCCAGCAGGGCTGTGTTTCCACCTGGAGAAAATCCAGAACAATCTCTGCATCTCAAGATCCTTAATTACATCTGTAAACTCCCTGTAAGGTAAGGTAACATATCTGTAGGTTCCAGGGATTAGGATGAGGACATCTTTCACTATTTTGCCTGCCACATTTTGTGATCTCTGCATGCTCCCGACTCCTCTCCAGCCTCACTATAGTCCTCCTCACTGACAGGGCTCCATTTGCCATCTCCCCCTTGCCCAAATGGCCAAAGTCCCAATTGAAATAGAGGCACTGATGTCCAGGTGTGTGGGAAGAGCAGGGATTCTGGGGACAAGCTGCTTGGGTCCAGCCCCAGGGCTAGCTGTGGGCCCTGGCATATGCCCCTCCACCTCTCTGCTCCTGTTTCCTCATCTGTAAACCAAGGACTTAAAGAGTACTTACCTCATGGGGCTGTTCTGATGTTCAGATGTTCATAAGGGCATAAAGCAATGTCTGCCACACAGAAGTGCTGTGTAAGCATTTGTTAGCTGCCACTGCCGCTATTAACACACTCACAGGTCTGCCCTCCTTGGGAATGGGACAGTTACTTCACAACTGGCCTCCTTAAAGGATGCCTACTTTTTTTTTTTTTTTTTAATCTAGAGCAGTTCAAAGACAGTAACTTGGAACAGCTTTCTAGCAACTTACGAACTGGTGTTCTCCAAGTATCCACCTGCCTCAGAATCCCCTGGGGTTCTTCTAAAAGCATACTTGACACTAAAGTTGGAGAACCCCAGTATAGAACACCAGAACAGAGGGTCACCCCACCACACTACCCCTCTGCTGCTAATGACAGCATTTGCTGCAGGGCCAGGAGCTGACATCCTTCCTGAACCATGTTCAGCAGGGTTGAGGCCTCCCTCAGGGACCTGCTAGTGAGTGCCGGGGAAGGCCTTGTCCCAAGAGCAGGGCTTGAGGGCAGGAAATAGATGGGAGGGAGGTAGACACCGACTATCTGAGCAACGGGATTTATCCTTTCAGAAACCTTGGCCCCGCTGAGAACCTGACAAAAGCCATAGTTTTTTTTTCTCACACTCGGAGGCACCAGCATGGACAGCTGGTCCATCAACCATTGAGAAAAAAAGAGGAAGCTGGAGCCCCTGGCCAGTGCATGGTCCAACATGTCCCTTCATTGGCCTCAGTATAAGCCGAGAATGGAAAAGTAAGAAAGAGGTCCAACTGTCAAAGCTCCAGAATGTGAGAAGTAGAGATTGGTGTCAACTCAATCCCCATGCTGGGATTCCTCAGCTGGTGTCAAGAAAACTTCCAGGCCCTAGATCCTGCAAAGACCCCTCCAAGCCCTGCTGTTTAATGAATGGGAAGATTCTCCCTCCCTCCCTTTGCGGCATTCCAGGCCTTTCCAGAGCCCGCCCAAAACTTAAACACCCCACGGGGAAGGCACAACTTCAGAACAAAAATAAGCTTCAATAATACCCCAGAAAATTGTAAATGGTGTATTTAGGAATCGGAATGGATGAGGCAGGATTTTCTCTTCCTCTATTATAGCTTTCCACGAAAGGGAAACAAATAATAAAGGTCCCCCAGGCTAAAGTTAGAGTCTACATATAGTTTACACCAGAAAATATACAGTTGGGTATCAATTTGGAATGCATGTACTCGCAGTGCGAAATCCTCTCAGTGACCACAAGTTCCTTAAAGCCAAAGCCAAGAGCAGGGAGGCCCCTGTGTGGTCCAGATGTTCAGGAAGGAAGGGAAGTAGAATTTATTGAATGTTTTCCATTTATCCGGCATGTAGTTCACACCCTCTTACGATGTCCTCACAACAACATCATGAAATAGATTTTATTAGCCTCATTTTATAGGTGGGGAGACCGAAGTTTGGGATGAACAAATAACTTGCCCAACATCATGAGCAATGATACCATAAGCCTGAAGCCAATTTATTTAGCGATTTACCTGCCTAATCACCTGTCTGTATCTTTTAGCACCCTAGTTTTTCCTATTTTGAGGGGTATCTTAAGGACTTCATAAAATGCTCATCTATGGATGTATTTTCTTAAACTGTCTGATGATTATTCATCAAAGTTTTTGAGTCCCACTGCCAGTAAGTCACAGAGCTGGGATTCACACTCAGCCCAGCGTGACTTGCCTATGACCCTCTTTCAGTAAGAGGAAGATGACAAGATTGCCCCTGGAATCTGAAAAAGCTAAAGTTGGGGTCAGAGGCAGAGTCTGAATATTCACAGTAAACCCTCTCGTGCGTCCTCTCAAGGGCAGGGAAAACCTTGAGCTTGGGCCAAGGGTGAGGGTATCACCCCCATCTGTTCTCTGGCCTCCGTGTTCTCTTCTGGATGACAAGGGCACTACAGGGATGCTCTAAGGCAGTGGTCCCCAAATGCTGACACAGAAATGCCATGCGTCAGCATTCCACATGCCCAGGCTTCATTCCAGACCAAATTAATCCAAATCTGTCAGGGTGGGAGCCAAGCACCAGCATTTTAACCTGTTCTCCAGGGGCTAATACTACACCTCAAGGTCTGAAACCCACTCTATTATACTTCATGGGAATCTGGTGTCCTGTTTTGGTGTCCTATTTTACCTCCTGATACCCCTCCCCTGCCCCTTGGGACTCAGAATCAAGATGTGGGTTAGGGATCCCAGCCCCTGCCTCTTGCTAATCTATTTCTGCCCCTTCCTCTCAGACATAGTGAGTCACAAGGACTCACAGGTGATTCGAAGCCTATCATCTCTCCCCAGTAGAGGACTGTCTCCTCTTGTGTAGTATGGGTGTCCTTGCTGTGTTACCAAGCTACCCTGGTTAATGCCTGGAAAATGGTTAGTGCCTGGATCAGCACCCATGTTCAGTGGTTAGGGCGCCAGCCACATAACACTGGTGCTTGTGGGTTTGAACCTGGCCCAGACCTGCTAAACAACAATGACAACTACAACAACAACAACAACAACAAAAAAAACCCAAGCATGTGGCAGGTGTCTATAGTCCCAGCTACTTGGGAGGCTGAGGTAAGAGAATTGCTTCAGTCCAAGAGTTTGAGGTTGCTGTGAGCTGTGATTTCACAGCACTCTACTGAGGGTGACATAGTGAGACTCTGTCTCAAAAAAA
>NW_003852413.1:20686327-20692925 GCF_000181295.1 Otolemur garnettii
AAAAAAAAAAAAAAGAAAGAAAGAAAGAAAATGGTTAGTGCCATTTTCTCAGAGGTTGCTAGTCTGCCTTGCCCCTGCTAGCCCAAGCACACTCCTGCTCAGCTGGCCGTCTGTGCCTGTGTTTTTCTGGCCACACTCAGGGGCCCTGCTCAAGCTTCTCTGTGGTGTGGTGACTCCTCTGTTGGATGACCTCAGGAAGGTCATTTATCCTCTCTGAGCCTCAGCATCCCCCTGCAAAATAGAAATGGTGATGCCTACCTCAGAAGGATGTTATGAGTATTAAATAGGTCTCTACCCACTCTCTACCTAAGCTTTCTGTTCAAAGTATATGCATTGATAATTATTTAATGTTTTTGTCTTGCTAGACCATGAGACCCTCTGGGGAAGGCCTATGTCCATGTTCCAGCGTCTAATCACAGGGCCTGGCACTTAGTAGATGCTCAAAGAACTCTTGTTAAATAAATGAAATGAAGATGGGCAGGCCCAGGATTGGAGTTTGTAGTTGGTGAATCTTAATTCCTTTACTTTACTTCTCTAAGATATTCCAGGGCAACCTCTGTAGATGTATATTCTTTGTGTGTGTGTGTGTTTGAGACAGAGTCTCACTCAGTCACCCTGGGTAGAGCGCCACAAAGTCATCACTCACAGCAACCTCAAACTCTTGGGCTTGAGCAATTCTCTAGCCTTAGCCTCCCCAGTAGCTGTGACTACAGGCAGGCACCACCACATCCGGCTAGTTTTTCTATTTTTGGTAGAGATGGGGGTCTCACTCTTGGTCAGGCTTGTCTCAAATTCCTGAGTTCAAGCAATCTAGCTGCCTTGGCCTCCCAGAGTGCTAGGATCACAGATGTGAGCCACAAAGCCCGGCCTGTAGATATATATTCTTTGTTACTTGCCATGCATAACAACTCTCTCTTCACCCAACTTTCTTAAAACAAGGACCACCACCACACATTCACTCGCCTTCGGTCTCTTTCTCATGGGAACAGAAGTGGTTTGTTGGTGGGCCAGCAGAATCAGAAGCACAGAGTGGAGAGAAGGGCCCACAGGGCAAGACAGCAGTGCTATCTATGGCTGTGTAACAAACCATCTCAAGGTTGGTAGCATAACACAACAGTCATTTTCTCAGGTTCACAGACTCTGAGGGTTAAGAATTTGACTAGGGGCCAGCAAGGTGGCTCATCTCTGCTCTCTAATGTCTAGGGCCTGTGTTGGGAAGACTCAAATGGCTGGAGTTGGCTCAAAAAACTAAGGACAGAAATCTTCTGGGGACTTCTTCCACATATCTGGTATCTGGACTGGGGTGGCTCAGTGGGGACTGTTAACCCAAGTGCCTACCCATAACCCCTCTATGTGGTTTGGGCTTCCCTACACAGAGTGGCCTCAGGATAAACGTCTTACGTGGAGGCTCAGAATTCCAAAGGCAAATTTTCTGTTAACAAGGCAGAAGCTGCCGGCCTGAGATGACCTAGACTTGAAAGTCACCTAGTATCACTTCACTGTACTCCATTGAAGCAGTTACAAGTCTGACTGAATTGAGGAAGAGCATACATAGACTCTCAAAAGGAAGAGTATCAAGGAATTTTCAGTCACGATTTAAAGCTGTCACACATACCCTGCAGCTTCACGTACTAGAACCTAGGACAGGCCCTGGTTCTGGAGTAGGGCTGAGGAGCTGCCTACCAAGTCCCAGACTCTTAGCCTAGCCTTAGATGGGTCCTTTCACCTTCTTGATCTCCATTTCCCCACGTGACACACAAGGAATAAAATGCTGCAAGATCAGCCCATTTCCTCATTGCTAAAGACCCTCCCCTTCATGTGTATCCACAGCTCACAGCAGAGACAAAAGTCAAAATGGGGTAAAGATACCAGCAGACTCCTCTGCACCAGATGGAGAAATATCAACACCTAAAGGAGTGGTCACCCTGCTCTATCATGGCACCCAGCATCAGCCAGGGCCTTCTGGGGCCCTAATGTATTGAGAGGTCAGCTGGTTTTCCAATGCTCCCAAGCAGGGCATGGAAGGAGCCAGGTAAGCCCTGGTATAGGGGGGTGTAGAGAGTATGGACTGATGACTACAGAATAAACCACATGGATCCAGCAGACACCAACGAGGTGGGGAAGACCCTGTCCAAGAGGCCAGCCAAGCAAGACAGACACCAGTAACTGTGGCTCAGCTGTCTCCTCCTCCAGCTCCCCTCCTGTAGTACACAAGTCCCTGGAACTAAGGAGCTGCCATAGCCAGAGAGATAGGGCAATTCTGAATAGTTTGAATTTGAGTTCAACATTACTGAGCTCAGCTGAAATTGATTAAGTTAAGTTTGCTGCAGCTGGGCAGAATGAGTGGCTCACGGAGAAGTATAGGAAAATGAAGCTGCGTTTTTAGAAACCCCAAGACTGTAGCTAATTCACTTTTCCTTTCTGTCCAGCCAGGGTTTGGCTGAGCACTCAGGCCTTTCCAGCTGTGACACCTGCTGTGGTTCTGATCCCCTGGCTCTTTGACCTTGCTGCTGCTACTGCTGCTGCAACTCAGGAGACTGATAAAGTGTATGCAGGTCATGTCCCAGTGGGGCTCTGGTTGACCCAGCCCTGAAATGTGGTTTGCCCCTGAGTCCTTCAGACAATTGAAACTGTTAAGTAACCACTGCCTGCACCAGCCCACCCTGGGCTGGGCATTGCGCCTGGTTCTGGGGACAGTCAACTGAATAAGACACTGGGTTCATTTTTAACATGTTTACAGTCTTGTGGCAATAAATAATTAGAAGCCACAGGTTTTGGGACCTTAATTAGGATTTGCTCCCAATTACTGCTTTTGTTAAGAATTGGTATCAGCATATCTCAAGCTAATCAATCAATAAGTATTTATTGGACACCTACTGTGTGCCAGGTTCTGTTTTAGGTGATTGGGATACATGTGAGCAAAGACAATATAAATGTAAATAAATGGGCCTTGAAGATCTGTTTTTTTCTCTCTGTCCCTCTTGGTCCTGAAGCAATAGGTGTTTGGTGCTTCAAACTGAACAACCAAAATGATAAATTTAATTTTAAGGCATTTCCCACCCCACCCTCATCCCCTGAACTCCATCCCCCTTTGATCCCCAGTCAAGGCCAACTTCAAAAATCCCCTGGTAATCAGCTGGGAGCCTGCAGGCCCCAGACAGTCCTTTAACAGCTTGTGAGAATGTCTTAAGAGGAATATTTTTTGTCAAAAGAATGCCAAGAGTTTAATTACTGTTTGGCCCATGGAAGTGATTTCCATTTTTCAGAGCAGAGGCCAGACAGATCCTAGGAAGGCCCGTTGTGCAAGGCTGTGGCCAGGGTGGTCTGCTCTCACCAGGGCAGCGTAAGCCTGGGGCCTGGGCCCTGGGCGGGGGCAGCAGGAATGCTTCGAATGCCTCCTCTGCATGTGGCCTTGGGTTTTACCACTGGCTACCATGGGCAGTTTAATTAATAAATGTCCACTGCTTGTCATTTATCATTAGCAAAACAGGAGAGATTGGAGGTGGGGGTAGCCAAGAGGGCAGGGAAGTCCCTCTTGAAATAAGATGCACCAGAAATTGAAGGTTTACCCATTGGTCTTGTGGGTGGGTTGCTGCTGGGCAGTCCCATTTTGCTTTCCTCTAGTACAGAAGCCTGTCTTGTCTTTCTGGCAGGGCTTTGCAGCAGCTGTTGGGGGATTCATAGATGATTGTTTCAAATCTCAGTAAAGGACTGTGTCGCGTGGTGCAAATGGGAAAGAAAAAGAGTAGAATGTGCCCGGGGACTACAGATTGGAACTCTAGGGTGGATCCAGCCTGAAGTTGGATTTTGTTTGGCCTCACCAGTGTTTGACAAATTGAAAAGATTTACATAAAAACCTGAGTTTCCACCTTTCCTTGAAAAAGGGCTGATGTGGCGAAACCAAGCCCTCTTTTTCAGTAGGGTGATAAGCTACAGATGGCCAGTCTGGGCAAGCAGGGCAGATATGTGAGGTTGGGTGGTTGTGCACTGCACAAAGGAGCCTGACCTATGGGACAAATTAAGGCTAAATCCAGACTAGGCTGTCTTCCCAACAGAGGACCTAAAGGCAAGATGTGGACCTTCCACTTCAGCACCACCACCAATCCTGTCCCATTCATTATGTTACCTACCAACTACTTGGTAGCAGTTGATGTTGTGACTTTTGATACATTCCGGGCACTCTTTCATTTTCTGTATGCGAGCAACTCCTCTTCCTCTTTCAGAGTTCAGCTTAACTCCTAAAATTTCCCTGGTGGTGCCTTCCTCTGTATATTCTCAGTAGCCCCTACCGACTTTGTTGGGGTGCTCAGGACACTACTGTGCTCTAATCTGTTAACAGGTCCTCTTTCCCATAGACTTTGAGACTCCTGAAGATAGATCCTACTCATTTCTGCTTTCCCTCTGCCTGGTGCATTACAAGCCCTTAATCAGCAGGGCTGAATGAACAGCTTTGTGGCCAAATTTACATCAGGCAAGGGAGGTCCCAAAGAGGATACCTAAATCCCCAAGTGGTGAAGGTCAGGAAGGGGTAAAGGTTTGTAACTTTGGGGTGTTTGAATTGACCCTGGACTCAGGTTTCCTTTTTTCCATGTTTTCTCTATAGAGCACTTGAAATCCTAAGCCACGCTGATTTTTTTTATTTCCACTGTCCAGAAAGCTGAGTGTTTAGGATTTTTCACATTTTGTTTGTTCTGATGTAAGGAGACCACTTGTAAAGGAGAGGCAGATATAGCGCAGCTAACACAGCCAGGAGGGAAGAGGGGCAGCTGCAACCTCTGTAAAACAATTTCTAGGTCCTGTAACCTGAAATACATCACATCTGCAGCCAAGCTTCAGACTGAAATTTCTTTAAAAACAAAAGGTAAACCTTCCTTCCAATAATCAGAGAGGGCTGCATAAGTAACTGTTCTAAGGAAGGAGAGACACACTAGTCTAAACTATTTCCCACTAAGGTATAAATGACTGATGGTGAATTTTTTCCTAAATACTGTTTCGGTGAGAGGATAAAAAGAGTTATAAGAAAGCACCAAATTGAAAAGAAGGGGCCCCACGATGGAGAAAGAATTTCCTTAAAGAGAAATCTGGAGGTTAGTAAAGGCCAAATTTAGCTCAGGATTTCATCTGGAGCCTAGGGTGGGGGAGTTGCATTGAGATAAAGGAACAGTAGGCCCCATGTACCTGGAGTTGATGCTGAGACCACTGAGTAGTGGTTTCAAGTAGGAAGAACAGACAAGACCAACGAGGGTATTAGGGGGGTGCAGACACACCATCTATGAACTAGGCTAGAGAGAGGAAGGATAAAAAGGAGAATACTTTCTGTGGATATACTACATCTGGGGAGCTATACTAGGTCCATGGGTTCATGTTACAAAGGTTTAATCAAAGCCTAACACGAGGGCCAGATTTCCAGATGTCCATCAGTTACATTTAATGTGCAATGCACTTTGCCTTCAACCCTTAGGGTACTTCAAAAAGGCTTCCAAGCCGATATAGTCCCCTGTCTGAGAAAGAATACCATATGCCAGGCATAGCTCCACCAGCCCTCCTCAGGGTGGCCTCTCTGATCCCTTTATTTTAATCGCATCCCTCAGCACTTTAATCCCTTGCCCTGTGTATTTTTCTCAGCACCACTGACCCCCTTCAAATTTGTGTTTCATTTATCCACTTGTTTATTGTCTGTTTCCCTCAGTAGAATGTTTCTCCATAAGGGCAAGGATATTTTTGAAATCAACTTAATTGAGGGATAATTTAGATATAATAAACTGTATCCATTTACTATTTAAAGTATACCATTCTGAGTCTTGTTTAATGTGTACAGATGCACATACCTGTAAACCCACAACTGCTACTGAATGTTTTCCATCACCCCTGAAACTGCAGTCATCCCTATTCTCCCATTTCCCCTTCCATGCCCACCCCAGGTAACTACTTCTCTGCCTTTTGTCACTACAGATTAGTTTAAGAGCAAGGATTTTTATCTTTATTTTTCAGTCCCCAACACATAAGATGCTGCCTGGCATATAGTAGGCACTCAACTCATCTTTGGTGAATGACTGAATTAATGAATGGAGAATCAGAGATGATTAAAATCTGTCCTCATAGCTGCTTGACAGATGTAAGCAATAGTTACAACCTGACCACTGTTTTCCAATCTCCATGGGTCCTCTTTTGAAAGTGGTAGAGTGAGAATACACATGATCAGATGGCAGAAAGTTTGAGGTCTCTTGGCATCAGATAGGTTTTAAAATCAAGAACCAACTCTAGCCTCTGATGACTTTCCCTTTTTTCTTCAGTAGCACTGTAGAAGAGTAGCATCCACTATACAGTGGTGTTGAAAGAATGAAATGGGGTAATGCTTGGCACACAGAATCCATGTTCAATAAATCTCTGTTCATCTTATTATCTATTGAAAGAACACAGGATGAAGGCTTACTCTGTAATATGAGAAGCTAAGATTTTTGATTTTGTGAAGGCAAAGCCCAGGAAGAGAGGCAGAGGCTATAGAAATTGGGATCAGCTAGTTTATGCCGCAGTCACAAATGATTCCAGGGTCTCAGAGGCTTCAAGCACCAAGGTCAAGTTCATTTTTCTAATTCTT
>NW_003852413.1:20693704-20725856 GCF_000181295.1 Otolemur garnettii
CACTTGTAAGGAAGGTGCTAGCTGTTTAAACAGTCCTGTATCAAAAAAAAAAAAAAAAAAAAAAAGAATATCAGGCTAAGGACTCAGATTTTTCCCTAGGGCATAGATGTTTCTGAATAAAGAGATATGATTTTGAACCCTAGGGTGGCTAAATGGAGGGATGTCTTCATCCCAAGTGCAGAGAAGTAGCTAAAGAAAAGGGGGTCCTAAATCAGGGGGAATTCTCAGGAAGGGACCCTGGAACCTAGTTAGGAATGGTCCCAGGGACCCACAACCTCGTTCCTGCTGCAGAAAGCAGGCCCGGGCCATCTACCCCCCCTGGCCCCAAGCCAGCAGGGAGAGAGGCCCCTCCCCCGGCTCCAGAGATCTGGCGTGGCGGATATTTGTGATACGATTGTAATTTGGGCCCCTTTTGGCCGCAGTAAATTGTCCTGTTTGCACAGCGCCAGGCTGAAATAGCCCAATGAGCTCAGGGCCGAGCCGCCCGGAGAGCGCGCTGCAGCCGCCCCGGCGCTCTTGGCCCCGGCGCCCGGCGCCCCGCCGCCCGCATGGGGGCGGAGCTGCTATTTTTTCATTTGACCGACTTAAACAGGTAATTTGAATTATGAGCGTGAAATAGTGCCCAAGTCTGTCTGCCACCAAAAGCTCACAGCAAAGTGGGAGACTCTAGGTCGGGGACCTGGGAGGCTCCAGCATCCTGCTCTGGGGGCCGGAGTAACAGGTGGGTGAGGAACGAAGTTGGGTCGGAGATGGACCGTCTTCTGCCACCTCCCACCAGGCAATAAAGAAAGTCAGACCCCCCAGGTGACAAACTGCAACTTTACAAAAATGATTTCTCACTGGAAGGACTCTCCAGCCATGGAAAAGAACATATGAAGCACAGTTACACCCACCTTCTTACACCCGCAGGTAACACAGCTGTTTTAATTTCTCCAGATTCTCTGGGATCTCACGCATAGATTTGTCAACATTGCCACGATCGGGGCATGTATACAGTTCTGTGCTCCTTTTCCCACATTTTCTGGGTACTATTTCCTGCTGGTACACAATTTACAATGTAGGATTTTTACTCGTGAGGTGGTATTTCATAATTTATAGGAACCATCCCCCTATTTGGCTGGGGAAGATGTCTCCAGTTTTTCACTATCATAAATAACCTCCCCAATAAATGTCTTTGTAGATACGAAATTGTTCTCTCTTCCTTGTGAATTATTTCCTTGGGATTAATTCCCAGGAGGAAGATTATTGGGCCAAAGGCTATGAACATTTTTATGTTGCTTGATATTATTGCCAAATTGCTTTCCAAAAGGGTTATGTCTGATAATTTACGGTTTTAAAAGAAAGGACTAACCAAATGTGTACATGGCACTTTTCTATACACACACAAAGGGCACAGCCTCTGGGATCAGAGGAGCAGGTGCTTTGGGGAAGCTCCAAATAGGGGATGGATAGAGGTACCAGGAAAGGAGATTTGGAGGTATGAGTGCTGGGACAGCCCTCACCCTGGTGTCAGTACTTTCTGGAAGGGCAGGCTTCTTGAATTGTTGGATTCTCCTGTCCTCTGTTTGATTCTGTCAGATGTTTGGACCTGTCATTCCCAAGTCCCCACCTCACTATCTACCCCTCAGAGACCCCCTGGCCAGGGCTGCCTGGGAACCAGCCCACCCTAGGCCCTGAAATAACAGGATTTGCTAAGTGAGCCTTATTATGAAAAAGGAACTATTTGCAGCTTTGGCTTTTTGTTATCTTTGTGTTTTCCCTGATGCAGAGCCATCCCCTCAATGACAGGCCAAGGGAGAGCAGCTGGGGTTTGCTCATAGGTAATGCCCCAGAGAAGCCATCTTCCTGGTCGTAGATCCAAGTCATCGCCAGGTGGGGTGATGGTGGGCTCTGCTGTATTTACAAAGATCAAGACTGGAACTGAACCCAAAGACAAAACATCTGCTCTCCACTCTCCTCATACTGTCCAATGGGCAATGACAACTGCCTACTAGCAGGTGTAGGAAACTGTCTAATTTGCTGCTGTTGTCTCTCCCATGGTGTTTTGATATCACCCTAGCTGACATCAAGGATAATTTCTTTTACTTTCTTGGCAACACTGTTGGAAGAAAACACTTTTAGGGGACAATTGGCCAAAGGTAAAATGGAATTGATTTCTCCTCCTTTGTGGTAACCCACATGTTCTTGGAACAAGCCACTTAGGAAACACAGGTCCCAACTTTACTGACAAGATAAGGTTCTGGCTGAATCAGCCATATCATTGCCATCCCTAGTACTCCAGAAGCCTTTGGTGGAGTCTCATTTATGCTCCCAAGACCTCCTCCCATGGGAAGTGGGACAGGAGGTGGCCCAGGCAGGAAGGACTCTGAGGGGTGGACATTAATGTGGAAGCTTGGGAATGACAGGTCTGGTCATCAGACAGGAGGAGGGGGCATGATGGAGTCTGAAAACTCCTAGGATAAACTGTTACCTGGCAAGGAGAGCTCAAACCTGGTCACCTGGGACTTTCCACTGCCCCCTCTGGCCCACGTGCAGCTTCTATCTCTAGAGAACAGCTTGCTCCCAGGGGATGCTGGGAAGGCCCCCCACTTTATTACTAGAGGGTAGCACACTCAGATCTCTCACTCAAACCCCCAACTGTGGTCTCTGTTAGGTTGGCCAAACTAACACCATCTTGAAAAGCCATTCTGTGAGACTCTATTACAGATGGGCATAACTTAGATAAGAGAGAGAAATGCTGCAGGCTCATCCTTGCACTGGCCCAATTACAGACCCACCAAAGAGAAATATGCTGACACTCCAATAAGAAGAACCTTCCAGGAGAATCCCTCTAATGAGATAACATCTTTAGCATCCTGGTGAGAACAACAGTTCAGTGGTCCTTAATAGAACCCAGCTCATCAGCTCCCCCTTGGCTAGCTGTATAAGACCAACTCAGTCCCTTCCCTAAACTTCCCCTAACATCATTTAGATCTTAGCCCACTTGCATCGAAGTGTCAAAATAAACAATGCTGCCTTAATTACACTTTGGTTTTGAGTGTTCTGATCCTCTCCTTTCTGCAGTCTTTACCTGTCATCCCAGGACCAGCTTGTGCCTCTGACTCTCTGCCCTCAGGTTGAAGTTCATGCTCCCTTGGTTGCTCTACCTCACAGGACAGAAGATCCATCACTGCTCCACCTGCCTGGAGATCTCAATCCTGGTGCCATCCCTCAGCCTCAGTGGGTCCTTCATGGGCTCTTCCCTGAGGCTCAAGAGCCCCACGTGTAAACAGAAGCTGACATACAGGGGAACAACCTAGATCAGTAGTGGGTACAACCTGCAGGCCCCATGGGGTGAAAATGAATGTATGATGAGGGCCCTGGATGCCTTGGGTCATGTTTTCCCATAAATACTGCTGCTAGGGTTTGAAGGTTTGTATTCTCCAATGCTCATCTTGAGATTTAATTGTCACTGTGATGTATTGGGAAGTGGGACTCCATCCTCCTACATAGACTAATGCCATTGTCATTAGTGGGTTCATTATCATGGCAGTGGGGTCATCCATTATTGCATATTCTCTCCCCCCCTTCTACCATGTTATATCATAGAAAAAGGCCCTTTGCAGATGTCAGTCACTTGATCTTAGACTTCCCAATCTCCAGAACCATGAGCAAAATAAATTTCTGTTCATTGCAAATTACCCATCTGTAGTATTCTGTTGTAGCAGCATAAATGGGCTACAACAATGCCTACTAGCAGGTGTAGGAGACTGAGCACCAGGCTTGTAGAAGCGGTCACTGGTTCTTGAAGGAGGCACTCTCTGAGCTAAGCCGGCATGGAGATGTTTTGCAGCCTGGAGAGAAGCCCTCAAGCCTCTGCATGCACTAATTAGATAAGATTGGTCACTCTTATCTGTTAGCAAGGAGGTGTTGAATCTTGGACATTTGTGATGCAACAGGGTGGGAATCAAACCTGTGGGGAAACAGCACATAGCGGTCACATGATCTTAGTATGTGCCCCCCCCACATACTGTTGTATAATGTTTCAATAAAAGGCCATGGCAGAGGTTACTCAGGGCTTTCCCCTGCACCTAGGGGAAGCCCACCTCTAGCAAGCATGTACTTCTAATTGGTGTCCTGGCTGTTTTATTCTCACGGTGATGGGGTGCCACAGCAGCACCGACAGCAGGCATTCCTTCCCATCACTCCACTCAACTATTTCCCACCCCTTTAGCTCAATCCCTAATCTGGGATACTGTCCCACTGCCTCCAGTTCGCACAGTCTAATTCATTTTGTACTTTATGACAACACCACCCAAGGAGGTGTCCACAAGACCCAACTAAGCCTAGCTTCACAACAGGGTCTCATTTGTGGTCCATGGGCTTGTTCAGACATTAGCACATTTAATCCTCATGGTGGTTGGGGATAAATTAAAGGTGCAAAGCCCCAAGGGAGCAGCAGGCCTGCCACAGAGGCAGGGCAGCGTCACAGAAAAGCTACCCAGGTATGAGATGGATTCAGGAAGGTAGAGAAAAGAGAACAGCCTTTGGGGAGAAGGAACAGCTGTGGAAAGGCATGGGGGGCTGAAAAAGTCAGAGAAGCAGTTTAGCGCCCGTAGCACAGTAGTTACAGGGCTGGCCATGTACACCGAGAGTGGTGGGTTGGAACCCAGCCCAGGCCAACTAAACAACAATGACAACTGCAACAAAAAAATAGCCAGGTATTGTGGCCGGCACCTGTAGTCCCAGCTACTTGGGAGGCTGAGGCAAGAGAATCACTGAGGCCCAAGAGTTAGAGGTTTCTGTGAGCTGTGATGCCACAGCACTCTACCGAGGGTGACATAGTAAGACTTTGTCTCAATAAATAAATAAATAATAAATGAATAAATATAAAGATGAACGCACAGGAGTGGCGCATTACAAGGGCCAGAGGTGGTAGTTGTCACCATTATTATTTTCCATTAATTTTTTATGGCTGGGTTCAAACAATCCTCCATCCTCAGCCTTCCAAGTAGCTGGTACTACAGGTGCCCACCACAATGCCTGGCTAATTTTACTACATTTAGCAGAGACAGGTTCTTGCTTTTGCTCAGGGTGGTCTCTTTACTCCTGAACTCAGGTGATCTTCCTACCTTGGCCTCTCAGAGTGCTAGAATTATAGGCCTGAGCCACCATATCCCTCCCTTTCTCGGTAACTTTCACAATAATCCATACATGAGCAGGAGGTGTACCCATTTAAAAGACAGGGAAACAAAGGCTAGATGAGATTAGTTGCCCTCCCAAGTTCACTCCCTAAATATTGGAGGGGAACCCAGTCCCAAGTCTGTCTTTATTACCATGTCCCTGACTGAGCCTTACACACTCCCTGACTGCTTGAGGGTTGCTTCTGTGCTGATGTTTCCTTGCCAAAGTGTCGCTCGTGAGCTGAAACCACACTGCCTTCCAGGACACCTACTGTGAGTCAGGTGTTAGGCCAGCCTAGTGAATAGCACTGCACTGGGGGAGCGTCCTGGCCCCCCACGTGAGCACCCTGCAGCCCAGCGACTTGTCCTGCTGTCTCAGGTAAGACTTTGGAAACCTCAACCCTTAATTACTGCCTGGCACAGGGCACCAAGTGGTTTCCGGATGGCTTGTATTGACTTGAGCAGTCTTCATAAGACATGAGTCTGAGCTAAATTTAAGCGCCGTCACAGACAATTTAACAGTTTTCTGTGGGGGGGTAATTTAATGGTAAACCATAATTACCGATACAACTGATACCTTAATTCCTAAAACAATCTGTGGAGGTGTTTGGAATTCAAATCAGTCCAATTAGAATTCTATCTTCTCATAATAAAATACAGCATAATTGCTAATTGCCCTCCTGACTCACAATATTTTAAGGCAGAAAGTTGGTTTTGTTTTTTAATATGGCTTTTATTTTAAAGTGTTTGTTTTTAATTTTGGCCCAGTGCCCATGTGAGGGAAAGGATTCAGAGCCTTATACTTGAAGTAAGAGGCCTAGCAGAGGTGGCTATGCAGAGGGCTCCACCATTGTCAGGGGTCTGGCTCTTAGCCAGACCAGGATCACCTCTATTGATAAGCCACTTGAGTTGGAAAGCAGTTTTGAGCTGAAAAAGTGTGTTGATGAGTATTAGAGTCAGACATGAAGACATCCAAAGTGGATGTAGGGCAATTTACTTGACCACCCTGTGACTCGGTTTCTCCATCTGTACAATGGATGTAATAATTGGCTTTCTTCAGTGGATTGTTGTAAAGATTGACACGGTGCCAGGTAAACAGTCTTGAAATAGTAGTTGTTATTAGCATGAATTTTCTCATGTGTTCGCTCAGCACATATACAGGGTGTCCATAAAGTTCATATGCAATTTAAAATAGTTTTACATTGTAAATTGCACATGAACTTACCGACACCCTGTATACTGAACACCATATGTATTAGGCACAGTCTTGGTGCTGAAAATGTAACAGCAATGAAACAGATAAAGCCTCTGCCACAGCCAGGTGAGGAGGCTCATACCTGTAATCCTAGCACTCTGGGAGGCTGAGGTGGGTGGATCCCTTGAGTTCAGGAGTTCGAGATCAGAGTGAGCAAGAATGAGATCCTGTCTCTATTAAAAATAGAAAAACTAGCCAGTGTTATGTGGGCACCTGTAGTCCCAGTTATTTGGGAGGCTGAAGCAAGAGGACCTCTTGAGCCTAAGAGTTTAAGGTTGCTATGAGCTATGACTCCACGGCGCTGTACCCAGGGCAACAGAGTTAGACTCCGTCTCAAAAACAAAAAACAAAAGCCCCTGCCTTGTGGAACTCACATTCTAGAGGGGAAACATGATAATAGACAAATGAACATGTAAAAGAATCTGACCCCTGGGAGAAGTCATATGATGTGGTCAGGGAAGACATTTCTGAATTTATTGATCCTAGGACACTGAATTTACAGAGAAGGAAACTGAGGCTCAAAAGTTCAACTTTGGGACAGCATGCACATTTCACAAATGTTTAGGAGAGATGACATTTCCCAAATGTTTTGGAGAGATGAGGCAGGAGGAATAATCTCCAGGAAAGGGAGGAAGTGACCTCGGTGGAAAGGTGCTAGGTAGTTAGGCATGGAGAAGAGATGGGGACCCTCGCTGCTGAATCAGCGCTCTCAACCTCTGGTATGGAAGGGTCCTCACGATCACCTGGAGATTGCTGTGGAGGAGAAAGTGCTCAGTAGTGGAGTTGGAGAACGGAGAATGCTGGCTTCAGATCCTGGCCCTGAGTGATTTGCTGTATGGCCTCAGACAGCTGCTGCACCTCTCCCAGGCTGCCTCTTCTCCCCTGTAAACCGGGGCCAGAAGATCTATGTCATAGGGTCATTGGCTAGGATCGTGTGGGACCACAGATGTCTGGAGCATGGCATACATTGGGCACTAAGGAAGTGCCAAGTCTGCCCTCCTCCAGAAACTGAGGCTCAAAAAAGGGAAGTGATTGCCCAAGGTCACAAACAAAGCAAGTCATGGCAGAGAGCAGGCTGGGTTGGGTCCAGTATTCTTCTCACCATGACAGCTAGGACATGGCTTTTCCAGTGGCCACAGGAGGTGTTTGCAGGGCAACAGTCCAGAAAGGAAGTTTCAGAGGAGGGAGGATGAGGGTTAAGCAAAGAGGTACTTCACCCAGACCGACTGGCCTGTACCTGAGTTAGCAGGAGATAAGCTGTTCAGATTTCAACTTCGGGCATTCATCTATTACCAATGCTGGGCACCCCCAAGAGCTGGGCTTTATGGAAGGGAGGAGCTTCGAGGGATGGGGGAAGCTGGTCTGGAATGGAGACATATTGCTCCAGGACAACCCTCTTGTGCTGGGAAGCCCTCTGGCATTCCCAGACAGGCCCTCCCCTCCACACTTCCCAGCTGGGATCCCAGGGGTCTCCAAGATTAAAAACCTGGTCACCCACTGGTTACAGGGCAAATGGCTCCTATTATAAGAGGGCTCTAGGGGCCTGGGAACCCAGCAAGGGGTGGGCAGACGCCTGTTGACAGCTTCTTATCCAGCGGCAGGTCCATTCATGGCCCACATAGAGGTGGGGGTATGTGGGGCCCACCTGGGGTCCCTGCACCTCAGCAGTAATTACTGCCCAGACCACCTCAGTGATGGGAACCTGTCTCCAGGCCAAACAGAGCTTGGCCTGCTGCTTGAGGGCCCCCTTCCCACGACTGAGGCATGAGGGTGGGTGCTGGGGGAAGGGTCAGATTCCTGGCAGCCCAAGGGAGAAGCAGCGAGATTCGAGGAGAGTGTACCTAGAAATTGGGGTTGAGGGTCTGGGCAGACTCTTGGGGGTTAATTTACACATTTAGCCAAGGGAACCCCTGCTGTGCCCCCACAGGCCTTCTGGACATAATTTTAGACACCAGGGTTCCCTGACACGTAACTACTGTGATGGCAGGTATGACTGGTACACAGAACAAGCACAGACTCTAGCATCATCAAAACATGACTGACTTTCTTTCTTTTTCTTTCTTTCTTTTTTGAGACAGAGTCTCACTTGGTTACCCTTTGTAGAGTGCTATGGTGTTACAGCTCACAGCAACCTCCAACTCTTGGGCTTAAGCGATTCTCTTGCCTTAGCTTCCCAAGTAGCTGGGACTACAAGCACCCACCACAACACCTGGCTATTTTTTTGCTGCAGTTGTTGTTGTTGTTTAGCAGACCCGGGTTGAGTTGGAACCTGCCAGCCTCGGAGCATATGGATCCTAACCACTGTGCTATGGGCACTGAGCCCACAACTTTGTTTTTGTCTCCTCCCTTCCCTTAAACTTTCTCCAGTGAAAGTAATTCTCCTGTCTCTGAATGAAAACTCCCCACAGGCCCAGGACTGTTCTACTCACTCCTAGATAAAAGAGAGTCCTGAAGTCTCTTTAAGTCACAAAAACCATCTCAGATGCTGGAAATGTTTAGTCCATAACAGTCCTCAAAGCAGAACCTAATACAGTGACTCACTTTCTCCTCCCCAGCTGGGGGCCTGGAGGATTCTCATCAGTTCCCAGCAGTGCTGTCCCAAGTGGGGGTTTTAGCCCCCTAGGGTTGGAGCCCTGGGAGAAGGAGGGTAAGACAGGGCAGTCCTGCCTGATCTTCAGCCTGGTCAGCGGGCTTTGGACCTCTGGCTGCCTTAGTATGTGCTGAATGCCTGCTCTTCAGATCTTGGTTAGGAGATGTTGATGAATTTCTGGGTTTTGTGCAATATTCCTGTAGCAAGAATGGTCCCTTAGAGTAACAATGACTAAAAGAATACCTACATTTGTATTGTGATATCTACTCATTGTACCAGCTCTGAGGAAAGCTCCGGAGATGTAGATGAGATCTCAGCCTCATCTGGATGTTCAAATCCCTGTGCCCAGTTACCTATCTCACAATGATCAGAAGCTCAGTGACATCCCAAGTGAGGAGAAACTCTTCTTGTTATTGTGTTTTGATTTTTTGTTTCTCAGAGATGTGGTCTTCCTCTGTCACCCAGGCTAAAGTGCAGTGGTGCCATTATAGCTCACTGTGACCTCAAACTCCTAGCCTCAAGCAATCCTTCTGCCTCAGCTTCCTGAGGTACAAGTGTGTGCCACCACACCCAGCTAATTTTTTATTTTGTAGGGATGGAGGTAGTCTCATTATGTGGCCCAGGTTGGTCTCAAACTCCTAGTCTCCAGCACCCCTCCCACTTTGGCCTCCCAAAGCACCAAGATTACAGGTATGAGCAACCATACTTAGACAAAAAAACCATTTCTGTCTCTGTTTAGGTAACAATCAGGAAGCACAGCACTTACCATCTACAGGACATTTTAAAAGACCACATCTTCAGCAGTACCCATTTTACTGATGGGGTAGAGATTAACTAATGTGCATGGTGATACTCAAAAAGTCTTAAGGTTTAGACTCTAACCAAGGTCCTCTAGTCCCAATTTCAGAGCTCCCTCCATTTTACTACTAGCCTCTCTGGTGCATTTACAGATATAGTATGACTCTCTTTTGTTATTTGTGTGAGAGAACAAAGAAAATATTTGCTCTATAAACTAACCCAGGAGAAGGGTAGGCAGGCTAAATCCTTCCCTGGGATCAGGAGAAAGCCCTCAGGACTCAGACCCTCAGTGTGGCCAGGGTAGCTGCAGGGCAGATTTTAACTCCAAAATTTGAAAATCCCTGTAAGCCCTTGAGGGCTGTGATATTATTGGTAAAAGGAAGACAAAGAGAAAGCTAAAGATCTGAAATTGTCAGCTCGGCGCCTGTGGCTCAAGTGGCTAAGGCACCAACCACATACACCTAAGGTGGTGGGTTTGAATCCATCCCGGGCCGCCAAAACAACGACGGCTGCAACCAAAAAATAGCCAGGCATTGTGGCTGGTGCCTGTGGTCCCAACTACTTGGGAGGCTGAGGCAAGAGACTCGCTTGAGCCCAGGAGTTGGAGGTTGCTGTGAGCTGTGAAGCCATGGCACTCTACCCAGGGGGATAGCTTGAGGTTCTGTCTCAAAAAAAAAAAAAAAAAAAGATTTGAAATTGTTAGGAGGGGTAAAAACGCTACTTGAAAATTAAGGGGAATAACACAATGTCTGCTGGAAACACTCAGCTCAAATTCATTCTCTCAGTCACACATTAGGAGATATTCTTTTCCCCAGAGTTCAGACATAAGTCCTAGAATAGATTCTCATTGGCTCAGGTAGGTCATGTGTCCCTCCCTAAACCAATCATTGTAGCTTGGAAATTCAGAGACCTGACTGGCCAAGCCTGGACCACATGATTTGTGTGAAGAATGCAAGATGGGGTCAACTTCTTGTAAGCTACGTGCAATATGGGTAGGAAAGAGGTGTTATCAGATTAAAGGGAAGGGGAAATGCAGAATTAGATAGTAAAGAGGACTTTGGAGGACAGATGAAGGAGTTCTACTTTATAAATTAGCAGCAGGTGGTGTGCTCTCACCTAATGGGCACAATTAAGGGCACACCTTCTGGATGTAGGACACAATACTACAGAGACTTACCTAACAAATGCAAACATTGTAACCTAATCATTTGTACCTTCATATTAATCTATAATTTAAAAAAAAAAAAAGTGGCAGCAGGAGCCAATGGATACTTTTCCACAGGGGGCTAGACATTATGAATGCTGGGGGTTGGGAGGGTGAATCAAGCAGCAGGGAAATTGTTGCAATTTGTGCTTTTAACCATTACATGTCAACTAAACATACATAGTATCTTAGCAATATGGCATAATGGTTAAGAGGGTAAAACCTGCTGCTGTCGCTTACCAGAGACCTTGAAGAAGTTACTTTTCTATGCCTCAATTTCCTCATCTGCACAATGGGTATTATAACACTAGTTGCTCCTAGGTTTGTTGTGCAAATTAAATAAATTTACACACGGAAGGCACTTAGGCTAGTCAGAGTGTTTGCTTCAGTTTCCAGGAGCTGGAAGACCTAGATCCTGGGGGAGCCTCTGGCTCTGGCTGTACAGACCTAACCTGCTGGGCTGGCAGCACTGGCCAGCCCTGAGCAGTGACCCACTTTCCTTATGCCCTCTGAAGCCTTGCTTGGCTGACAAACAGGAAGATGGCAGGGCTGCCTGCGTGTCCCTACTGCCCCCACAGCCGTGTCTGGCCTGAACTCTCATCTCTACTCGAGGCTGTGGTGAACTTGGATGGTGCTACGCTCACCGCAAACCACAGTTCATCACAAATTGCCCTGTGGTGAGTAGCAAGCACATTTATAATTGATGAAATCAGGGGGCGAAAGCTCATCGCTGAGATGTTTAGTAAACAAAACCCCAGGCCCTTGGGTGGGGGCTGGGAATGCTTGAGAAAAAACAAGGGGACAGAATGAGGAGGGCTCAGTTCCTTCAGAGAGTACATGAAAGGCCTGCGGCTTTTGTTTTTATTATTAAACTTATTTTAAAAATTCTCAGTCCTGCAGAAAACTTGTAAGAATGTATAAACTCCCATGCATCTAACCCTTCCAGTGCCTCTCAACCTTCCTAATGCCGCGGCCCCTTAATACAGTTCCTGTGGGTCACAACCCACAGGTTGAGACCCGCTGCTTTAGACTCACCCATCCTTGACACCTGGTCACATTTGCTTTTGTTCTCTCTATACACATGTGTATATCTAATATGATCTAGTAATAACTACATTCTTTAGTCTTTTCTTAGTCTGTTATTATTTGTTTTTTTGTTTTTTTAGAGACAGAGTCTCACTATGTTGCCCTCAGTAGAGTGCTGTGTTGTCAAAGCTCATAGCAACCTCAGACTCATGGGCTTAAGTGATTCTCTTGCCTCAGCCTCCTGTAGCTGGGACTACAGGCACCTGCCACAATCCCTAGCTATTTTTTTGTTGCAGTTGTCATTGTTGTTTAGCAGGCCTGGGCTGGGTTCAAACCCACTAGCTCTGGTGCATGTGGCTGGCACCCTAACCACTGAGCTACAGGTGCCAAGCCTTACTCTGTTATTATTATTGTCGTAAGTCTTATTCTTAGTCTTACTATTCTTCTTATTCTTCTTATTTTGCTGAATCATTTGTGAGTAAGTTGCAAAGATCATGCCTTTCCCTCCCCAAATACATCAAGGACATTCTCTTACCCACCCATTGGAGAAGGATGAACATTAGGAAATTTAATGTTGGTAAATACTATGATCTAAGGTACAGTCCATTTCCAAACATCACTGATGGTCCAATACCATTTATAGCAACGTTTTTTTCTAATGAAGCCTGACTAGCCCTTCATATCAGGGTCCCAAGTAGCTGGGTCCCAGGTAAATGTCACCCTTGGTCCCCTGCCCCCACCACTGGCCAGGATATCACCATCAGGTAGGAGTGATGAAGCTGTGGTCAGGCCAGAAAATAAAGACAAGCTCAGGATAACAAGTGGGTCAGATGTCAGAGGTCGTTAAGCTCCAGGAGCCCTGAGAGCTGTTTCCAAAGGATCCCCAAGGATGAGATTTCTTGTGAGCAAGGGAGGAGGCACAGAAATTCTGGCAGGTGCTGGGAGCCCAAGGAAGACAGAAAGCTCCCACAGTTCCTATTACAGCAGCCAGTACCTATGCATGGGCAGGGGGGGCCAGGAGAGGTGTTAAGAAGATGGGAGGCAGCCACCACCCTTTCAGACCCAGGGCTGGAAGGAGAGAGACAGCTTTGTCATCTGCACTATGCTAATTGGATAGTTTGTAGATTCATGTAACAAATGTTTATTGCACCCTTACTATATACCAAGAACTATTCTGGGTGCTGAGGAGTCAGAATCAGTCGTGGCCCTGTGGCGTGTGTGTTCCATTGGGAGATGGATGGTTTGCATTGTTGCTATGAAAATAGTCCCTCTCTTACCCTCCCCCCCCCAACAGATGTGGGAGAGTGAATGTCCCCACTTCACTGCCATTCGGCTTGGCCATGAGACTTTTTTGGCCACTAGAATGTTAGCAGCATGTCATGATCACCCTTAAACATGCTGTGAGGTTTGGCTTGGGTCTTAAATTCCTGCCACTCTCCATAAGAAGCACATAGCCCAGGAGCTGCTGATCCAAGAGAATGAAGAGCTACTTGGAGCAGACCCAAACTCAAGCCATAGCCTAAAGCTGCCCTGCCCCAGCTGACCCACAGACCCATGAATAAGAAAAATCCATACTTATCATTGGGAATAAAACCCATTCTGAGTATTGGGGTGGTTTGTTACACGGCATCATGTCAGCAGTAGGTGAGTAAGATAGGTGGAGATAGACGATAAACAAGCCAACAAATACATGTTTGGTGGCAGGTGGTAATAAGAAGAGGACAAAGCAAACAGAAGGGGAAGAGAGCAGCAAGTGCTGTTATAGATAGGGCTGCAGGAAGGGCTCTGATAAGGGAGCAGAGATCAGAAGGAAGTAGGGGAGTGAGTCATGTGGTTATCTAGGGCAGGAATTTCTGGCAGAGGAAGCAGCCAATGCAAAGGTCCCGAGGCAGGGCAAGCTGTGTGTAGGAGCCCAAGGAGCCAGCGAGGGTGGAGGGTGACAAGAGGTAGCTCAGAGAGGGGGCTGGGAAAGGACATAGACTTTTATTGCATCATCTAGGATAACTGTTCCTAGCTGTCAGAGGAAAGAGGCAGAGAAGATGCGGAAGGTCACTGGCTGAGCACCCTAGTTGGGATCTCTATCGATAGTACCAGTGTTGGCCACACACAAGCCAGTGCCACAGGGGCCTTTTCTCAGCCCTCATTCTGCTTTTGCTCAAGGTTCTTCTTCTACCCTCCCTTGTCCCCTCCCTATATGGGCTCTCCTCCCACCCCTCTGAAACCCCTAGCTCCCTCTCAGTCAGCCCCCTTGATGCTCAAGGTGAGGACCACTCTCAGTTCTCCAGCCCCATCTTGGAGCTCTGGGCATTCTGTCACTAACTTCCTGCTTGGACCTGTCTGCTAGGGTGGCGTGACCATCTCACATTAGCATGGCTTAAACTGAGCCCATCACCAAGGCATGGGTTCTCAGGGGACTGTCTGAAACCCCAGGAGCTTCATAGAAGCCCTCAGGAGTCCAGTCAACTTCACAAGTTGGCACTGTCTGGGCCATTGGCTCCATTTCCCTAAAATACTGATGTCAACATGTCACTGCTCAGCCCTGCCCCGTCTTGGATGACTGCTCTTCTCTGTGGGATGGAGGAACCCTTCTTGGCACTGCCCTGAGGGGCTTCTGCTGGGGGTCTCAGCTGGCCTTTGCATCAGGTCCTCTCTCTGGCCAACCTGGACACCCTCCTCCCCTGCATTAAGCACAGTGGGCATCTGCTGAAGACCTACTCCGTGCAAGGCACTGTCCAGGGTGCTGGGGCTCAGGAGACATCCAGGGTGCTTACAGCCCAGCCCGTAGCACCCACCTGAGTGCCCCTGACACCTCTCTCTGAACCTCTCCTTCCTCCCCTGCCCTCAAGGCTGGGCCACCCAAGGCCTCAGTCACCAATGCTCCCCTGCTCTTCGGTTATTGGCACATAAGCACACCTCATCTTGTGTCTGCTTGTTCTTTCAAATGAAGATTTCATTTTTCAATTATAAAAGTAATACACACTCATTGTGAAAAATATGGAGAATACAGAAAAGAAACAAGCAAAAGGAATTACGTAATCTAAAAACAGAGAAGTTTCCCTTAAGTGGTGTCTGCAGTGGCTCACTTTCCATACGCCCTCCTCGCAGAGGAGGCAGCCTTGATCTCCTGGTGCCAAAAATGATGGAATCAAAGCCTTTTCTGGAAGCAGGCAGAGCTTTCCAGGGGTGGGGAATAGAGAAGAAAGAACCTAAGAGAACTGAGCTTTTAATGGAGAGTGGGGGCGGGGGGGGCAAAGAGAGAGGCCCAGAATCTGAGAAACCCAAGAGATCAGGTAAAACCAAGGGCACAGCTCCGGGAGAGGAGCCAGGGGCGTCTTTCTCCTCTTGCTGACTCTGTCTGTTTGACCTTCAGTGAGTCCCTCAGCCTCTCAGAGGTGCAGTATTTTCCCGAGTACATAGGCATCACCACATTTCACCTCCTCATGAAGTTGTGGGGACCTTAAAATGCCACAAAAACCCTTTGTTAGTAGTGACCATCCCACAAACGGGAGGGTATGGTGCTCTGCCTGTGTAAGTCCTTTGCCAGGGTCCAGGTCTGGGTACCAAGCCTCTTGGGTGCAAGGACCACATTTCTTCTCTGCCTGCCCCAGTGCCCAGCACCAAGCAGGGGGGAATAGGAGCACAATTATCATGTGCCCACTGCTGGGGTCTCTGACTGGAAGGAACTTTGAACCTCAGGTCCACCCTTTACACAGAAGGGGACAATCAAAGGTCACAAAGTGACAGAGCCAGGATGCAGACCCTGAGGAATGGGTGAGTAAGGGAATGAATGAAGTGAAATGGAGCTTCAGTCACCACGATCAAAGGTGATCTATAGTGAGCCTTAACCTTGACCAGGGGTCCTCAAACTTTTTAAACATGGGGCCAGTTCACTGTCCCTCAGACTGTTGGAGGGCCGGACTGCGGGTCCCAGGACGAGTCGTCTGCTAAGCAAGACAGGCAGCGGCAGCAAAAACACCGGGAGGGCTGGATAAATGTCCCCGTGGGCCGTAGTTTGAGGATGCCTGACTTTGACTGTGCTCAGTGGCTGACAGCACTGCTGACTCTCAAAGCTTCTCAGGAATCTCTGAGGAGCACAGAGGCAACCCCCTGATGTATGGGGCCTTGGGGTAGAACCTAGAGCATAGGAAGAGGATGTGCTGGTGGTCCCTGCCATGAGCTGCCAGTTTTGCCGTCCTGTTCTGAGGGCCTGGCCTGTCTCCAGGGATCAGGATGCCACTCCCGGGCACTCTGGCCCCATTTCTTACCAGGCTGCTCTGGGATGGCAGCATCCCAGCACCACTATAAATAGTATCTCTCCTGAGCCCCAGACGGCCAGTTGGCAAACACTGTAATTTGCTAAAAAGTTTGGAATGTGTCTAAAAATGAAGAAGGCAAATGAGACCAGCGTATCCATTTCAGAGAGGGGCTGAGCCTCTGTCCTGCTCCACGCCAACTTCTTTACACGGGCACTGCTGGCAAGGAGAGGGGAGAGGGGACAAACGTGAGTCTAGGAAGTAAATATTATCATTTCCACCAACAGTCACAGCAGCTATGTCCTGTATTGGCCTCACCTCTGACCTTCCTGTCCCAACCTAAGGAAGAAAGGGGCTACCACTGCTTAACCCTTTCTTGAGTTATGCCAGCTAAATTGAAGGGGATAGAGTGAGCATGTAAGGATTATGACAGCCACAAAGAAACTCCCAAAATAATTTCATCCAACTCCCCCAGTTTGCAAGTGAGGAAGAGGTTTGACAAAGGTGGAACAGCAAGTTGAAGCAGAACCAGATTTTGGCCGAGGTCCCTGGGCTCTCAGTTTGGTACCAAGTGTTGGAACCCAGGCCTCCTTTGAAGGCAGCTCCTTTCGGGAAAGGGGAAGGTCCCATGGCTCTCTGGGCATGTTGAGAGTTGACATCTGGCAAGTCACGGCACCTTTCCGATGTCCTGGTCTGATTCTCACTCCATCCAGCAAGGTACAACGTGTCATCCTTGTTTTATAGGTGAACAGACTGAGCCTCAGAGTAGAAACTCACCCTCACCCACAAAGCATTACCACTCTGTCCCCAAAGCCAGGAGCAAGGCTTGTCCCACTTGCAATCAGAACTCACTGCCTCAAAAGCCACTTTTTGTTCTTTATCCTATCTTCTGAGTTTTGATTTCCTCCTATAGGAAAAATCATCAAAAATAGCAGAAGAGGGCGGCTCCTGTGGCTCAAAGGAGTAGGACGCCGACCCCATATGCTGGAGGTGGCAGATTCAAACCCAGCCCCAGCCAAAAACTGCAACAACAACAAAAAATATATATATCAGAAGACTGGATGTCATGAATTCTGACATGGGGTCCTCAGATCCAGCACCATCTCACTATGTGACCTTGGGCAAGTCACTTCCCTTCACTAAGCTTCAGTTTACCTATATGTAAAACTATCATAACAAAAGCTTCTACATGTGACATGAAGCCACATGCATTCGACACATTTGTTCTCTTGGTCTTCACGACAGTCATACAAACAAGATAACATCCCGTTCTACTTTACACATGAAGTAACTGAGGCAGAGGGTTGGGAAACTTGTCCAAGATGACAGCATTTTTAAAAAAAGTTTGAAACCCACAGCACTAGATGCTCTGAGGTTCCTTTCAGCCCTGGTAATTCTGCGTTTGGAGATTCTAAGCAGGGAGTAGTAATGGCTCAGTTGGTAGCTCCCAGCTCTTAGCTGCTAAGAGGGCTTCTTTGAGGGCAGGGGAAGACAGGGACTGGGAAGAGATCACATCTGCACGGGGAGGACAAAGGCCATCTCTCCCTGCCTGGCTCACTTGGTGAGAATTGTGGCTGAAAACCGGCATCTCGTGGCCAATGATAGAATTGCAGCCCAGCAGAGAAGGGCAATAAAGAATGGAGGGAACATGTTCTTATGGACCTGGATACTCATCTAAATTATTTGTAAAGTTTTAAAAACACACGGGTGCCAAGACCTCACGCCTAGAGAACCATGATCCCAAGGTGGCAGGTGGGGGACTTCTGTGTTTTTTAGACTCAGGCAATTCTATTGCAGCTAGCTGAGAACCCCAAGTATAGACCACTTTTAAAGGGGTGATAGGGTGCTGGTCAGAAGAGTGTCTCAGTGGCAGCACCCCCTCCTGGTGTTGCATTTTTTCTCTGAGCTGCTGGAGCTTTCTGGGCAGCTGACAACTAAATCCATTAGGCATTATTTATAAAAGAAAATCTAGCTGCATCTTAAATTTGATCTGGGCTTTTTAAAGAAATAAAATGGCAGCTGGTGAAAAAATGAGCATCTAGAAATAGAATCAGTTATTTTACAGAAATGTCAGGGAAGTTCAGTCCATGGGTACATGATACAGGAATCTTTTTATTTTCTCTTTAATGCACTGGGGGCAATTTTGCCTTCCGGATGACATTTGGCAATGTCTGGAGACATTTTATGGTTATCACAACTGGTGGGCGCTACTGGCATCCAGTACACCCTATGATGCATGGAACAGCGCCTGATATAAAGAATTATCTGGTTCAAAATATCAAGAGCACTGAGGCTCTGAGGACCTGCTTTCACAAGCACAAAGGACTCTGGTTTTCAGGTCCCCTGAGGGTAAGGACTCTGTCTCCTCATCCTCTCCTCCCGGACCGAGGGCAGGAGGCAGTTTCTCAGTACACACCGCATGACAGAAATGTGCAGTGAAAAGCATTTTGAGGAAAATTATCTAATATGGACACACTGGGAAACCCTAGTGTGCACAGTCCTGGGTGCATTTCTACATGGCAGATTGTCTAAAGCTGAAAAGTCTCATTTGCTCCCTGGACAGTGCCTGCCTATACAAAATGCCACCTGGGAGACAGTGCAGAGAAAGGCAGTAAGGTAGGTTTAGATCCAGGTAGAAACAGGTTAAATCTCAGCTCCTTCAAGCTGTGTGATACTAGGCAAGTCACACAACTCTTCTGGGCCTTAGTTTCTTCTTCCATGGTAAAGTAAGGTTGACACAGCTCCTCACAGATTGTTGCAGAGATTAAATGGCATCATGTGCAAGAAAAATGCTCAGCCTACAGCAGTGATTTTTGACCAGAGTGGCAAGAGGATCTTGCCATGAAAAATTTTAAAGATGATTAATTAAATTATTTTTGAAAAAAGTTCAAAGCACACTAAGTGTATTTTTTTTTTAAAACAGAATCTCACTATGTTGCCTTCATACAGAGTGTCATGGTGTTACTGCTCACAGCAACCTCAAACTCTTGGACTTAAGCAATTCTCTGTCCTCAGCCTCCAAGAAGCCAGGACTGCAGGTGCCCACTACAACACCCAGCTATGTCTTTGTTCTGGTTGTCATTGTTGTTTAGTGACTCAGGCTGGGTTCGAACCCACCAGCCTCAGTGCATGTGGTCAGTACTGTAACCACTGTGCTACGAACACCGAGCCTATATATTCTTTTTTTCACTTTTTTTTTAATCAACATATTTTAAGTGTACCGTGGAAGTTTAACTATAGGTTCAAGTGTACCATGAGATAAAAAAAAATTGAAGAACACTGGCCTAGAGCCTGGCCCTATAGATGCTGATTAAATGTTAGCTGCAATTGGTGTTATTATTACTGATGTCTGGACTTGATTATGTTGAGTGGGCACTACTGGCATCCAGTACACCTTACAATGCACAGGACAGCACCTGACTACAAAGAATTGTCTGGTTCTCTGCTGTGCTGCCAGAGAAGCTGTCACGCACATTGTTATTGAACATTAATAATGAGGAACCAGAAGTAATGAACGTAGCTGTAGAGGCGGGAGGCCCCAGACCCACTGCCTCAGAACCTCTCACCAAGGGATATGGGAATGCACATTTGTACTAAACTCCTGGGTGATTCTTACAGTTGGGCAAATTGGGGAAATCTGACTTTGGTTGACTTTGGACTTAAGCTTCCTGGGTTCAAATCCAGGCTCTGTTACTTACTGACTGAGTGATCTTAGGCATGTAATTCAACCTCTCTGTGCCTCAGTTTCCCTGCCTGTTAAGAACCTACCCAGCACTACTGCTGGCATCCAATAGGACTCAGTAGACAGCAGCTTCCCTCTCCCCTTCTCTAGCTCTGATAATTTATGAGTTTCACCTTCATCCTCCATACAAGGCCTATCTCCTGCTCTTGTCATTTCTCTGTGATTCATCCTTGCTTTCAGTCCTCACTGGTCCTCAGTGGGTCTCTTTGTCACCCACTGGCATCCTAATGGGCTTCCTTAGCTCTTGTTTCCATGCTTCAGTGAGTCCTTCAAACAGTGGCAACAACAGAACCTTCAGTGTGGTTTCTAGTTGTCAACACACTTTTTTTTTTTTTACCTTTTTTTGGTTATTTATTTTAATTATTTTTTTTACTTAATTTTTATTAAATCATAACCGTTATACATTTATGGGGTACAATGTGATGATTTGATATACAACGTGGAATGCTTAATCAAACTGATTCACATAACATCACCTCACTTACTTATTTTTTGTGGCAAGACATTTATAATATACTCCTAGTTGTGTTGAAATGTACCCTTGCATCGTGCACATTAGGTGAGATCCTGCCAAATCCCCTCCCTCCCCTTGCCTTCTCCCCTCCTTCTTTCTGGACTATATTTGGGTTTTATCATTCATATGAATGTATGAACTAATACAGCCTTTTTGGAAAGAAGTATGGAGAATTCTCAAGGAACTAAAAGTTGACCTACCGTTTGATCCTGCAATTCCATTACGAGGTGTCTACCTAGAAGAACAAAAATCATTTTACAACAAAGACATTTGCACCAGAATTGTTTATTGCAGCCCAATTCAAAATTGCCAAGTTGTGGAAGCAGCCCAAATGTCCATCAACCCATGAATGGATTAACGAACTGGGGTATAAGTATACCGTGGAATACTATGCAGCCATTAAAAAGATGGAGACTTTACATCTTTTATTTTTACCGGCATAGAGCTGGAACATATTCTTCTTAGTAAAGTATCAAGAATGGGGGGGAGAAGTATCCAATGTTCTCAGTACTATTATGAAATCAAAGCACTTTTCACACATGTCACCTTACTGATTCTTCCCTGTCACCCTGAAGCACCATCATTATGATCTACCTGAAATGAATGAGCCTGTCTAAGGCTCAGGTGCCTATGACTATCCTAAATCTCAAAGTAAATAAACAGGAGCATCTCTATCTCCCAGCCTGTGTGTTTTCTCCTGTGACCTGCTGACTCCCAGCTCTTTCCCTGGCTCCTAGTTGGATTCTCATCTTGCCCTTTCCCTGGGGAAATTGCTCTGGCTTTGAATTGGTCAAGTCCAATTCCCTAGACCTGGTTGCAAGACCAGCCACAGCTTGGAACCACTGCCGCTTTCCAGGGTATCCACCCTTGCCCAATGGGGCTTTCTCCACCTGTCTCATCCTCCCTGCCTAGAGAGGGGACATGACACCGGTAGGAATAGAGGCACCACGCCTCTGCCTGGGCTGTTCACAACACCCTCCACACCCCACACCTGGCCACCTCCTCCAGGAAGCCCCCATGCCACTAGGTGAGTATCCAGTGCTCAGCCAGGCAGTCACAGCCTCCTGCTGCTCCTCTCCTGTCCCCATTCCCTCACATATACACCTGTCATTTGTCCCTTTCTGCCCAGCACCTTAGCTTTTTTTGTCTTTGTCTTATTTGTTGAATAAGGGTAGGCTGGGGGTGGGTAAGAGAATGCCATGGTCCCTCCCACACAGAACATGTTCTCTCTATCCTGCCACTCTAGGTGCTAGAGGCGGCGACAAAAACCACAATTCCCCGGCTATGGTGATCTCTAGGGGCACTTGTCACTTCAGATTTCCCAGGCTCTTCACCGTGGCCAGTGGTCTCCTCAGGCACCCTGTAAGTGCCCTGGGGCAGCCCACATTGTGCCTCCTTTGGGTCCTCAGTGTTAGGCACCCAGGGGTCAGATGGGCTGGGATGTGGCAGACTGGGGTGGGATGTGGGTGGGGATAGGAGTGGTGGCTGGCGCTACTGTGCTCTGATGCTACAGGCACAGACTAGATGTCATTCAGGAGCCCAGAATTTTCATTTCTCGGGAGGCAGCCGGCTGTGGTGGCATCAGAACCCTCAGCACTGCATCTCCATCTGCCGCGAGTGAGCTCTACACCTCTGAGCAAGTGGCCTTGGATGCTGCAGTGGAATAGGGGAGAGTAATCAGAGCCACTTTAGGGTCAGAAGAGCCATCATCTTCATCTGAGCAGCTGGGTGAGAGGGCTGGGGCACTGGACACCTGCCAGGTGCCCTTGAGCACAGGGCAAATATCTTTACCCACATCTTGCAGGTGAGAAAGTGAAGCCTGGAGAGGCTATTGCTATAATTCACACAAGGTGCTCTCTGCCTTTCCTGCCTGACGTTGGCCCTGAGGCCCATGGTTATTAGCGTTGGCAGTACATTAGAATTTAGGGGACCCTGTTTTTTGTTTTTTTTTTGAGACAGAGCCTCAAGCTGTCACCCTGGGTAGAGTGCCGTGGCATCACAGCTCACAGCAACCTCTAACTCCTGGGCTCAAGCGATTCTCCTGCCTCCGCCTCCCAGGTAGCTGGGACTACAGGCGCCCACCATGACGCCCGGCTATTTTTTGGTTACAGTCGTCATTGTTTGTTTGGTGGACCCGGGCTGGATTCAAACCGGCCAGCTCAGGTATATGTGGCTGGCACCTTAGCCACTTGAGTCAGAGGCACCGAGCCCAGGGGACCCTTTAAACACCTCAAGCCCCAGGCTACATCCAGACCAGTTGAGTCAGATTCTCTGGGAGAGGGAGACCCAGGCACCAGTATTTTTAAGGCCCCCAAGCGTCTGTCATGTGCAGTGAAGAGGGAACATGGAGACTAATGGCTCAGACGGCTCTTTGCAAACAACCAAGTTGTGCAAAGTTCCCTTTGTGTCGTCGTGAAGCTCCCTATCCAACTGGAGCGTCTATCCTCATCTGTAAAATGGGATCAGTTACAGTTCCCTGAGCGGATGAGTTGGAGCACTTCCTTAATTAACTGCAACTTGCCCACCCGGAACTCTTGGTTCCCTTTACTCTGCTTTTTATTTTTGTTTTTGTTTGTTTGCCATAGCCCTTATCCTCTGTGAACACGTTGTATATTTTACTTTATTAAGATTTTCATAATGTCTGCTTTGTTTGACTTTCTGCTACCTCCACTGTAACATCATCTGCACAAGGGCCAAGATATTTACCTTTGCTTCATTTTTGCTCTTTCCCGTATCCTAAGCACCAAGCAACACAGTGTTAGGCACATAGTAAGTGCTCAACAAATCCTTGTTGAATGAATGCACGAGCCTGGTGCATTCATCTAATGAATGTTACAGGTGCGGCTGCTGCCGCTGCAGTTGTGGTCTGCAGCCTTTTAGCCTGAACTGCTCATCTCCTGAGCTGCCTGCCTGCCTGCCTAGCTCAGCCCTCCCAGAGTCAAACTGGTTGTTCCTTTCCACAGGAAATACACCCCTGTCCCTGATTCTTGGGGTCTCCCCATCCCAGTAGCTCCCCTTGGACACACAGTACCCATGTACCACCGGGAAGAAGTGGCAGAGTTTCAAGATTTCATTTGTAATTCTTTTCAGATGAAATGTCAGAAATAGTCGATAGGCAGAGCCATAAATCTGACCCTAATATAGCACAGAGCTTATTAATGAAGAATAAATCACCGAGGGAAACCTCCCTGGAGTGCTTTGCTGGGGCCTGCGGGGAAGATGGCATATTTATGTGCAAGCGTATTGGGTCTTTTACTTTCTCAGATATATGGCCAAGGCAGATTTGTCAGGGCAGTGGCCTTAACATCAACCAATTATATTTTTTTCTAGTAAAAATTTATTCTATAGAAATATCCTAAGCATTTATTGGATTAGGATCATGGCCAAATGTAGAAGATTAAACACACATGTAGTGCGCACCGCTGTGGGACTTGGGAGGCCCTGAAATGGAATGACCACCCACCCCCCCAGATACTCTCCTAACGGAGAGACTCAGAATGAAGGAGCCGGAGGGCCAGTGTCACTGCACAAGGGGGTACCTGAGGCTCAAAGAGATGATGAGCCTTACTCAAGGTCACCCAGATCGCTAGGGCTGATGTGAGACAAGAACCCCAGGTCCTTACTCCCACCTCCAAAAGATGTCCACAGCCTAATCCCTATCATCCTTATGTGAATGTGTTATCTCACATGGCAAAAAGAACTTTCCAAATACTAATATGATTAAGTTAAGGACAGTAAAATGGAGAGATTATCCTGGACTATCCAGATGGATCCAATATAATCAAAAGTGTCCTTATAAGGGACAGAGAGAGGCAGGATGTGATGACAGAACAGAGGCTAGAATGATGTGAGGCTGTGATCCAAGGCATATGGCAGCCTCAGAAGCTGGGAAAAGCAAGGAAATATATTGTCCCCTAGAGCCCCCAGTAGGAGGGCAGCCTGCTGACACACTGCTTTAAGAATTACTTACCTCCAGAACTGTAAGGTATTAAATCTGTGTTATTTTAAGGCACTCGATTTGTGGTCATCTGTTATAGCAGCAATAGGAAACTAATACAGGATTGGAGAGAGAAGCTGTGTCACAGGACACTGCACCTGGCAGTGCTGACTTCTTTCTGTACACAGTACTGGCAAGGGACCCTACCTTGAGGTTGGCCCTAGATCACCTCTGGTGCCAGGCAGCTCCTGTCTGGCAGCCACAAGGCCATCACCCCTGCCTGCTCTACTCCCATGTGTGATATTCCCGCCCTTTTGGTGCAGGGCTGCTGTCTCATGTTTTCTTGGTCCCTCAGACCCCTGCTGCCTTGGGAGAGGAAGCCACTGCCCCCAAGGGTTTCCCTACACCTTGCCTCTGCCCATTCCCCACCCCCACCCCTGGGAACTGAGAAGCTAAGGAAACAGCAGCCCCCCACCCAGGGCTTTCCCTTTAGCCTGTCCTCGGTTCTCAGCCAGCGTCTTCAGTCCCTTCCCGTGGCCTCTCCTTCTCTTCTCTGCTGCTGCCTTCACCAAGCACTCTGGGACAGAGCTGTGGCTCAGAGAGCTCTCCAGGGAGCACCTGAAAAAGAGGCCAAGAGGCAGTCACGGCCATGGTGCAGACATTCTTAGAGCCTGGCTGGGGGCTTATTAAAAGCACAGTATTCTGGGACATCCGCTCACCCAGAAACACTCACTTGCAGGTGGCGCCTGTGGCACAAAGGAGTAGGGTGCTGGTCCCATATACCGGAGGTGGCGGGTTCAAACCCAGCCCCAGCCAAACCCCCCCCTCCCAAAACCAGAAACATTCACTTCCCAAAGTGGAACCTCCCCAGTGGACCCAGGAGCATGCATTTTAGCAGGCTCCCAGGGTGTGTCCTGGGTGTATGAGACTTAGAAGTGGGTGGGGCTTGGGCCCTGAAGTCAGACACGCCCAGATGGAACCCTCTGCTTTCCCCTACTCCTAGCTGTGGGAATGTTATGTAACCTTTCTGAACCCCAGTGTTCTCGTCATAAAGTTGGGGGCTATGACCTGCACATGACTGGAATTATGAGGATGAACATAAACACATAAACCACAAAGTCATATGCTACGGGTGCCCCGCCCACATTTCTGGAGGTCCCTCACCTTGGAGCCCTGTCCTTCTGGCTACCTGAGGGCCCTTAGAAAGTACCAGAGAATTAGCGTCCCCACCTCCACCTAGCAGCCTCAACCAGTGATGGAGTCAGTATATAAACACCCCAGCTTCCTCCTCCTTCAGGCTCAATAACTCAGAGGTGTGGGGTCCATGCTGGCTCCCTGAGTTTCCCAGTAAGATTAAGCTCCCGGGCCCCACAGAGGTAACATGCTGATGACACACACTTTGTCACCAGCCATCCCTTCCCCACACTCCTGCTGGAGTTTACTGTGTACTTCCCTCAGAGAAATGACTTGCCCTGAATGTTTGTCTCAGGACAGCTTCTGGGTGACCAAAGGCTAAGTTGAGCCCTAGGGCACAGGGCTTGGCAACCAGGAAGTGAGTCTTCACTCCTCTGCTTCTCTTTGGCTCTCAGTGTGGAGGAGGACAGGCTGGCCCAGACCAGGCCAAGCCACTGCGGGGCCTTGGAAGAGTGTGTACAGATGACACTGCTGTCCAGAGACCAGCAAGGATGGTCCCCACCTGGCTGGAAGAGCACCAATGAAGCTCACCCTTCCCTTGCCTGGATTCCTAGTGCCTGCTGGTTGGGGAGCACAGCTCCATTCCCATCTTCCCAGTCCCATCTCCCCTAATCCCACATCTCCCAGTCTGAAGTTGCCCCAATTCCTACTCTCTCTGCCCTCACCTGCTTTTCCTAGTTCCTCAAACACAAAGCAAATAGCTGTCCCCCACCCTTCAGAGACACCTGCCTCTAAATCTTGGAACTGCCAAGCCGACCCCAAGCTGCCCGGGGGCCCCCCACCTCCAGTCACATGAATTCCAGCCCCCAGGGGCATTGAAGTCACCTCCTAGAGAAATCCTATGATTTCATCTTCTATTTAATCTTTATTTCTCCTCATACTTTTTAGAACTTCAAATAATTTCTCGTTTGTAGTAACTAGGAAGCCATAAATCGCCCCTTTATGTCTAAGGAAAATCAATTGTTATTTGACATTTTACCTTAATATTCCCGACTTCCTTCAACTGTAATAAAGCTTCCATCTGCCTTTTATCTTACAGGCAATTAGTAAGTCACCTTTTTAAAATTTCTCCACATTTTCTATCAAATGAATGCTAGGACTGAAAGAGGAGAGCTGTTTTATGGGATTGAACTCACTGAGTAGAGGGGATTTATCTGTAGCCTTCGAGGGACCAACACTCATTAATGGGTTTTATTGATTTGAGGGCTTTTTAACCCTTAGCAATAATACAGGTGTCACCTGCCTACAGCAGTTGGGAGGGGGCAAGGGTGGGGAGAAGCCCACACATGTCCGAGTTCTAGGACCAAGCTAGAAAAGGAGAGAAATGAGGTCTAACCCTTTGAAATGTGATCCATTTTAGCCCAACCACACCCTCAAAGGTAAATCACAGCCCAGACATCCTCTTTTTTCCTTGAGAGAAAGTTTGAGTTTGGGGGGTTTTTCCTCAATTACCCAGAGGAATGTGACACTTTGGGCCCACCCTCTTAGCAAGAGATCAAAAAAAACAGTGGCCTGTTGTTGGGGCCCAACAACCTGGGCTTGATCTGCTTCTGTTAACCCTGGGATCTTGGGCAAATCATTGAAGGGGTCTCTGAGACTCCGTTTCCTAAGCTAAGTGGGGAGTGGCCCCTTGGTCACCTCACAGGACTACTGGAGCCTGCCCATCAGACCACGTTGGTGAGAAATGCTTAGGAGCATGAGAAACCACCTAAGGAACCAGCAAGAACTCTGGTCACAAATGGGAACCTCAGTCCACAAACTCCATAATGAAAAGCATCCTTGGCTCGGCACCTGTAGCTCAAGGGCTAAGGCGCCAGCCACATATACTACAGCTGGCGGGTTCAAGCCTAACCCAGGCCTGCCAAACAACAATGACCACTATACCAAAGACTACCCAGGTGTGGCAGGCACCTGTAGTCCCAGCTACTTGGGAGGCTGAGGCAAGAGAATTGCTTAAGCCCAGGAGTTGGAGGTTGCTGTGAGCTGTGATGGCACAGCACTCTACCCAGGGTGATAGCTTGAGGCTCTGTCTCAAAAAAAAAAAAAAAAAAAGAAAGAAAGAAAGAAAAGAAAAGCATCCTTGCTTTTCCATAACTTTCCTTAATTTGTTCTGTACCTTCATTGCCCAGGGCTGGTAGAACTTTGGTCCTAGCCTTTCCCCAACAGCTTCCCTTCTGGCTCCTTTCCTAGAAGGCCACTATCTAATAAGAGCCCAGAAGGCCTTTCTTGGTCCAGCAGGGCTGGAAGGCTTAGATCTGTCAGTGAGAGGTCAGAGTCCAGTAGCCGAGGAGACTAGATCCAGGGAGAATGGGAATGAGATGGGAAAATCTCACCCTAGAGACACAATGAGGTGAGAACAGTAAATGTCAATGGTAGAATCAAGGTGGCAGGTGGATGTAAAATTCTTTCAATATTTCCATATGCTTGAAATTTTTCATTAAAATGTTGGAAGGAGGGCGGCGCCTGTGGGTCAGTGAGTAGGGCGCCGGCCCCATATACTGAGGGTGGCAGGTTCAAACCCGACCCCGGACAGATTGCAACAAAAAAATAGCTGGGCATTGTGGTGGGTGCCTGTAATCCCAGCTACTCGGGAGGCTGAGGCAAGAGAATCGCCTAAGCCCAGGATTTGGAGGTTGCTGTGAGCTATGACTACACAGCACTTTACTGAGGGTGATAAAGTGAGACCCTGTCTCTAAAAAAAATGTTGGAAGGAAAAATAAAGGCTCAGTCAGGGTCAAATCCACCCAGGTGGGGTGCCAGCCTGGGATGGGAGAAGGGAACTGATGATAGCAGAGGGGAAGGACAGCAAGGGACCTTAAAAATCTGGAAGAATCTGCTATGGGACTTGCTGTGCTATTTGTAAGTCTGGTGCAAAATGAAAATTCTGGGTCCCTTCTTCATAAATGATTAAGAATATCAGTGTACAGAGCATTGATCCAAGTGCCCTTTAAGTTCAGAGCCCTGAGTGTCTGCACAGGTTGCCAGCCCTGGTTAATCCTAACCCTAAATCTAAGCCAGCTCTGTCCACTTGCAAAAGAGGTTAGTTTTGACCAACTCCTTCCAACCCATCTCTTCATTTCTGATTCTAGAAGAACTATACTTGGAACCTAGCATCTGATGCTAGTGAACAATAATTGGCATTTGGAGGCATTTTCTAATAATAGTAAGCGTTGTTGCTCACACGGCCCCTGCCATGTTCCAGACACTGACTCAGCACTTGATGTATAAGGACTCATTTAATCCTCCCAGATACCCTATGAGATAGGACTATTATTACTCCCATCTCACAGATGAAGAATCTGAGGCATAGAGAGGATAACTTGTTTGAGGCCTCACAGCTGGTGAGTGACAGGGACAAGGCTCCAGAGTTGTGCTGTTAACCACTCCACTCTGCTGCTTCTCTAGAAAGGTAGTCAAGAAAAGCTGGACAGTGAGAGCCTTCTGGCTGGAATGCTTGTCCCAGGAGGGAGTCTTCTTGGCAGGTCTAGCTCAGTGCTTCTCAAGGCCAATGTCACTACACACCATCTTGAAGTATATCACAGGTATCATATTACTAGTTTTAAAGAATCAAAGTCTGTGAATAATTAAACTTTTTTTTTTTTTTGAGATATTTTCACTCTGTCACCCAGGCTTCAGGGTAGTTGAATCATCATAACTCACTGCAACCTCCAACTCCGGGGCACAAGCCATCCTTCGGCATTAGCCTCCTAGAGTGCCGAGGTGTGAGCCACTGCTCCTGGCCAAACTTTTAAAAAATGAGGACAAGTTCAAGCAGTGTCACTCTCACTCATTGGATTGTGGCCGGCTTTCCTGACCACAGGAGAAAAGGGCTGCAGGGACAGCCAGCACCAGGGAAATCTCCTGTAGGATCTCTACATGGGTTACTGGGAAAGTGGAATGCTGCTGAGCACCATCGCAAGATGAGACAGGGTGGGAGACGCAAGAGCTGTGGCTCTAACCTCATTAATATGGGATTGAACAATATTGAATTTATGAAAGCAAAAGGCTTTTTGTTTCACAGCCTCTCATCACAACTGCCCCAAGACACTGTGCTCCACCTGGTGGTCACCAGTGGAATTGCAGTGACCAAGAGGAACTGTGCAAGGTCTTTGTCCTGCTTGCTGGAAGAAGAGAGAAGTTATATCCTCAACTCCAAGAATTCCATCTCCCCTAATCCCATATCCCTCACTCTGAAGTTGATCCCAAGCACTACCTTCTCTACCCCCACCTCCCTTTCTTAGTTCCTCAAACACAGCCATTTCCTGCTCCTACACAAAGATATGCTTGCCTAAGTCTGGAGGACCTCCTCAGGAGGAGGCTGGTGAGGATGGGTAGGAATTGGCCAGGGGGATAATAGAGAAAGGACATCCCAGGAAGAGGGGACAAAATGTGAGCCACATCTTGTAAGAACAGAACACGAGGACCTACTTTCATTATTATTTCATATTGTCCTTACAAACAGCCTTGCCAGGTAGATATTATAGATACTATAGCTCACATTTTAAGGTAAGGAAGTGAAGATCCAGGAAAATGAACTGATCTGCCCAAAGCAATGAGGTAACTGGCTGGGCCAGCTTGTCTGATAGGAGTTGTGGAGGATTGGAGTTGGTAGAGATGGAGAAATTCCAGATAACCAGAGAAAATAATAAACATGCAAGGTGGCTTTCAAGTGCCCTAACAGCTCGTGGCTCTGAAGCCTACCCTGGTCCTCAGGGCACAAGGGATGAAGGCCCTTTCCACTGAGGTAGCTGCCACCGTCTGGGCTACACTTCTGACAAGCCAGAGGGCCGGAAAGATGGAGATTTACGATGGCCATGGCCTTCATGACTTAATGGTCAGGAGTTGAGCTATTTCATCCCATCAGACAGTTTTGCCTAGAAATAGCCACAAACCTTCATTCCAGGATGGCTTTTAGTCATGAGGGGGTGACCTGCATATCTCTTAAATCATGTTAATGCTCACGGCCACAGGCTTCCTTCCCTCTGCAGCGTCTTTTGCCATCTGCCAGCTATTCTTTTCTCTGAAGGAACGTGTCTCTTGGAGCAGCAATGCCGAGGAATGCAGAGGAGAGGCAAGAAAGCTACTCTGGTGTGTGGCCTGACTTGGGACCATCTGCCCACCTAGACAGAGCTAGCAAATGGTCAAGGAGCTGCAAATAGGCTCAGTCTCTCCCTCTTCCCTTCCTTCCTCTTCCTCCTCCCCCCTCCTGCAGCCCCTCGCCCAGTTTGCTGGCCCTCCTCACCCTCCAGGACTCCCTTGGGGTAGGACTGCTTGCTGAACAGTTCAGGTGAAGGCAGAACCCCTTTCTCCCCAGGGACTCAGTCCTTGAATAAGACCCCCTGGAGAACCAGTGTGTGAGGGGGATGTCACCAGCTCCTGTTTCCTTTGAGCCTTTCTCCCAAGTGCACATGTAGGAACTCCTCTCCACGCCTTCCTGGGTGTCCAAGGGCTCCCTTTATGGCTCTGGGGTTCCTGAGATGTCATGGATAGGTCATACATGGAGACAGAGTGAATGTCCCATCCTGAAGCAGACTGGTTGATCCAGTGGCAGGACCCTGGGCAAAGATCATAGGATGGCCTCAGTTGTGGACTCTGGATGGTGACAACTCTGGCAAACGGTGTCTTCACTGGTCCTTCTCACTGTCCACTCTCCAGTCCTTTCTAATTTGGAGATGGGAACTAAAGACCCCTTCCCAGATCTGATCCCAAGTCTAGGGCCCACCAGCACTCCCTTGCTCACTTGTCATTTCATCTGGGGTTCTTCCCCACACCATCTTGGCCCTTCACAGAAAAATATCCTTTCCCTTTTCTTTCAAGATATACCTTGTCACATGTTAAAAGCCAAATCCAAATAACAAGCAACAGAAATCAGTTGCCCTTCTCTCCAAACTAGAGGGCTGGTGTTCAAACCCTCCTGGGAGTTGAGATACTTTTGTATCGTACAGAGTTGGAGCCATGCCTTCCCCTCACCCTCAACCCCCCAAATAGGCAATAAATAAAAGAATTTCTAATTCAGTAAGTAAAAGGATGAAAACTAAAAGGGACCAGTTTCCTAATAAAATAAAGGTTATCTCCTGACTTTCCCCAGAGGGCCCCCCACCCCCTTGGGATGTTAGTTAACAGCTGCCTTGCAACAAGATTCTGTTATCATTTACCTTTATGAGGAGGCTTCTCAGACCTCATCTCTTTCAGAGCCACCATTTGAGATGGGTGTTATTAAAAATAGCTACCATTATAAATTCATACTGGTCTGCACAGTGGTTCACACCTGTAATCCCAGCACCTTGGGAGGCTGAGGCAAAAGGATCGCTTGAGGCCAGGAATTGGTAACTAACCTGGGAAACACACCTGTCTCCATAAAACGTTTTTTTAAATACCTGCTATGTGGCTCAAGCGGGTAAGGCGCCAGCCACGTACACCTAAGGTGGCAGGTTCGAATCCAGCCTGGACCCGCCAAACAACAATAATGGCTGCAAC
>NW_003852413.1:20725966-20728957 GCF_000181295.1 Otolemur garnettii
CTGTGAGCAGAGAAGCCATAGCACTCTACCCAGGGGGACAGCTTGAGGCTCTGTCTCAAAAAAACCAAAAAAAACCAAAAAAACCCTGCTATGTGCTGGTTGCTTTCCATATGCTACCCTGTGTAATCCTCATGCTAACCCTGAAAGGTAGGTGCTAGTATTCCCACTTCACAGGTGGGGCTCTAAGGTCAATTAGCTTTTGAAGGTCATGCAGCTAAAAAGGGGCAAGGCAGGGCTGCCAGCCGGGGTGAGTTCTCGCTTAGCGTCGTGGGTGAGGGGTGAGGGGACCCGAAGGGCTTCGGGGTGATTTCTGAGATGTTTGCCCTCGCCGGGGCTGTCATTCTAGGTTAAGCCAGCAGAGAGCGCTAGAACCCCGCCGAAGCGGGCGGCAGCCCAGAAAGGCCGGCTAGGGCTTTGCGCCCCGAGACCTGCGGGAACGGCGGGCAGGGGGGCCCAGACTATAGGAACTCAAGGCTTTCCCTTTAGAAGACTTCCCTGGAGCCAGCATCTGAAGACAGACGGGGCCAAACACGGCCTGGGTCTTTCTTTTGCACTGGGAGTGATCTAGACAGTGGCGGCCCCCAAACCTCGGGTGTGCTTAGGTTGGCTGTGAGAAACAGTTCCAGTCTCTGCTACCTGGGTTCTGGTCGCTTTCCACAATGGAGGTCAGGGAGCTTTCTCTGTGCCTCTTTTTGCCCTTCTGTGAAATTGCAGGCTTAGTGGCCCCAGGCGCCAGTCCATGGGGGACGACGGGGTCCCAGCTAGAAGGCTGCCCAGAGTAACCAAGGTATCAAGAGTTACCACCCTGCGGACACTGGTGATCTCTGCTTGATTCTAAACTAAGAAACATCCCTAAGTATGGGTGTGGGAAATGAAACTGATGCAATTATAGGTGCTTCTTTGGTAAATAAGAACATCACATCCTGAGTTCATGTTGGTGGGGGCTTGGGGTTGGCAGTGAAGCAGAAATGGGGACACTAGACTGTAGGACCTCCCTTCCCTCCCAGTTCCCCAAGCCCTGCCAGTCCTCCCTCCTCAGCTTTCTTCTCTCTTCCCTAAAGAGAAATTGTCGTCAGTTTCCTCAACCTGAAAGGTTCTGTGGCCTCCCAGCTGCCAGTCATTAAAAATAATTAGCAGAAACAGTGCTTTGTTCTAAGAGGAACAAAATGGGGCTCAAGGGTGAGGTCCCACAGGTCTGGCCCCTAGATGCACCCCCCACCATGGGTCCCTGTCCAAGTAGGAGGGGTTTTTAGACCAGAGAACACTGCAGGGTGTGTTAACCGCCCCTCAACTCCATCCCATCCCAGGTATTTGCAGGGGCAAAGCCAGGTCTTAAGATTCTTTTCTCATTCCCAGGTCAAAAAAGAAGGAAGGAGGGAGGGAGACGGTAAGGAAAAGAAAGAGCAAGATGTGTCAGAGGTCGCCAAGGCAGGAGGGAGGTGGGACCTCTCCGCCCTCCAGCTCTTCCTCCTGCCCTGGATTTGGTTGCTGTGCAAGTTCAATGACCTTCTCAGTGACAAATTGAGGGCACTGGGCTGGTCTGGCCCAGACACAGGTGTACCCTCCCTGCTGATTTTATGAGACCCCAGACTAAAGGGGCCTCTGACAGTGATTCAAGACACCTGCTGAACCCAAGGCCACTTGCAGCAGAATTCCCAGGGGAGTATCCTAAGGCCACAGACTGCTCCAGGCATCTACAGCTCATCCCTGCATTAGCCCAGGTCCCTGTGAAACCTCATCACTACCCTGCCCACAACCTCAGCCCTTCTGTTGCTCACAAGAACCTCACCCTGTGTTCCGGATCTCAGAGCCCTTCTTAACATTCTCTCTCCTGCTTTCCAGCAGAACCTTCCCCTTGAGCCAAAATGGTTTGTTCCTGTTCTCCATTGCTTGATTTCGGGATGCCCCATACACATCCTCACTTTGTTCTTTCCCACCCTTTATACAAGCATACCCCTACCTCCTGCTCACACACAATCCTCCTGCTCTGGGCCTCCTGCTCACACACCATCCTCTGCCTCTGGGCCTCCTGAGTCCTGTCTCTCCTTTGGGCACCCTGCTTGAACCTACACATGTCAGCCTTGCCAGAAGACCCCTTCCCTCTGACCAGCAGTCCCCAAGTCCCCTTCCAGCCCACACCTTCCCATGGTCATTTTCTTCCTTCCTCCCTAGCAGGAGACCTTAAGGAAGGAGCTTCTTCTCTGGTCTCCCAGGTGGCCACTCACGCTAGTTTGTGGATGGATAAATGATTCTTATATCTGTAACAAAATCTGTAAGGATCCAAGTCCCCCAGCACATGGAGATGAGATTGGCTATGAGAGCTTTTGATCCGTGAATGTTGGAGGAACAAGTCTGCTTGCAAGGGAGGCAGGCCAGGCTGCTCCATGCTGTGTGGACTTCAGCCCTGACCTCTGGGTAGTTTGTCCTTCCATGTACCCTTATACTCTCATCCAGTCTCAGCAGCAAGTCAGAGTTTCTGCCAGGAGTCTGGTCCACCATCTTCCCCTCTCTGGACTTTGAACTCCTTCAGGACTAGGACTGTGACCTATGTATCCTACAATGCCCACAGTGACATACTGTGTGCTATGATACAGCAGTATGGACCCCTCTGTGTGCACTAGCTTCACTGGTGGTTGGTGGTGTTATCATGCTGCCTTAAGGCTCAGAGAAGTTTAGGATTCACTCAAGGTCTCCTAGCCAATAAGTGACTCCTTAGGGTTCAAACTCAAGTCTATAAGATGCCAGATCCCCTGGTCCACCCAGACACCCACTGCATCTCGTCCTTTGCACACAGAAAGTACAACAAATCAAAATATCTACAGAAGTGAACCTACCTGGAAACAGAGAACCTAAGAGAATCATCCGGTGATTTGGTTGGAAGTGTTGCACCAGGGAGTCTGAGGGTGTCTTGCTCACACAGGCCTCGCACTGGAGGTCTGAGCTGGACTATAGGACCTAGTGGTTTGGGGCTGAATGCTCTAAATGGCTCTT
>NW_003852413.1:20729213-20755662 GCF_000181295.1 Otolemur garnettii
AGGAGTTGGGTAGGAGGCTGCTGGGTCATGGCCTCTGCCAGTTTCTCTGTTCTTTGCATTCTCATTTCAGTGATGGGCACAGCCTTAGGGCCCTAGAAGAATATTTGTCAACCTTTTTTATCTCATAGCACACTTGAACCTATAGTTAAACTTCCACGGGGCACTTAAATTATGTTGATCAAAAACAAGAGTAATAGAATATTTCTTACTATGCTTTGAACTTCTTTTAAAACTAATTTAATGATCTTTAAAATTTTTGCGGCACACTGGTTGAAAATCACTGCCCTAGAGGAACGGCAACCGGGGAGCCCTGAGAATACCTCCTCCCTCAGCAGAGGTACATTCTCAAGGGTCCTAGCTGCAATGGTGGAGAGGAGACCTCTGAAATGACTTCTCAGGAAGAGACATAGAAGGTGGGTAATAAGGGTCATGTGGCAATGCTGTATGTGCTGGGCTGGTTCAGGAAACACCCCAGGGACTTCCAGGCACAGCTAGGGTAACACTCTCCCCAGGGTCTGTAGGGCAGGAGGGGACAAAAGAAAGCCCATGTAACATGGCGAGTAACCATTAGAATAACTCTGTCTCTTCCCACCAGCTGATGAGATAAATTAGCACATTAAAAAAAAATAAACATTAGCCAGACATGGTGGTATATGCCGGTAGTCCCAGCTATTCAGGAGGCTATGGTAGGAGGATCACTTCAGCCTAGGAGGTGGAGGTTGCAGGCAAGCTATGATGATACCACTGTACTCTAGCCCAGGTGACAGAGCAAGACCCTGTCTCAAAAAAATAGGTAAATGAAAATAAAATAAAAAATCAACACATTAAAAAATAACCTTATAATCGCATATACATAGTGCTGTAGTTGACAGAGCAATTTTACCCACACTAACTAATTTAAGTTTTAGTTGTTATTCCTATTTAATGGACAACAAAACTGACCTTGAATAGACTAAACCACAAGCTCAAGGTCAGGTGCTTATCAGAGGCAGACCAGGCACTGGCTGCAGATCTGGTGGCAGCTCACACTTGCCTTGCTATGTTACCCACTTGACTGGCTGGTTGCTGCCTGGTCCTTTCAGACTGAGTTGGGCCCTGTGATGCAGAGCTCAGCACGTGCTTCTCTGCGCAGCGTGTTGGTTGTCATCCTAACACGGAACATTCTGGCACCACACAGAGATTTTTTCCAACATGGAGATCTGCTCATGCTGCTCCTGTCCTCATAGCCCCTCAATGGCTTCCTATATAGCCTTGACCCTGCCTGTCCTCTCCTGTCCCCAGAGCACACCACACTACTGCTTATTCATCCCAGGCCGGCTGGGAGCAATGCTCCTGGCAAGTACCTGTGGATGATGGAATAAAGCATCCGGGAATCTCAGACTTTCAGGATTGAGGGCTCCTTGTCCAAACCCTCAAGTGTGCTGACCAGGACTTCCTCCAGCCAAAGATTCTGCCCCTACAGCCATCACCAACAGACTCTGAGAGGACGTAGTTGCCCTAGATGTCCCACCTAAAAAGGCAGAGATTACCCCCAGTCACCTTTGGTCACGTTGAGCAATTCACAGTAGGAAAATACATTATCATGTTTAATCCTCAAACCTGGTTCTTGAGCTTAGCTTAGTGGGACAGGAATTCTTTTTCCCTTATTAGAAATGCCCAACTTTGTCCAGTCCTATTCCAGGAGCTTTCTTGGGCCCATGCAGGTGAACAAGGCAAATGCAGGTCCCAATAGGATCTTACTTCCAGCTCTGCCAGTAGTGGGACATCACAGGCTTCAACAGGGACAGCCACCTAGCCCACTGGGCTTATTTAAAACCTAGAAAATGGAAGCTCAAGGCAGAAGTAAGCCTAGAGCCATTTACAAGGGGAGGACTTTATTAGCCTGCAAGCAGTTCTCTTCCTTTCCTCTGTGCCTGCATGCCACTGTAGAACCACAGAGGCCGTAGAAGCTGGACACCTCCATCCATCCTCCACCATTCTGGTCACAAGTGTGTCCTCACACTGAGGAGGTACAAGCTCTGGCCTGGGCATGTTGCAGAAGGTGATGCAGTTCTTATTCTCACCACCAGATGGCACTCCAGGACCCACCGCCCCATTCACAGGGCTAAAATGTTTCCCCCTAAACCAGTTTCTTATACTTTCCTCTGCAGGTGAAAGCTCCTCCAGAGACTCGAGTTTTGAACTGGGAAATTAACTGTTTGGGTGCCAAAAGTGGGGTTGTGATGTGGGTGACAGAGAAGGTGAATGCTATTGCTGTTTGAAAATGTGACCACACTTTTGGCTCTCAAAAATAACCTAAGGCTTCGGACATCTGTACAGTGTGTGTGTGTGTGTGTGTGTGTGTGTGTGAGAGAGAGAGAGCGAGAGACCAGAGAGAGTGTGGACATCGGGTTTCAGAGCTCACCTCTATGTCACAGTCCCTGATGAGGGTGTACATACACACAGATGGGGCGGACTTGGGAACATTCTGTCCTGATGTGCCTCCTACTGTATCTAACTGTATCTGTGTGTTGTTGAGACTGCCTAGATAGAACTTTTGTGGCTGTGCTGGTATGTATGTGCCTGCTCCTGCTTTGATATTTCTGCCCAGATGACAGGGGCCCTGCCATATGGGTGAGCAGGTGCACACAGTAGCGTCTCTAAAGCATCTCATTTGTCACAGACACACATGTGTGCTGGTGCGCTGAGCCTGTCTGCATTGTATTTTGTGCGACATGTGGCCTGCACACACAGGCTTTATGTAGGCACCGTCAGGGTCCAGGGAGGAGACACATATGTGCATATATTTATGTGTGTGTACCCCTGTATCCTGCCTCTTGGGGGCTCGGTCAAGGTTGGCTGACCTCTATTTCCTGAATATTTTACTTCTCCATGACATACAGTCCTTCTAGGCTGCTGCTTTCCTCGGTGAACGTTGTACCTGCCTTTCTCCTTGGCCAAGCATGCCTTAGGGAAGATGGTTTATTTCTTCAATTAAAAGAAGAAAGACCCTGGGAGGCTGCACACTTGAAAGTACCACATTTTAAAAAGCTATGACATTCAAGAAACCATAAACTTCACAGTGGTGTCCCAGCTGCCCCCCTTCTCCTGCCCTGAACTAAGGGGTTCACCTCCTCTGGGAGTTTCATAGCCCTTCTCCTGAAGCTGGGAGATCTGATCTTTTTCTCTCTGTGACCAGAGAGACCCTGAGTGGTGTTTGTATGTGTAATCATGTGTTAATCTTTCGTTTCCTCCAGGTCTTTTTCTGCCTCAGTGTGGTATTCAGAAAGGAGGCTTTGAAGCGGAATCCACCCCCACCCCCCGCTGTGTGACCTTGCACAAGGCCCCTAACCTCTCTGGGCCTCAGATTTCCCCACGGCATGATGAAGCTGGTGCACTCTGCAATCTAGAGTTCCTTCCTGCTCTGCTGCTATGAGATCTGAGGCCCTTTGATAAGTAGAACTGAGTACAGTGAGTAGAGAAGGAGTTGGTATTGTTCCCATTTTACCAAAGAAGCTGAAACTTGTTAAAATTTAGTGACACCCCCCACACACACACACACACACTGACTATTCCACAACACCCCCCCCCTGAAATGGACCAAGATGGGAAGAGCAGCTAGGAAGACAGACAGGCTCATCACTCCCTCCTGTGATCCTCTCTCAGAACACCCCAAACAGCCAGGAGGGGGTTGATGAGAACCTGAACACAGCCCTACACAGTAATTACTAGTGTTCACAGTGATGCCCTGAGGGATTACATTCCCCTGAAATGTCTTCAGAATCATCAAAGAAAGATTAAGCCATGCTTAGTATAATTGCTCTTTGAAATACCTTCTATTTTATTCTCTTGCTTGGAAAATTGATAACCTATGGATTTTCAATTAACTTTAAGTTATAAAGAATATTCAGTTTACCTGAGTATCCCATCCATTTAAGGTTCCCTTTCAGGAGGAGTTTATTATCCATCTCAGCCTGTATCCCCCAAGGAGCCTGGCATTTTTATGGGATGACAGAGTTTGGGGGTGGAAAAAGCCCAGATCTGTAATTGGAGGCCCTGGCTCCAGCCCTTTCTAGGACTGTGACTTTGGCAGGTCACCAGCCTCTTGGAGTCTTGGTGTTCTCACCAGTAAAAAAGTGGATTAATGCCAGCTCCGCTCCCTCGGGGTCATTGCCAGAATCAAGTAGATGATGGATGTGTTTGTAAATGTCATGTCTATGCAAATGAGAACTGCTCAGGAAGCACTTGAGAACTGCTTGGTGAGACCCTTGGCTCAGCAGCAAAACCGCTACTTTGCTAAAGAGCAGGCATGTAACAGGCTTCCTGACCCTACAGTCGTCCTGATAACAACCTCAGTGACCATGGGTAATCACTAGGCCTCCCTGGGCCTCAGCTTCCTCATCTGTAGGAGACTTAGACAAAATCAGAGATTGCAAATTGGCATTCCAAGAACCAGTCGTGCTCATGGGCTGTTTTTAATTGACCGGCAGTGTTTTAAATTCACTGCCAACATTTAAAAATTGAGAGATTGCCTATAAAAAATCTAGAATTATGGCTTTTCATGAAAAATGGAAAGATCTGGTAAAACTAGGCTCCTGTTCATGCAAGGCAGAATTGACCAGTGCCAAGTAGCTGCTGGGCCCCTCTCTCCTCCGCGCCAGGCAGGCCTTCTGGCATCTCCTCCCAGCTGACTTGGGGAGCTCGCTGTCTATCTGCCTGGCTGCATGGCCTAAGACCCCTAAACTGGGAGATTGCTAAAGCATTAGACCTTGAACCATCACAGCTTCCCCAGAGATGCTGGCCTTCCTCCTGGGGAAGGGAGAGTGACGTGAGACCTGCCCAGGGCCACCCTTCCCACCTGGCCTGGGCTGGGGAAGGGCACATACCTTCAGCAGCTCCCAAGCTGGTGGGCAAAGAGCTCTGGAGGAGATTCCCCACCCCACCCCCAGCGCTCACAGCCAGGGCCCGTAACTCACAGCTGCGGTTACCCGCACACTGATTTCTGTTTTAAAAAATACTGCTGGGTAAACAGTGAGGGAAACCTGAGCTGTTCCCACACCACATAAATCCCCAGTTTGCTGTCCTATCTGGTTAGCTGGTTTCCCCAAATAATGGCACTGCTGCCTCAAAAGCAAGGGGCTAAAAAATCGAGGAGGCCTGGAGAAGTGGAGTCTCCCAGGCTGGCTCCAGGCCCAGGCCTGGTGGCCTCCCTCCTCTCTCTTTCAGCACTTCCTGCCCAGGTGCACTCACCTCTGTCCTTGTTCCCTCCACCTGGGCTGTCTTCCTCCTCCCCTCTGCTTGTCTCTCTCAACAGTCCTCCTCCGACAGAGGCTTTCCTGGAGGACCCTGGGCCCCTCCAGCCATCAGAAAGCCCACAGCCAAAGGCAAACCCACCCAACACCATACCTCCTCCTGGAAGGCTCTCTTTAAAATTTCTTTCCAGAGCCTTCTGTCAAAGAGCAATGTCCTGCTCAAAAGGGAAGGCCAGATACTTCTCCATCCTAAAAATGAATTTAGCTTTAGATTAGGGTTGCCAGATTTAGGGGAGGAAAGGGAGGAAAAGGACACCCAGTTAGATTTGGATTTCAGATAAACAATAAATAATTATTTTGGCCTAAGTATATCCCACATATTTCATGGAACGTACGTAACTGGGCTCCCTGTGTTTTATCTGGCAGTCCTACTTTGGCACGGTTCCCTGAGAACAGGTTCTGATGGGTAGGAAGAGGGAGGGTTATTGGGGCCACCAAAGCGCTGATAGGTCGCACCTCCCAGCCTCCCTAGCAGCTGCATGTGCCAAAGGAATAGTTCTGGCCAATGAAGCTAAAGAGCAATGGTTGACAGGATTTCCAGAAAACCTTGCTAAAATGGGGCAGCAAGATGGACAGAGTCCATTTGTCCTTCCTCCTTCTTGGGATGTCTTCCTTCTCCTGCCCCAAAATCTGGCTCGGGGAGGTCACATGGTCTCCGTTTCTTCGACTATGTGCTGACAGCATCCCAAGTAGCTGGAGGAGGAGGAAGACATCCCAAGAAGGGATGGAGGGAGGAGGAAGAGGCCGAGAGACAGTGCCTAGGTCCTTGATGACTTGGAGAGGTTGTCATCCCAGCCTGGACGGCCACTTTGGGGCTTGTTTCATGAGGGACAATGACACACTCTGTGTGTTTTCCCTTTCTTCTTGTCATTTTGTTTTCTGTTCTACATAGCTGACTCCAATCCTAGCTTGCTGGGGGCACCATCCGGCCCCTTTGTAAATCAGCGTACCCTCCATCCTTCAGGTGCAGAACCCCCGGGTGCCCATCTGCTGGGCACTTGCTGAGTGTCTGCACCTGGTCTAGACAGTGAGCCTCCACTTCACAGTCAAAGAAACTGAGACCATGTGACTTCCCCGAGCCAGATTTTGGTACAGGCCATTCTGTATGTATTTTTCAGTTATTTGTCCACATTCTTGGTAGCAGACAAGTGATGGTCAGCACCAAACATTTAAAAGATGTATACAGTGGCTCAGTGCCTGTAGCTCAGTGGCTAGGGTGCCAGCCACATACACTGGAGCTGGCGGGTTCAAACCCAGCCTGGGCCTGCCAAACAACAATAATAACTACAATCAAAATATAGCCGGGCGTTGTGGTGGGCTCCTGTGGTCTGGGCTACTTGGGAGGCTGAGGCAAGAGAATCGCTTAAGCCCAAGAGTTGGAGGTTGCTGTGAGCTGTGATGCTACAGCACTCTACCAAGGGCGACATAGTAAGACTCTGTCTCAAAAATAAATAAATAAAATATGTATACATGCAAGAAAAAACTTCCATCTGCAGAATTTGTCTCCATCAGCTTAGTGTTTTCTAGGATTTAGAGAAAGATTCCTTATTGGGTCCCTAGGATGGAATTGCTCCCACCTTGCAGGCTTCCCAGGATTATCTGTGACAGTTGCAAGGACTGTGTTCTATAGATTACTCAGCTCTGTCCTATGGGTCATATTTTTGAGCTTTACAGAAGCCCTATATTGGCTGGGCACCTATAGCTCAATGGTTAGAGCACCAGCCAGGGCTGGTGGGTTCAAACGTGGCCTGGACCTGCTAAACAAAATAAAAAAAAAAAGAAGAAGAAGAAGAAGAAGAAGCAGCCCTGTACTGAAGACTCATGGGCAGTAGTGGCCCTGCTGCTTCAAAGCCTTCTGAGAAGCAAAATACATTTATGTATATGTCAAGTAAACCCCGGGCCTAGCAGTGAGCATCCTAGTCCACATCCATTTCCACCATATTCAGAGTTTGCCTATGTCCTGTGCCATCCCTCTGGTCTTGCTAGAAACCAGGTATCTTGTCTGATTCACCCATTCTACTATGTGAGTAGAGGCTGATGCCATCATTTGTGCCCTCTTCAGTGCTGTATAAATATTTCACAGGGACCTTCTGGAATTGTCCTTAAGGCAAAAAATCTCAGGTATCATTATTCTCATCGTCTAGATTTTACTACTATGTGCCACACAATGACAAGAGCTTTCACAGATCACCTCACTCACTTCTCTCAGCAGCCCAATGTGACAGGAAGATATTTATCCCCATTCTCCTGATGAAACTGAGACTCAAGCAATAAAGTGAGTTGCTCAAAGCCTTTCAGCTTATTAATGACAGAGTTGGGATTTGAACCTACACACTCTTGACTCCCAAAGCCATGATCTTGACCCCTGTGTATATTGCCATAGGAGAAGGCATCTGGGAGTCAGAAAAGCCACGTTAGCCCTCCACCAAGAGGCGACCTGCCTCGTGGGTCAGCGTGGTTAAGGAAAGAAGTGGCATAAGGATTCCTCACGAGTGGCTTGGTGCCTATAGATCAGCAGTTAGGGCGCCAGCCACATACACCCAGGGCTGGCAGTTTGAACCCAGCTTGGGCCAGCCAAACAAAAACAATTACCACAACAGCAAAAAATAGCCGGGTGCTATGGTGGGCACCGCTAGTCCCAGCTACTTGGGAGGCTGAGGCAAGAGAATTGCTGAAGCCCAGGAGTTTGAGGTTGCTGTGAGGTGTGACACCACAGCACTCTACTGAGGGCAACAAAGTGAGACTCTGTCTTAATTAAAAAAAATGATTTCTGATGAGGACCACATTTACTGTCAACTATAGCTTTCCTCAGACGTCAGGTCATTCATCCCCCAACTGCCACTACTGTCAATTCCATTTTGCCAGTGAGAAACTGAGGCTCAGAGAAGGGGTATGACTTGTCTGAAGCCACATAGCTGATGAAAGGCAAAGCCACACCTTGAACCCCATATTCTGCCAAGTTCAGGGGCCTGCCCCGACACCCTGGCTCTCCAGAAGCAGCAAGTCCTGCCCTGCCAAGGACACGCCTGCTTGCTGTGCACAACGCAGGAAATTCCACTAGTTCCTCGGGATGGCTCAGGTGTGGCCAAGCTGAACCCTCCTCAGGGCCCCTCGGGACTTCTCCTGACTCACGCTTTCCTCTTCCTCTCCCCGCTACCCGCAACAACCACCAGGAACCGGGGTCCCCTCCCTTCCTGAAAACGCAGCTCCTCTCGGCTTTGAGGCCACAAGGCTTTTCTCTATACACAGCCCCTTCCATCCACCGCCATCTCACGGCCTGGGAGCCTTGACAGGGAAGCGCTGACTTTGAGGAGGTTAAAGGTGCTGGTGCCTGGCCTTCATCTAACAAATGGGTTGCCGTGAGGGGAGGAACTGTTGTTGTTTTTTCCTGGCCCCAGAAGAGGGGCCTGTCAGGAAGATGTAGAGGCCAGCAGGCCCCCAGCCGTGCCCTGCAGGGTGGCTGACAGACGCCAGCAGCTGCTGGGGGTGCCAGGGCCCTGTGTTCCCAGGGCAGAGCACCCCACCATGCCCCCTCCCTGTTCCCCTCTTGACCTCCCCGCCTACCCCACCATGACCCAGGGCCACCCCTTCCAGGGGCAAAGGGCCTCCCTGGGCCAGATGCAGAGGCGGAGCAGGAATCTGGTTGCAGGCCCGGCCATGGGGAAGGCTCTCCTAGGGAAGCTGACAGGCCAGATCTTCCTCCTGACCTCCGTGTTTTCCTTCCCTGGGCTGCCACAGCACAGGGCACTGCCCCCCAGGACCCCACAACACAAATCTGTGTCTGTACAATTTCCTCAGTGTTTCCCATTCCCAGGTTCCCCTTTTGGAATCATCATAGAGATCCTGGGAAGGAGTCACATTTATCCACCACCTGCTCTGCCCTTCAGGTACAGGATTTCACTTAAAACCCTCAATGTCTGCAGAGTGGCAATTCTGATGCAACCAGGTCAGGCTGCCTGGGTTTGAATCCTTAGGTTCTCCACTTCCCTGCTGTGTGACCTTGCACAGGTTACACAGTCTCTCTGTGTAACTCTCTCTCAGAGTCCTCTTCTGAAAAATAGAGCCAATGAGATTAGCACTTGCCCTAAGAAGCTTTGTAGAGACACCCTTGGAGTTACGTGTATACAGTGCAAAGACCGGTGGGTGGATGTCATCCATGATTCTTTTCCCAGATGAGGAAACAGCATTAGAAAGGCAAAGGGACTAGTTCCAGGCACACAGCTGGGAAGTGGCAGAACTGGGGTTTAAACTCAGGCTTGTCTAACCCCAAATCCTATTCCTCTTTCCCTACCTCTGGTCTGGTCAGATTGAACAGCCAGATGCTTGAGGGTAACTCCTAGTTTGCCACACATTTAGCTGTGTGATTCTGAGCAGCCTGGTCATTTGTCTGAACCTCAGTTTCCTGCCTGCAAAATATACATATAATTCTCACTTTACCTATAACAGGAGAGTTGTGAAGTTCAGAGGGGAATTGTACATGCAACAACTAAGCCCTGGAGAAAGCAGAGAGGGAGTCTGGTTTGTGGCCATGATTCCATCTTCTCTGCTGGTCTACAACACCCTGGCCACGCGCCAGAAGGCATATCTTTTCATAAAGAGTGTGCATGCACACCCCCATCTTTCTATCCCTGGGATGTATATCTGACTGGAGTTCCTGGGTTAAGGGCAGATCAAAGCTTCTATTTCGCACTCCAGGCTCCCTTGCTCTCTTCCTATGTCTGCCAGCTTGGAGCATCCCCTGCACTCTTCCCCTAGGGCCCTGCATCCAGGCAGCAGAGCTAAAACCCACGGGCCCCTTTGTGGTAACCCTGGAGCCCTCGGAACCAGCCAGCCAAGACAATGCTATTAAGGTCCATGCCTGTCTCTGCCCTGATCCTGCTGTTATGGGCAGTGGAAATACTCAGTGGGAGAGGGGTGCTGGCCCCTGTGTGTGATATCACATTATGTTACTCTAAGAAATTACATTAACCTTCCAGACAGACCAGCAGATGATAGCCCTGAAGTGGACTAACTGGCCAGTTCAAATAACCATGTAACGCTTTGCCAAAGTGATGCCTTTGGGGAATGAGAAGCCACCATTCCTATTGCTATGGCCCAGATTCCACGGACACCTCAGTCTCTGGGGGTCGAGAAAGGGAAGCAGGTGGTTAGAGGTTAGGGGGGCAGGGAGCAGGTGGCGGGGAGACCTGAAGAAACTTCAAGGACCTTATTTAAGAGCCTTGCCATTGCAGTGGAGAAAAATGACTTGAAACCTCTCTAGAGAAGAGTGTGGCTAATTGGCATGTAAGTTGGAGGTTAAAGAGCGGAAGGAAGAATCCAATTGTTTTTTTAGGTTACTGAGAAAGTGAGAATGTCACTTTAGGCAGAGAGAAATTCTTTTTTTTCTAAAATGTGTCTTTTCTTTATACAGCAGACCATAGTGGGCCGTGGAGACTTGCAAAAAAGATTTCTTTTAATCCACCTTCCTTTTCTGCAGGCAGCAGTAGAAGGGACTTTAAATCAAATGCAATCACCAAGCTTGTCTCTTACACTTATTCCCCACTTCACTCCCTGGAATTTGGCATTTGATGGATTCTGGATCTGACTTAAGGCTTTTACAAAATCCAGGACTTGGGGAATTTTGTTAACAGTGCAATAAAAAATAACTTCATAGTGTTACAGGAGGCACATTAAAGGCAGCGTGTGTGTGCGTGCATGTGTGTGTGTGTGTGTGTGTGTGCTGCTTTCTCTCTCCTTAAAAAAAAATACAGACAATGTTTCTTTAAAAGTCTCCATCTGCAAATCCCATTAGATGTGCATATAAGGTTTCTGATGATTAATAGTTGCCTGCTAGGGTTTTGGTTGGAGGGGATCTTGTGTGTTCGGGTTAACCCCTCCCTCTCCTCTCTCACATTTCACTTCAGAAATTTGTCACTCTCTCCCCACCGCAGGATTTAAAAGTGTGTCTCAGCAGCCCTGGTCCAGCCCTCTGCAAGCATTTGCTCCAAGTTCTGAGACAGCTCTTCATCAGCTGGTGCGTCTGGGCTGGGACAGTGAAAATGTTTAGTGTCATCGGCGACAAATATATGTACAAGGGACCCCAGTAGGCAGGCTGGTGTGTTGGAGGGGCAGGAGGCAAAGAGTGAAGCCTGACACAGGTGTGTGCACACGCAGAGGGGTGGCCGGCCACATGTGTATGTGCTTTAAGGAGAGACTTTAGTTTTGGTTTTTGTTTTGGTATCTGGGGTGAACTTTCTGTTGAATGTTTTCCCCTCCTATTTAGTTTTTGGGGGTTTTTTGTTTGGTTTTTTTTTTTTTTTTTGCATTTAAAAAAAATTGAATATAAAAAGTGAAAAGAGTCAAATCTTTGAAAGAACAGAGGCGTGCGGTGGACAGCAGATGGATCCTGCAGCCAGCAACTGTATGAGGAGCCCCCAGCCCCCAGCCCCTGTCTGGGGCTGCCTTCGAAACCCCCACTCTGAAGGCAGTGGGGCCTCAGGGCTACCCCACTACCCGCCAACCCCGTTCTCCTTCCACCAGAAACCAGACTTCCCAGCAACAACAGCAGCAGCGTACCCTGACTTCTCGGCCTCCTGCCTGGCGGCCACCCCACACAGCCTGCCCCGGGAGGAGCGCATCTTCACTGAGCAGCACCCTGCCTTCCCTCAGCCCCCCGACTGGCACTTCCCTGTCTCAGAGGCTCGGCACAGGCCTAACTCAGGTCCAGCTGGGGGCTCCAGGGAGATGGGGACCAGCAGCCCAGGCCTGGTGGATCCCACAGGAGGCCCAGGCGAGGACTACGGGGTGCATGGGAGCACTGCCAATGAGACAGAGAAGAAATCATCCAGACGGAAAAAGGAGAGTTCAGGTAGGTGGCTGAGGAGCAGCTGACTACTCCTTTACTGTGTGACCTTGGGAAGGTTGCTCACCCTCTCTGAGCCTAGGAACGCTGACTATGAATTTCAAACAATATTATCTAACCTACTGAACTCAGGAGACTAGACCTCTGAGGTTTCTTCCTCTCTGAATTCTAAGATTCTCTTGTGATGGTGGCTGTATCTGTGTGTCCCCAGTATATCTGGGCCCCAGGAAGAATGTGCCAGCAAGAGAATGAGACAGGATCTTTAAATATTTGGAGGACATGTGGGATGAAACCTCTGGGTGCTAGAGAGGGGCGTTGCTAGATCCAGACTACCTCTGAGTCACACTCCTCACCCCCATGCTCCAGCCAGCTCCAAATGTCTCCGAGGCACAGGGCTCACTCCTCAGGGGAGTCAGCTGAGACCAGGTTCAGAGGGTGAAGACAGAGGCTGAGACCCTGAGTGACACCCAGAGCCAGAACCTGTATCTGTAGATACAGGACCCTAGAAGCCGAGATGCAGCTGGGATGGGAAAAGCAAAAGGGGAGAGAAAGATGGAGGCTGGGATTTGGGGCAAACTGTACACCAGGTATCACTCTATGGAGCTGGGTTGTGCCCTTCTGCTAGCCCTCCTAAGGAATGGAAAACTTAGGGAACGTCTGGGAGGCAGCACTGGGTAGAGCTCAGTCTCAGTCTGGAGTCTCAGAGGCCAGAGAGTGGGGTTGTCCTATTTATTTATAAGATCCTTGTGGTAGGGACCTTTGGTTTCCTCATTTCCCCATGGGGCCTTCCCTGACTTCTCTCACTGCCCCTTCACCTTATGTCTTGTTCCTTGTCACCACCTTTCCCAGAACAAGGCAGTGCCCAAGGCTCCTGCCCCACTGCCCTACTGTCCTCCTGACAGCTGCCCTTGGGGAGCACCTATCAGCTCAATCTATAGAGGCCATTCCTGAGGGGCTAAGCAGCGGCCCAGGAAAGGAGGGTACTGACGAACAAGTGAGAACACCTTGCTTTGCTTTGCTTTCAACTTAGCACAGATTTTCAGAGTATCTGCTCTTTGCCAAACGGAGTATTTGATCTTTGCTGAGGTGAATGAGGTGCTTTCACCCCCTAAAGAGCTCAAACGGAGAGGGAGAAGCCTGTGGAGGCCGGTCAGCAGCGGGGTGGGCTCTGATGGGGAGGTTCAAGGGGATGTGGCTCTTTTGAGTCCCATCGGTTTGGGAGGTGGGGACAGCAGGTTTTATTAGTATGTCAATTCTATCAGTGTGGGAAAGTAGAGACTGAAAGTTTGAGAGGAACACTGCAAAAATGGGGTCAAAATAGTGTGGCTAACTGATCTTTATTTGCCTTGCCTGGGACTTCTCTGGTTTTAGCTTTGAAAATGCCATGTCCCGGGAAAGCCCTCAGTCCTGGGCAAACCAGAAGAGTTGGTCACTCTAAAAGTGAGCTCAAATCTCAGACTTCAAACCCCCAATCCCTTGCCCTTTGGTTAATTTCAAATAGGATCCTCATTTTGAAGTGGTATTTGGCCTCCAAGCTTGAAGCTACCCCTCAAGGAGCTCACAATAGATGATAATAGCCACAGCTGCCCTCCTGGCTACTAGCAGAAGGGCCCTTTAAACCCCGGTGGTTAAATCCCCAGCAGGAAAGTTAACTATTCCTACCCCTGGTTGGAGATTTGCCAAGAAGGAGAAAGAGAAAGAACTGTCAGTGCCTTGGCCTTGGGCTGTGTTCAAGAGCTTTCTCCTTGGCGCCTGTCACTGTGGCTCTTCCATCTCTGCCCACATCTCCCATGGCTACATCCAGACACTTTCCAGGGATCTGAGCGCCAAGGTCATTGGGAAGGGATGAGCAAAGCCAAGAGCCTGCTGGGCTCAGGCAAAATCTTTCAGCAAAACCCAAATGCACTGTCTTTCCTTGTGATGTAAGGCCCATGGCTCTGCACTGTGGAGTTAAGCACACACACCAAGCAGCTGACCACCCCAAGAGCACATGGACACCCTTTGTTGCATGGCCGGCACTTTTCATGAGGTCAGTCTCTGGTCAGGGAAGGGTCCCATCCAGGAGGGGTCCTGGGCTCTCCCTCAGCATCCCCTTGGGAGCAACAGCAGCGGGAGCACAAGGCAGGGCACTGTTCATTCACTCCCATGTTGGTTTCAAACTCCCTCTCTGGAAATTGTTATTGCCCAGTTTCTTGATTTTTTTGTTGAAATTTAACTGAAGGGGAAAGGAAGAAGGCAGGAAAGATCAGCTTCATAAGCGCCCAAAGAAAGGAGAAAGTGAAGAGTAAGGCTGAATACCAACTCCAGGAATCTGGAATTCAGCTCAGAAAAGACAAACCCACAAAGAACCCCTACCCTACTCTGCCAATCCCAAGTCACTGGTTGGATCCTCTGTCTAAAAGGTTTATGTTTTATTCATCATCAATTTTTTTGCATTAATTTTGATTTTTAAAGACATTGCATTATAATAGTATTTATCTTGATTACTGAGGGTTTGGGTGCCCCCTTATATTTGGTGCTCAATGCAAGTGCCTCATATGCCCACCCCTGTCCCATCTGAGCCATCTCTGGAAGGGTAAGCAGCATTGATCAGAAATGTGTTTGCCATGGTGCTTCACAATCAGCACTGCAACTTTTGGCTGCATGACATTGGGGAAGTTCTTAACTTCTTGCAGCCTCTGTTTCCCCAGTTGTAAAATGAAGCAATAGCAATGATAGCACCTTCTATATTTGAAGTCTCCCTGGAGGTTAAATAGAGTGATCCATGATAGTACTGCTAAGCCTGGCTCATAGTAAGAGTTCAGTAATCAGCAGCTACGAATTGTATTAGGCCCGTAATTCCTGAACCTGCCTTCAGAACATAGGGTCTGACAAATATCCTCATATTTATGGGGACAGTAGAATTAAATATTTCAAACACGCAGTCTCAAAAATTCCTGAGTCCAGGGCATCTAAGACTTGGGAACTTCTTGCAATTATTATGGTCCTCATTTGTCATCAGTTAGGCACTTGGGGCTCAAAGATCTGCAGGAGAAGCTGTAGGATGAGCTGCGCCTGGCAAATGGCTCCACACCAGGTGGCAGAGAAGGTTCCACGAACTGAAAGTCTGTTACAAGAGGGAGTCCTCCCCTCTCCCCTTCCTCTGATGGAAGCTGGGGCGATTTGCTCAAATAATGACCTAGAAATCGGGGTCCCTGGCCCTCCTTGATCCTGGAGCATGATGTTATCTTAGAGAACCAGTCCCTGCCACAGGCCAGTAGGGGTTAAAGACCCCTGCTGGGAGGGACAGCTGCGAGGCCACTGTTGTTTTACCCCAAACTGTCATTGCTACTGGTCCTCTTTAATTTATGAGAAGGAGGGATTTCATGGTGATTTCCTGATGGGGTTCAAGGGAAGGTTTTGTGTGATCAGCCGGCTGCAGGTGAGTCGCTCAGTCTGCCTGGGAAGCCCCTGTGCTGGGCCTGCTCTGCTCACACTCACAGTCCTCGCTCTCCCGAGACTCAATCAGAACCCATTTGTCCCATCCTCCTCCAGCTTCAGCACGTGTGTTCCCCAGGGCTCATCTAACCGGCAGATTTCTCCCCTGCAAGATCTGATCTCCACCTGCCCCTACCCAACCATAAACTTTCAAATTTACCAGAGGTTTAAAACTCTCTGCAAATGAGCCCCCGTCTCACCCTCTGAACCCCTGCCACATACAACCTGCATTTTCCTCCTCCTCCCTCCTTACTCTGGCCTAGGTGCTAGCCTTCAGCACCCTTCCCTTCCCCTGCCCTTCTGCCTGTTGAAGTCCTGCTTATTTTAACACCCAGCTCCAAAGCCACCCCTTCCAAGAACATTTTCCTCCTTTTTGAGGAAATTTATGACTATACTTGTACATTGCATCTACCAGTGAAAACTACACTTAAGAAGTGTGAAAGTATAGTCTCCACTAAATCCCATGCTGATTTTTTAACTTCAGCTTGCAACTTCATAAACAAACTCTCCTGAAGTTTCTTGCCATGGGACATCTGCTACTTAAAATCTCTCTCCCTTTTTTTATTCTGGTCAAAAACACATAACATAAAATTTACCATCATAATCATTTTTTAGTGGTACAGTACAGTAGTGTCAACTATATATACATTGTTGTACAATAGATTTCTAGAAGTTTTTCATCTTGTAAAACTGAAACTCTATGTGTGTTCAACAACTCCCCTCTCCCATCCACCAGAGCCTGGCAACCACCATTCTATTTTCCTATGTTTTTTTTTTTCTTTTTTTTTTTTGAGACAAGGTCTCATTCTGTTGCCCAGGGTAGAGTGCCATAGTGTCAGCCTAGCTCACAACAAATTGTGCAGAGAAACTCCTGGGTTCAGGTAATCATCTTGCCTCAGCCTCCTGAGTAGCTGACACTACAGGTGCCCACCATAATGACAGGCTAATTTTTCTATTTTTAGTAGAGATGGAGCTCTTGCTCTTGCTTAGGCTGATCTCAAATTCCTGAGCTCGAGTGATCTTCCCACTCAGCCTTCTAGAGTGCTGGGATTACAGGCGTGAGCCACCACACCCAACCCCATTATATTTTCTATGAGTTTGGCAATTTTACATACTTCATATAAGTGAAATCATAAAGTATTTGTCTTTTTTTTGAGACAGAGTCTCACTATGTCGCCCTCAGTAGAGTGCCATGGTATCACAGCTCATAGCAACCTCAAACTCTTGGGCTTAAGTGATTCTCTTGCCTTAGCCTCCCAAGTAGCTGGGACTACAAGCGCCTGCCACAACGCCTGGCTATTTTTTTGTTGCAGTTGTCATTGTTGTTGTTTTTTTTTGTTGCAGTTTGGCTGGGGCTGGGTTCGAACCCGCCACCCTTGGTACATGGGGCCAGCACCCTACTCACTGAGCCACAGGCACCACCCTAGGTCTTACATTTAGATCTTTAATCCATTTTGAGTTAATTTTTGTACATGGTATGAGGTTAAGAATCCAACTTCATTCTTTTGCATGTGGCTTTCTAGATATCTAGCACATTTTATTGAAGAGACCGTCCTTTCTCATTGTGCAGCCTTGGCAACTTTGTCAAAGATCATTTGACCACATGTGCAAGGGTTTTTTTCTGACCTCTCTATTCTGTTCCATTTGTTCATGTCTTTCCTTATTTCAGTACCATAATGTTTTGATTACTATAGCTTTATAATATGTTTTCAAATTAGAAAATTATAAAGCCTTCATTTCTGTTTGGGGGGTTTGTGCTTTTTTGTTTTTTGTTTTCTTTACACAAAGTCTTGCTCTGTTGCCCCCAATAGAGTACTGTGGCATCATCATAGCTCATTGCAACATCTGATCTTGTTCAAGTGATTCTCCTGCCTTAGCTCCCTGAGTAGCTAGAACTATAGGTGGGCATCATTACACTGGGTAATTTTTCTATTTTCCGTAAAGACAGAATCTTGCTCTTGCTCAAGCTCTAGTTTTGTTTTTCTTTCTCAAGATTACTTTGTCTGGCCGGGGGTGGGGGGGGGTGGCTCACGCCTGTAATCCTAGCACTCCAGGAGGCTGAGGTGGGTGGATTGCCTGAGCTCATGAGCTTGAGACCAGCCTAAACCAGAGCAAAACCTCGTCTCTCAAAAACTAGCCAAGCACTGTGGTGGTGCCTGTAGTCCCAGCTACTTGTGAGGTTGAGGCAAGAGAATCACTTAAGCCCAAGAGTTTGAGGTTGCTGTGAGCTGTGATGCCATACCACTCTACCAAGGGTGACAAAGTGAGACTCTGTCTCAAAAAAAAATTACTTTGCCTATTTGAGGTCCTTTGACATTTCATATGAATTTTAGGATTTTTTTTTCTATTTCTTCCAAAAACTGTCATTGAGATTTTGATAGAGATAGCATTGAATCGGTAGATTCCTGTGGGTAGTGTGGTCACTCTAATAATATGAAATCTCCCAGTCCATGAACACAAATGTCTTTTTATTTACTTATGTCCTCTTTAATTTCTTTTGGTGAAGTTTTGTAGTTTCCAGAGTACAAGCCTTTGCTTCCATGGTTAACTTTATTCTTAAGTATTTCATTCTTTTTGAAGGTATTGTAAACATGATTTTTTTTCTTTATATCCTCTTTTGGATCATTCATTACTAGTATATAGAAATGTAACTGAATTTTATGTGTTATTTTGTATACTGCAACTTTGCTAAATTCATTTATTAGCTCTAGCAGTTTTTGTACATACAAGATTATATCATCTGCTAATAAAGACAATTTTATTTCTTCCTTTAATATTTAGATTAAGGTGACCAGACGTCCCACTTTTGGTGGGACAGTCCCAATTTTTAACAATTTGTCCCATGTCCCACGGTGTTTTAAAAAAGTCCCAATTTTTGGAAAGAATACATGGCAAGCCAGGGAAGGGCTGGAGAATGGGAAGGGAATATACAGCTGCTGAAAAGGTTAATGTAACTCCATTTGGGAATGAAGAGGTTAATGTAACTTCATTTGGAAATGAAAAAGCTAATGTAAACTCCCTACTGCCCACGTGGAATGGGTATCAGAAGGATACTGGCTCCCTCCCTCCCTTCTAGGCAAGGACAATTAGCTCAGAAGGAGCCAAACTGTCTGGAACAAACAAGTAGCCCCCCTCAGAGGGTCCCTAACCATAAACAGCTCAGCCAATAGCTCCCTGCCCCCCCCACCCCATGGTGTCCTGCTTTACCAATGTTAAAATCTGGTCACCTTAGTTTAGATGCTATGTATTTCTTTTTCTTGCCTAATTGCTCTGGCTAGGACTTCTAGTACTATGTTGAATAAATGTGGCACGAGTGGGCATCCTTGCCTCGTTCTTGATCTTTGAGGGAAAGCTTTCAATTTTTACCATGGAATATGATGTTAGCTGTGGGATTTTCCACATAAGATCTTTATTATTCTGAGGCAATTTCCCTCTACTCCTAGTTTGTTTAGTGTCTAAGAATCTTTTCTTGTTTTTCCTCCTCACACCTGGGGAGTGTGCTTTGTTTATACCTTGTATAGTAGCCTCAAAGCACAGTTGGCCTTGCCTCAAGCCCTATAGATGCATAGGGTCACCTTTCCACCTAAAATTGAAGTGTATGGAGGGCTAGAATAATATCTGATCCATCTGTACGGTCTCTCTGGCACCTATTAAAATATTTGCACACAGGAGCCCAGTCAATGTCCTGTCTATGGCCTTAGTTGCAGCTCAGTATTTATTCATCCATTTTCTCCTATCCTCTCTGAGAACAGCTCCACTGCCTGGTACAAGGGCTTCCACCCCCTTGTCCATATGCTTCTGTGAAATGCATTAGGACTTGTACAGTCTCGCTTGTGAGAAAGATTTTCAGAGAGCCAAACTTCCATCATAAAACCAGCCCAGGGTCAGAGTGAGTGCTGGGGTCAGAAAGACACATAAACACCTACACGCATGCTGGGCTGATTCTGCAGGAATCCTCCCCAGGGTGTGGGGGTCAGTTCCTAAGTCCCAGGGCTGCCATGGCTGGGAAGCACACAGAGCAGCTATGGCCGAGCCACAAGAGAGACTCATGATGGCCAGGCAGTTGGGGCATCACCATGGCTAGACAGCTCAAGTGGCAGGTGTCACATGGGTGTGTAGCTGTGTTCTCCGCTCTCAAGTAAAGGATCTTGTCCCTGTTCTAAGCACAGAAGTCCCCTGTAGGCTAACACTAGCCTTGCCAAGCACCCCTAACGCCTCACTCAGTCCTCAGCGGTAAGCACCGGTGATAGGGAATGGGTGGGGTGCGGTCCTTACCCACCACAACAGAACACCACAAGCTAGGTGACTCAAATAGCAGAAATTTATTTTCTCACAGTTCTAGGGCTAGAAATCCATGATCCAGGTGTTGGCAGGTTTGGTTTCTCCTAAGGTCTCTCACCTTGGCTCACAGAGGGCTGCCTTTGTTTTGCCCTCACACCGTCTTTCCTCTGTGCACTAAGCCTCTCCCTGGTATTTCTCTGTGTGTCCTAATCTCTTCTTATAAGGCCACCAGGCTGGGGCCCAACCGAACAGCCTCAGCTTAACTTAGCCACTTCTAAAGGCCCCTCCAAACACACCTTAAGAAACCAGGTTAGAGCGTGGACATATGAATTGGGGAGGGGGCAGAGTTCAGCCCAAAACAGGGAGTATGGAAGAAGGGGACAAGTTTTAAGCTTGGGCACAAGTGCTCTGTTGAAAACTCTCTTGGTGAAAGCAGCACCTCACATACTTCCTGTCCTCAGAGCTTTCCTAGTCCAGGGTCCTGGCAGCCACAAGAGCTTTTCCCCTGGGGATGGGCCATTATTTTTAGCTACAAGCTGATACCTGAGTTTTTAAGTTACACCAACTAGTTTAAAAGTCGAGACAATTTTAGGAATGAATCTCTAAAGAAAAGGGCTATTTGACAGAAGAAGGAAGAAACGAGGTGAAAGTAAGGGTGAGAATGAAACAAATGGGCAACCGCAGTAACTGTCCTTCTCTAGTGGCCCATCACTGCCCACACCTCCCCTCACCCGCTCTTGAAGTCTGCTGCAGTCCCCTTTCTCTCTCACCACTGCCCCCCTCTCTGCTCCTTCCCACCTGGCACTCTCAGCAAACATTACTCTAGCACCAGGCATCACCATTCCAGAAGAATCTGCTTCTCTCCCAGAAAACATCCACTGAATTTTCTGGCCCCACCCTGAGACTCCTCGGCGAGCTGGGGAGCCTATTCATGTCTCTTCAGGTACTAACAGGAGAGGGAAATGGCCTGGAGATTGGAGTGGGGCAAGGGCCAGAGAGATAGTCAGGCCAAGCCCAGCAAGCCAGGGAGGCCCCAGATGTGAATATCCATCTGGTATTGAGCTCTATCCATCCAGGTCTGGTCTACTTCAATGAGCTTTGACCTGCCTTCTGAAACTGAAAATAACAGAACTTATGAGGACACCAAAGTGTCTACATTGTGACACCCCAAGAAGCCTCAGACACCATTTTCAGAGTATCTGCCAAGGTCTCGTCTAGGAATGTCAATGCTCCACATATTCCTTCCTCTCCACTCCCGAGGGAATCCTAGGGAGACACATGTAGACCCAGATACTGTCCCTGGAGTGGGCACACACAGCCTCCATGCTCATCAACTCCACAGGGCAGTGTGACATGGCTATAGGCCTAGACTGGTCCCAGCAGCCTCGGGCAGGCCACCTAGTCTCAGGGTCTTAACATACTCATATATTCGATGGGTTAATGTGTATCTTACACATGAGTCAATTAATTAATTAAACCTCACAGAATAATTAAGAGGATATAATAGGAAACAGCTAATAGTGTGGAAATAGCTTCCTATCAAGGAAGTCTGAGTTCTAGGCCCAGTTCTGCCACTAACTTGCATGTGTCCTCACCTTAAAATGAAATGATGACATCATATCATCACTGCATCCTTCCCAGCTCCAGTTTCTACAATCCTGTAGTATATATACAAAAGTACAGAAAAGTTTATCACGGGGCGAAAGAAATCCAGTGTCAACTACAAAGTACTACTTGAATCTAGGGCATGGCGCTTCCTACTTGGTCCCGGATAGAAAGTTATATAAAATGGTGCTGTAGAGGTTGGGGGAGGGGTAGAGAGTAGGACTGCAAAAAGACCAGTTCCACTGGGTCTGTCTGAACCTCCCTGTGGCTCTGATAAAGCTGACTGCTAACTTTAGGAAGGCCTGCCAAATGTGACAGCTATGGATGAAAAAATTTGACTTGGATGTTGTAAAAGCTCATGGTGGAAACCACAATCACACACAAATCCTGTTGGCATTTCTCTGGGCACTGTCACCTGATGCCTCAGAGCCCTGCTCCAGCTGAGGGTCCTGTGGGGGCTGGAGCACCTCCTCCTTAACCACAGGGTCAGCCAGCTGAGCCCCAGCACCCTCCCTCAGCAGTTCTAGAAGAGGCACCCACTGTCTCTGACAGGGAAGCAGAACCAGGAAGACAAGTGGATTGTCTTTCTGGTCACATCTAGTTACTGTCTCTAGAATCAAGCGATAGTGGCAGATAGTGGCCAGAGACACAGATTCATGAAGAGATGAAGAAAAGTAGTGCAGAAGGGAAAATTGCTAAAAGTCAGATATTTATTTTTATTTTTATTATTTCTATTTTTTCAGATAGAGTCTCATTCTGTCACCCTGGGTAGAGTGCCAGGGCATCACAGCTCACAATAACTTCAAACTCTTGGGCTCAAAGGGATTCTCTTGCCTCAGCCTTCCTAGAGCCTTAGACTACAGGTGCCCACCACAACATCTGGCTATTTTTAGAGGCAGGGTCTTGCTCTGGCTCAGGCTGATCTTAAACTCCTGAGCTCAAGCAATCCACCCGCCTCAGCCTCCCAGAGTGCTAGGATGACAGGCACTGAGCCCAGCCATTGAAAGTCAGATATTTAAAATGCATCCCTTTCATGTGGTCTGGAGACACAGTGACTTAAGGCAGCAACTTTTTTGGCACCAGGGACCAGTTTCATGGAAGACAACTATTCCATGGGGGGTGGGGGGAGTATGGTTTTGATACCAGTCTTCAAGCAGTTGATTATGGTCTCTGTGCAGTCAAATCTTTCTGCTAATAATAATCTGTATTTGATTCCGCTCCCCAGTGCTAGCATCACCACCTCAGATCATCAGGCATTAGAGTCTCATAAGGCACACACAACCTAGATTAGATCCCTCGTATGCACAGTTTACGGTAGGGTTCATGCTCCAATGAGAATCTAATGCCACTGCTGATCTGAAGGGAAGAAGAACTGAGTCGGTGATGTGAGTGATGGGGAGCAGCTGTAAATACAGAAGAAGCTTTGTTCACTCACCCATCGCTCCCCTCCTGCTGCGCATCTCAGTTCCTAACAGGCCACAGACCAATATCTGTCCATGGCCCAGGGGTTGGGGACCACAACCTTAAGGACCTATAAGTTGTCTCTTGGGCACCATCTCCAATAGACACGCTTCTGATGGCTCTTTCAAACAGAGTCTCACCTGCATGCCTGGCAACTGTGAAAGGTGTCAACCCGCCATCCATCTCATTTTACCTTCTCAGCAGCCTTATGAGCACAGCAGGTGTATAGTTTTGCAAAGGAAGAAACTGACACTCAAAGAACTTAAAGGATTTGCCCAAGATCAGAAAGCTCTTCCCTGGAGCCACCCAATAAAACTCCCCTCTACTCAGCTCAGGGTAGGGAGAGAAGACAGCCTGGCACAACCCTGATCTTTAGGCTGTGGGGAGCCTGGGGAGGACTTAGGGACAGAGTATGGACAGAGTATACATCGAGACTCAGGTCAGGCAGGATAGAGGGACGAGGAGCCAAGACAAGAATATTTGAAGTTAGGAGGACCTCAGAGTTCATCAAGGTCAGGAGTTCTTAACAGAAGAGGGAACAGGGAGAGGGGATATCACAGGTTACATACTAGGAAAGAACTCTGACACCAGCTCCCCAGGGGAATAGAATCAGGACCAATCCCATACTTCTACATATGGAGAAACCTAGGCCCAGAGAGGTAAGGGAGGTTCCCCAAAAATGCGCTTCCCTGGGAACCAAGCCATCCTGGGGGGCACGAATTACTGTTAGGTGGTAATGTGCTCATTATATGAACACCATCACACCCGCACCAGCTAGAAATGCCATGGAATTGCTCAGAGTTTCTCTCTTTCTGTGTTGATGAAAAACTCCCAATTTTTTATACTCTTGCAGAACAGAGAACCATAACGTCCACTTCAGCTTTCATAGCTGGCTTCCCATACATTGGTCCATTTGTTACTTTTAACAGTAGTGAAAGTTTCTCCCACTCTGGGAAGTTAATGAGGGACAATTGTCCTCCCAGAGCCAATATCCCACATTCCACTAAGGAGGCATTTCTCTCTCCCTGCCCTGAGCTGAGTAGAGGGGAGTTTTATTTGCTGAGGCCTGGAGGTGCTGGCTCCAGGGAAGAGCTTTCTGACCTCAAGCAAATCCCTTAAGTTCTCTAAGCCTCAAAGGTAGGTGCTGCCCCAAGGTTCACTCAGGAGATTAGCTGAGACCCTCAGATTCCAACCCAGGCTTCTCCCTATTTCCTTTTCTGGAAATAGGCACCTAAGCCCCAGAGCCTAAATCAAGACAGTAAGATACAGGAGGGGTGAGGTAGACAGGAAGGAGACATAGCTCAGTGATAGTGGCCAGTCCAAGACCTGCTCTCTTCTCTTTAGGAAGGATTATGTGTGGGACTTGGGGGAAGTTGTTTTGGAGATATCATGGGGCACTTGTGCAAATCTACAAAGGCCTGAGAGAAGATGAGGATGGGTAAGGAGGCAACCCAGGGCAGTGCCCCCAGGAACCCTGGAGATAGGTACAGCTGCCGTCGTTCAGCCCCAGCCATCAGCTGAGTAGCCCACAGCCAACCAGAAGATGGCAGATGTGACCCTGAGGTCTACAGACTATGCTCTAGTCAGATGGATCTGGGTTCAAATCTCCCCTCTGCTCCCTAGCTTCCTGTGAATAACAGAGGAGAGTTTAGCAAATATTTAGCAAGTACTTAGGTACTTTGTGCCAGGTACAGAAGCAGGTACTGGATTAATCAAATTATCACACATATCCCCATAAAGTCCTAAAGGGGATATAGTATCTGCATCTTAGGATGCAGTGTGGTGAGGATTAGAGAAGGGAATGCATCTCATAGAAGCCTCTGAGCAGGGCCAGCTGTTACCATCCCAGCCCTTCAAATGACATCTGGTGTAGCTGAAGAATTGTTAAAATACTTTGTATTTGTCCAGCATTTTTAGTGTTTAAAAGCACGCAAGCACATTAGATCAGATCACCCAGGATTCCCAGTTAACCTGGGAGGCAGATACTTTATTTTCCACAATTTGTTGATGAGGAGAATGAAGCCCAGAGAGGTGAAGTGACATCCTCAGAGTCTCCAGCAAGGAGATTCAGGACCCAAACTCCAGCACAAGTGCCCTGGGCTGTCCACTCTCCGCAGCAGCGAAAAGGAAGGGCTGGGAAACAGCCCGCGGACCGGAGGCGGCTGGGAAACCAACCCCGTCCGCACCCACGGTGGAGGCTGCGGCCCGGATTTCCTGCTTCGCTCGGCCCGCGGGCTGGGATGTGGTCCGGGAAGGCCGTCCGCCCTCGGCGCGCCCGACCCTCCCGGGCCCGCAGCCAGGAGGGGACGCGGCGCCGGCGGCGGCCAAGGCCGGAGGGGTCCTCGGGGACCCCAGCCTGGGCTGCGCGTCCTTCCCTCTGGCCCACGCTCCTGCTTCCGGAGGAGTCTGGGCCTGCCGTCCCCGGCCCGGAGCCAGGGGCCGCCAGGCAGGCAGCCCGCGCGGGGGACTAGGCCCCCTGCCCTGCTCCCCAGGCGCGCCCCGCAGGCGGCCAACCAGGACCAGGGCTCCGAGACGCGCGATCCGGGCACCCGGGCTGCGGGGAGCCCCTCGGGCCCATCCGCTGCCCCACTCCCTCTCGTCGGCCTGGCTTGGCCTGGCCCCTGGATCGCTTTACGTAACCGCCCGCGCCCAAGAGCCGCCCTTGGCCCCTGCACTTATTTCGGCTCCCGACACCTGGCGTGGGGGCGGAGGATGGGGAAACAGAGGGGCAAAGGGCTCCAATGCAGAGTGGTGAGAGGGCAGACAACTAGGCTCTAAGTTCCAAATCGGATCGCAGGGGTAAAGCCGAATTTCTGTCTCCCCACCCTGAGCGAGCGCCGCAGTTTGCCTGTTGAGCTAACAGTGTAGGCAGCTCCTCTGCCTCCACCACCTGGTCTGAAGCCTCCAGCCAGCCCTCGGGGGTCCATTTAGACTAGGCCTCTGAAAGCAGAGGACAGCTCTCCGCAAGCAAGGTGAGGCTGGGATCGTTCAGCAAGGAGTGGAGCACCTCTCAGCCTCCACCTCTGTGTGTGAAAAAAGGACAGGAAATGAAAGACTTCTAAGTGTTAGAACCCCCCCGGCCCCCAAGGGTTCTCGCAGCCGTTCTCTGGCCACTGTGCAGAGTGCTGTCAGTTAATTGTCAGCTGTGTTGATCGCCCTCCATGCACTGCCATTAATTAAAGTGAAGGCAGAACAGCCTCTTAGCCTGCTCAAGAGATAACCATACAGCCCCTTTTTATTTGTACAGTATTTAGTTTGTAAGCTCTTCCTACATATAGTTGAAAAGTATGTGAGACTAACTGCCTGAGTTTGATTCCTGCCGCCTCCATTCACTAGCTAGATGAACTTGGACAATTTGCTTAACTTCTGCGTGTCCATTTTTCTGTCTCTAAGATGGGACTAATTCTAGAACCACCTGGCTGGGCTACTCTGAGGATTAAGAGGCTAATAGGTGTCAGGTGCTTGGTAGAGCACGGGTCACAAAGTATGTTCC
>NW_003852413.1:20755824-20762919 GCF_000181295.1 Otolemur garnettii
GCTTTGAATAGTGAGGGCTAATAGAAGTGGTTTGTAAACTTGATTGTGTTCCAGAATCATCTGGAAAGCTTGTTAAAAAAAGATTACTGAGCCCCATCCCTAGAGTTTCTGATTTAATAGGTCTGGGTGAGACCCAAGGATTTGTAGTTCTAATCTAACAAGTTGTTGGGCAATGCTGATGTTGCAGGTAGGGGACCATACTTTGGGAATTTGTCTTAGGACATCTCATCCAGAAGCTCACAGCCACTAATAATGGCATGCTCAGGGGTGGAAACCATTAGACAGCCAAGGCACAGCTTCATGTGCTTTGGGTCTAAAAGAAAGCTAAGGGGAAACATCTGAGATTGGGAGCCAAAAAACCTTCCCAATTTTTAGAGGCGTAAGATACCGGAAGGAATGAAGAGATAGTCTAGCTCTTTTCTCAGTATCCCTTAAAATAAGAGAGACGGGGAAAGGCTATCTAGATACTTAAGGATGAAAGGGAGGGAACCAAAGATCCTTCAGCCCAAGACTTCCTGTGTGGGGCCCTCTCTCTGCAGACAACCAGGAGAACCAAGGGAAGCCAGAAGGAGGCAACAAGGCCCGCAAGGAGAGGACAGCCTTCACCAAAGAGCAGCTGCGGGAGCTAGAGGCTGAGTTTGCCCATCATAACTACCTGACCCGGCTCCGCAGATATGAGATCGCTGTAAACTTGGACCTCTCTGAGCGGCAGGTATGGCTTGCAATCCCTCCTGCTCTCCCTGGACTGTCTCCTTTTTCTTCTTCCTCCACCCAGTCCAGTGGTTTTCAACTGTGGCTGCCCTTGAGAAGCACCTGAGGAGCTTTTAATAATTCTGATGTCTGGGCTCCATCCCAAGAGATGGTTTTAATTGGCCTGGGATGGGATCCAGACATCAGAATTTTTCACAGGTTCCCTGGGTGATTCTTATATGCAGCCAGGCTTGGAATCTTTGATCTGCTTATTCCCAAAGTTGAGTGCATTGAAATTTGAACAGTTGCATTTGTTCAAAATCAGAGTCTGGAGCTCCAGGAGAGCAATTTTCAGTAATAATGAGTGCAACTGGGAATCTGCATTTCTAATAAGTTCTCCAGGCGATTTGGACTTGCAGCTGATTCCTGGGCACACTGGGAGAAAAAACTGCCCTGGCCCATTGTTTTAGGCTTTCTCTCAGTGCCTCCCACCCACACTCATGCTCTGATATGGAATAACAGTAACGACAACAATGACAGTTGATAGCAGCAGTCAGATGATAGAGTGCTGTGTTTTGAATCAGAAGAGTTAGATTCAAATCCTGCCTCTATCACTTCCTAGCCCAGGGACCTCAGGGTTTCCATCTGTAAAATGGGGTTGTAATTCAAACCTGCAGATAATACTGAAGCTCAGATGAGAAAATGTGTGAACCAGAGCTACCTAAACTAAAAATTATTAGATTTTTATCTAACTGTGTTATAATTGTACCTGAAGCTAAGACTCCCAGGCCCTTGGGGAATGGAGGCTGGAAGGAAAGAGTGTAGGCACAGGAGGGGCGGAGTTCTGAAAGGCATGGGATCAGTGCTTTTCAGAACTTGTTCCCATGTCTGTCTGGGGCCTTATATGGAGATATAGGACAGATTTCTGGACATATTGGTATGTCCTCCCTTTGGTCTCAGTTCCTGGAACCTTTGGGGGAGTGGAGGGTGGCAAGTGAAAGTTCCAAGCTGGGGTACCTGGACTTGTGCCCTGGCCAGCCTGAGCATTGATGTGTCGGGGTCCCACCTGCTCCAGACTAACCAAGCTCCCTTGTTTCTTCCCTTAGGTCAAAGTGTGGTTCCAGAACCGAAGGATGAAGTGGAAGCGTGTGAAAGGGGGTCAACCCATCTCACCCCACGGGCAGGACCCCGAGGACGGGGATTCTGCAGCCTCTCCAAGTTCAGAGTGAGATTCTCCATGGAGAATAAAAAAGATAAAGAACTGAGCCCCCTACCCATCTACCTTCATCCCAATCCCACCTTCACCTTCTTCCTTCATGTCCCAGGGCAGCCTCTCCACATCTTGCAATGACTTTTGGATATGAAGCTGCCCTGCATTCCTGGAAGTCTCTGAATTGCCCAGAAAGTTCTGTCCAGCATCCCTTTTGTCTTAGCAGCCCCTTCCCAGGGCCTTTGCTCCCCATACTGTCATGGAATCATACAGAGATCCTGCCAGATGGGACAAGCCTGGAAATAGCTCCAGGGACACTGCTTCTCAGGGTTGCTTGGCTGCCACCCACCCCTCCTCCTGCCACCTTCCTCCAACATGAGCCAGGCTTCCTCCAGGTTTGGACACCACCTGGCCTGCTGGGAGAGGAGGCTTGGAACCAGCTGGTGACTCATGAAAGCAATGCTCCAAAAGAAAGGAAATGACTGAGACACACAACCTGGCCCACCTTTCCTCTCTGGGTTCCACATCTGGGCCCTTGGTTATCCCCAAACCCCAGGGAATATCAGTATGAGGAGAGTTAAGGGCAGCAACTCAGCTGCTATGAGTTAGGAACTGATCCCTGCCTCTGAACTTCTTCACTAAGTGGACAAATTTCTGAGCATTGGCTAGGAGAAGACAGAAAAATACCTGTGTAAGGCTCTGTGTTCCCATATAGGCTGTCCACACTGGCTTGATTGGGCAGATGAAAGTGAATCCAGGATAGCATCTGCTGCTTCAGAATCAATTTAGGGATATAGCTGAACTGCTGAGCAGTGCTCCAGAGAAGAGGAGCGGCTATTCCTCTCCAGATGCCTACATTTGTTGCTCTAAGGGCTGGAAAGTGGCCCCTGCATTCATAGGATAGAAGATAATATTATGGCTGCCAGGTGAGGGCCTAGAGATGTGGAACCCTGGAGGGGACAGCTCTACAGCTGTAATGTCCCTTGACTGCATAAGGGGACAAGAAAACAATTCCTCTTCCTCCACAGGATGCATTTGAGCTCTTCCTATGTCTTCCACACATGCTGTTACTATGAGAGGAACTGCTAGGTTTATGTGTGTGGACTGCTGAGATCTTAGCCAGGTCATCCCAGGATGCCACTTGAGGACTGATGGCTGAACGGTCTGGGGCAACTAAAGTCCTTGAAAGAGACAATGCCCCACCCCCACGATTGTCTCCTCATACCAGCTGGTGTTGCAGAGGGAGGTTAGCAAGAGTTTGGATCTCTCAATGTAGTTGTAATCATAAAAATAACCCCACCTCCCCACCCCAGAAAGGACAAAAGCTGGGGAAAATGATTGCCAAATGAGATGGCTGGTTAGAGCATGTATGATTTTTCTAAAGCATATGTCATATATTTTCTTAAGATTACATCAAGCTAACTGTGCAAGGTCAATTAACTTTGTAAGAAAAGTCTTGGAGAAATAAAATCAAGACAAAAGCAAAGTACCAAGGCCTTTTTCTTTACAGAGCTAAGAACCACCGATCCTGTGTGCAAACTTCTGATTCTCATCTCATGATTGTCCAGACAATGTCTAGAAGCAACAGGGGAAAGGGAAGAAATCTATACCAAGGCATCCCCCTTTAGATTCTTTAAAAAGTGGGTGCAAGGGTGAGTAACCATTGTAAAAAAAGAAAACAAACAAAAACCCCCAAAACCCCAAAACTTTTTCTCCCAAGGAAATGCATTGTCTCCATTTTCCACTGTAAAAATTTGGCTCTCAGTTTCCCTAATCTATGACCTATCTAAGAGTTAATATTCTGTAAACAAAAGATGAACTCTTTTGTTATTAAAGGAATTAAATTCAAAATATGAAAGCTTTTTTTTCAGAGTAGAAAAATACACATCAATAGTAATAAAAAATGATGTATGAAAAGATATCCCAAATTCTGGTTTTTTTAATTAAAATATTATTTGTTTCACCAAGATGTCAACAGTGGACAAAATAGAACTGGCTAGGGAAAGGGGAGGAGGGAGTCAGGAAAGAGAGACCTGGCCAGGGTCTTGCATGGAAGCAGCCTGGACCAGGTGTGGACCATGCCCAGAAGTGACATCCTCAGGAGCTAGCAAACTTAAGCAGACCCACCAAAACCAAGGTGCCAGGGGGAAGGTGGCTCTGTTGGCTAAGGTTCAGGTTCAGCCAAGCAAAAGGGACACTCTCATCACTCCAACCCTCCCTCCTACTGGAAACTGGACTCCATGGCTTTGAGGGACATCACCCTCTTCCGGTTTTCCTCATCTGTCCCAAATGTCCCTTTTCTGTCTCCCATGCAGACCCCTTTCTTGATGCTTTTGCCCTCATAGCTCTTTCTCCCTCCACCTTCCCTTCTCTCACAATCTTCCCTGGTGATGCCATCCACCTACATTTTTAAAATTATGGGAAAATATATATATATATATAAGTTATCATTTTAACTATTTGTAAGTGCATAGTTCTGTGGCATTAAGTGCTTTTGTATTGTTGTGCAACCATTGCAGGATCCACCTCCCAAACGTTTTTTCTTTTTGGTTTTGGGGGGGGGTTGTGTTTTGTTTGTTTGAGACCAAGTCTTACTCTGTTGCCCTAGGTAGAGTGCTATGGCATCATAGCTCAACAGCAACCTCAACCTCAAACTCTTGGGCTTAAGCTATCATCTTGCCTCAAACTCTGAAGTAGCTGGGTCTCCAGCCACCTACCACAACACCAGGCTAGTTTTTCTATTGTTTGTAGAGACAAGGTCTCACTCTTGCTCAGGCTTGTCTCTAACTCCTGAGCTCAAGGGAATTGACACAGCTTGGCCTCCCAGAGTGCTAGGATTACAGGCATGAGCTGCTGGTGCCTGGCCCCATCTCTGGAACATTTTCTTTTCTTTTTTTGAGACAGAGTCTCACTATGTCACCCTGGGTAGAGTGCTGTGGTTATCACAGTTCCCAGCAACCTCAAACTCTTGGGCTTAGGCAATTCTCTTGCCTCAGCCTCCAAGTAGCTGGGACTACAGACACCTGCCACACACCTATTTTGTTGTTGTTGTTGTTGTAATTGTCATTTTGTTTAGGAGGCGTGGGCTGGGTTCGAACCCACCAGCCTCTGTGTATGTGGTTTGCGCCCTATCTGCTGAGCTATAGGTGCCAAGCCTCCAGAATGTTTTCATCTTCCCAAACAGAAATTCCAAATCCATTAAATGCTAACCTCCTGCCTCCATCCCCCCCATAAGTACATGGTGTTTACTCTGTGTTGGGGAGTATTCTAAGCGCGTTACATGCACCAAGTGAATCCTCTTAACCACCCTAAAGGGTAGCACTGTCATTTTTATTTCACAGATGAAGTAACCAAGGCAGAAAGAAGTTGGCTGTTTTATAGCCAGTAAGCAGTTGGTGTAGATTGCATCATTGCCCGATTATTTTCTTCCCTTTCCACTGAGGAATAGGCCTCCCTGACCACTGGCCCACGATGCACTGGCAGTCAGGATGCACTTCCCACCTCATTGACATGTCACCTTTGTCCAAGCAGGAGCTGTAAGCATCATCACAGGGCCATGCTGAGGCTTTTTCCCCTCTGCACAAGGCTGAGGTGGGGGTTCCCCCTTTACCCTGGGTTCCAGAATGAGGAAGACATGGAGCAAAGTCAAAGCGGACCCCACAGCCTTCACATATGTTGTTGGAAGCCCCTGGGACTTGGGGCTCACATGTCCCCACTGCACAACCTCATGAAAACTGGCCTCTTCAGTGATGAAGCCAGATTTAGAATTCATGTGTTCTGGTCCCAAGCCAGCACTTCCCACCCCTGCTCTGAGAGCTTAAGGTGCTATATTCTGCTGCCTACTGCTCTTTGGCACCTGGATGAATCCAGGCACCTCAGACTCAAATATTTGAAGGGGAAGCTTCCCTTCCCCCAGTTGGGTTAGGCCTGCCTGTGTTCTGAGTCCTCTCTTTTGTTTGGCAACGCCACAATGGTTCACACATGCTAGAAACACATCTTTGATTCTAACCTCTTTGCTTTTCAGAAGCAGACCTGGTCCTGTTCATTTTACTTCCCTTATAGATATTTCTCCCACTTGCTCTCCTGTCCACCCAGACCACTGCCCTTCCTCTGGCTGTCAACATCTTCCACTTGAATTAGTGCCTCCACCTGCTCTCCTTCCTTGACCTGACGCTGCTCAAATCCCACCCCCTTGGAGCCCCTAGAGTACTCACAAAAAAATCCAATCTTGTCACTCCCAATTTAAAACCTATCAGTGGCTTCCCATCACCTATGTAATAGAGTCCAAGAGCCTTTACAGGCTTGTGAGGTCCCTATGGTCAGGCCCCAACCACATCCCTGTTACAAACCCATCCGTTGCACAGCCTCAGGCCGTATGATTTCTCTCCTCCATTCCCTTGCTTGTTCCCTTCTATTTGGAAGGCCTTCCCAGACCCAGAGCCCCAAGGATTTAAGGATTCTAGGAGCACAGAGTGAATATACAAGCAGATTTAACATGAAATGCTGCCCAGCTAATTTTCAACAGCAGGCCAGTGCCTGAGTTTAGGCAGCAATGTTCACCAGTTTCTAAAACCAATAGGAAAAAAAAAAAAAAACTCTCAGTGTGAGAATTTTTATTTCCCCAATAAACACAGTTAATAAGTCCATGGAGGAGAGTCTGATGGTGAAACTCAAGGCACACGCATGTCAGTCAAGCATTTTCTGGTTTCTTTTGAACACTCCTGCATGCCTCTCTCTCCTCAGTGCGGGGGTTTGATTGACCAGCTCTGGGTGAGCAGTAGCTGGGACCAGCTGCTCCTCAAGTTGGTAAAAATCCTCTACTTTTTCTCCAGGGCAAAGCTGTGTGAGGGAAGCAAGGCCACCCGCTGGTGACTCCCTAATGGGAACCAGTGACTGCGACCAGAGATGGTGTCTTGCTGGAATCCAAACAACAGAGAATTCCCAGACAGTATCTTTTCAGTAATGGGTTTCCCCATCCTTGAGAGAGCATTTGGGACGAGTGAGTGTATGACTGGCCTTCCGAGAGAGATGGGGAGATAAAAGACCTGAAGCGAGGAGAAAATCCATTTCCAATGAAAAAGGCCTGGAGGGCCTCAGGTCTTCAGAAATCTGCCCACCTGCCTGGGCAGCCCTCAGACAGATTCTGCATTTCTGATGGTTCTTCTACTCAGAGAAAAGAACTAGTGTCAGGCAGG
>NW_003852413.1:20763083-20771081 GCF_000181295.1 Otolemur garnettii
AAGACACTTGGTCAGTTGCATCTTCATTGGCCACCACAGCACTGGACTGTCACTTCTGCCCCATCTCAGTTGCATTTGTTGCCAACTCTGAACACCGGAATAGTTTTGAAGCATCTTCAGAAATATCCCAAATCTATGCCCTTCTCTAAGGCTGCCGTCATCTGTGGCTACCATTATCTGTTTATCTCTATCTTCCCACCTTATGAATGTTCCTTGATGGCCACTACCATAATTTCTAATTTTTTTTGTTTGTTTGTTCATTTGGGGTCTTCTTTCTAGGGTGGAAGGGAGAGAAAGGGAATGTGTTTCTCTGACCATTTTATTTCCAGCTACTAGCATGATGCCTGGCACATCATAAATGTTCAATAGAGAGTATGGGATGGATGGATGGATGGATGAGAGAGGGAACTTTAGGGAAAGCTCTGGCCCAGAAGCTGGCAGAATGGCTTGATGTCAATCAGACCTTCAGTGACCAGGTCTGGTAGGTCATGTCCTTGAAGAGGAGGACAGGATACCCACTCCCTGAACCCTGTCTGAAGTCTGGAGAAGCTTCTCCTCTTTGACCTGTAGTTGACAAAGAAACAGCTTCCAGGGCCTGACCACTGTCAACAGCAAGACTCAGAGCATGCCTGATAAGAGGCTCTCGAGCCACTCACGCGTGTCTCTCAGGGTGATGCTTAATAGCTTGAAGGTGACATCAGGGTTGGGACTAATATCCAACTGAACAGAAAGAGACATGACCTAACTCGTCTCTCGCCATGGGCCTGGCTGCGAGAGCTTCTCTTTCTTTATTAATTTCCTAACCGGAGCTGCTGGCTCAGGACTCCAGCCTGTCCCCAGAGCTGGGGCCCAGAGCTGGGCTTAACTCCAGTGTTAGTGGGAAGGGAACAGGCTCAGCCGGGGGCTAGGAACCCCCATGAAGGACATCCACCGAGTCTGCGCTCGTCTCGGCCAGAGCTGGGTGGTTGCCTTCTCTACCATCCATGCTTTGAGAAAATCCAGCTGGACAAATCCAAAGGCCCTAAGGAACGCCTCACGGAACAGAAGAAAATTCACTGCAGCCTCCCATCAAGCCGGAACCCTCCCCAGGGGCTCTAAAGGATGGTTTTATTTGTGTTTTTAAAAAATGATTTAAAACCAGTTTTCCAGGAACACAAATCCTGTCTAAGCACCCAGCACACCTGGCTAGAGTGCTGCAGACCTGGGTCTGAGCTGGCCGATGGCCTGGCGGGACCGTGCTGTCTTCAGAGTATTTTCCTTTAATTTCTCCACACTGCAGGAGGAGAAATCCCACAGTTCTCAGCATCTTCCCTCCCCTCGCTCCCATTCCCCCTCTCCTGCCCACGCGCACATCCTGGCTTCAGACACTGACAGACTTCAGTTCCAACACAAGCGCTGCCACAGACTGTGTGACCTTCATTAAGGCATCTACCTTCTCTGAGCCTCAGTTTCCTCATCTGGTTGGCTACGGAAGTTGTGGTGCTTGATAAACAGTTGTTGAAAAATGCTTCTATCGGGCGGCACCTGTCGCTCAGTGGGTAGGGCACCAGCCCCATATACGGAGGGTGGCAGGTTCAAGCCCGGCCCCGGCCAAACTGCAAAAACAACAAAAAAATAGGCGGGCGTTGTGGCAGGTGCCTGTAGTCCCAGCTATTCGGGAGGCTGAGGCAAGAGAATCACCTAAGCCCAGGAGTTGGAGGTTACTGTGAGCTGTGATGGCATAGCCTCTACCAAGGGCAACAAAGCGAGACTCTGTCTCTAAAAGAAAGAAAAAAAGGAAAATGCTTCTACAAAGGCGAGATCATATTTTACTCACAGGCAAATGGGAGGATTCAATTCATTCATTCATTCATTCATTCCACAGACATAATTACTTGGCAACTCTGTGTTAAGTCCTGGGTATGATGAGTGGTGACAGAGTTAGCCTGTCCCCAGGACAGTGGGATAAGGTGTACAGAGCACCCAGCCTGGTGCCTGGCTCAGAGTGGGCTCTCAGTGGGGTCAAGAGCCTCCCTTTCTGTCTGTCTGTCTCTCTCTCACACACATGTCCCCGTATTCCAGTCAGAGTTTTCTTCTTCTACAAGCAGGCTGCAAGCCAGTGAGAACAAAAGTGTGGAGCAAGAAGCAGGAGGCTTGGGTTTTAGTATCTGCCCTCCTACTCGTTGGCTGTACAATTTTTAGCAAGATACTTACCTTCCCTGGGCCAACTTCCTGACTGTAAAAACAGAGCAGACTAATACCTTATTCTGCCCTGAGTACAAAAGATAGAAACTACAGGCAAAGTGTTTTCCAAGCTGCACTAGTAAGAAGCCCCACTGGATGCATTACGGCAGAGACGAAGGCAAAGGGCTTGGAGGATGCTGGGTTCAGATTTGCTTCTGATGCACTGGCCCAGAGCAGAACCTCTGCCCACTTCCACACCTCGCCACACACCAGCAGCTTCTAAGTGCACACTATGGTAATGATTCAGTTATTAAATCAACCCACCCCACGCACACCCACACCCTCCATGGACGGCATCACCCTGACCTTGACCAGGGGCAATGGGACGAGCAGCCTCTGTGGAGATAGCCCTAGGAGCCCCAGTGCTGCATGGTGGTGTGCTCTTCAGAAGTCTCACAGGGACACTCAGTCTAGCATCATGGCTCACCCCACTGTTCCTTCATTCTATCTTCTCACAGCTCTTCCTCAGGGCAGAGGAACCCCGGGACCCCATTTTCCTTCTGAGAATGACCAACCTGTGAAAGATTTAAAGCAGGAAAGACCAAACACAACTGCCCCTCTCAGTGGGCCAGGTGCCCTGGCGGTGGCCTGTCCAGCAGGCAAGTCACCCTCCAGAAGTGGGGACCAAGTACTGAATGAAAGCTGTGTTTCTTCTGGGAGGGGTAGGGAGGACTCCTCCCCTTAAAATGCTTTTTCATCCTCAGCCACTCCCCTCACCTACTTCTTCCCTGAAAGGCCTGGACAGAAGCTGTTCCCAGGGCTTAGAAAGCTGTTGGGGGGCCTGAGGGGACTGTTGGAGGGACTAGGGGAACCCAAGGTCTACAAGGCCAGGCCACCCCTTAGCCAGGACCAGGCTGTTTCTGCTCAAATCTGTGGCCCTTCTGAGTCTGTGGCACAAGATGCTGCGCCTTCATCCCAAATCCCCTCCATGTGTCCCTTGACACATCTCTGTGGAACAGATGCCAGGGGTGGCGGGGAGGACACAATACCCCTCTTTGTTGGGGGGATCTGGGCCAGCAGTCAGGGGAGGAAATTAGACAGCGCTCCTGACAGCAGGCCCCATCTGGGGTGTCTGTGAAATATGGGCCAGAGGGGCTCCTTCCTGAGGCCAGTTCACGGCTGCTGGCCACCCCCATCCCTGCTTTGGGCAGAGAGGACACTGCCGTTTGGTGAGAAATGATATATGTTTCCCAGCTTCCTTCCCTCCTCTCCTGAGGGTCTTAAGGGAGCCCTGAGACCTCGGAGGAGCTCATGGCTGCGCCTTAGATTTGTGGATGTATGTGTATGTGTGTGTACGTGTGCATGTGAGTCCTTGTGTCTACACACATGTACAGACCCATGGGGGGGTGGTTCTGTCTTTGTGTGTGTATCTGCTCATTCCATAGCCAGAAGAGAGGACAACAGCCAAACAAAATGTTGGCCAAGATGGCTCCCTCTTCAGCATCCCTACTTCTGGGATGCTAGAACCTAAGCAGAATACTTAGAGAGTCACAGGATGAGGGGAAGAGGAGGAAGCTTGCTGAGCACCATACCCACTGATTCCATCCTCCAAGTAGCCACCTCACAAGGTAGGGATTGTTGTCAAGGCAAGGACACTGCCCGTCTCCCCGAGCCTCCTAATCCAGCCAGAGCCTACAGGGCCTTCAGTGGCCCCTGAACTATTTGTCTTCAAGAAGGAAATGAGAGAATGTTCCCACCCACCTACCTCCTTTCTGGCCAGCAGGGTCTCCACATCTGGGCTGCAGCTGGCCGCTGAGCTGCCCTTAAAGACCTTCTTTTTCTAAATGACGAGAAGACAGAATTGTTTGCAGAGGGTTCCGGAAAGCACCTTAACTCCTCAGCAAGTTGGAAGCCAGGATAGATAGGTCTCAGTTTCCACATCTGTGAACAAAATCAAGGGCAAACCCTGCCTTCTATTCTTTAATTCTCTCTGATGGGAGAATTAAAGCATAGAAATATTCAGTAAGCTCTAAAGCACTGGTCAAGGGTTGGTGACTGATATTTTTTACAGTAGAGCTGGCCATCTTTTCAGTGTTGTTGCCCACCATAACCTGTTAAGATGGGTAGGTAATCTTGTGCCCATTATGCAGATGGGCAAAGAAAGGCTCTGAGAGGGGGAGGAAGTTGTCCAAGTTCCTACACCTACTCTGTATTGGAAATGACGGTGCCTTGCATTGCATCAGCTGAGCTATCTATTGTGTGAGACTCACTCTAGAGCCCTCTCTGGTGAGCCAGAGTGATCAGCAACACTGATCATCACCCAAGATAGGGAATGGACAAGGTGTGAAATCACATGCAGTGGAGCCCAGAGCACAAGCTAATTATTGCCATGTCTGCCCAGTTTCTGAGACTTGAGTACTTCCCTTCCTCTTTCCCTGTCTGCATGGAGCAAGATTCCAGGCTTTGCCTCTCTGTCATTCTGCCTTCTCCTGCCCTCAAGGATCCTAGAGTCTCTCCAAGAAGAGCCCCAAGGGCTAAGTGACTCCAGAAAGGTGTTACTTGACACAGTGGAAAGAATTGGCCTTTAGGGCTAAAGAGATCTGGTCTGAATCCTGACTCCACCTCTTTCTCCTGCGGAAGCTTAGCCAAACCACACCTTCTGGGCCTCAGTTTCCTCATCTGAACTGGATTCATCCATGGCTTTGAGCTGCTGCTAAGATTAAATTAGCTAATATAATATGTGGAGGAGCCCAGCCCTGGACCTAGAGCTCAGTCAGTAGCCCAGGAGGGAAGGTTACCTGTTTCTTTCCCCCACCAGACGTGACATATGAGAGATGGAGGATTAGCAAGTTCAGGAGAGAAGGCAGGCAAAGCCTCCCTGGCTGTGGCCAGAAAACAGGAATGAAGTGTCAGTAAGACAGGCCTAGAAAGGATGGTGGGGGACCCTTCCAACAAATGGGCTGTGAGTCACTGGGGAAAGCAGAGAATGGGTGTTTCCTTCCTCCTATCTTATGAACAAACATTCAGCTCTTTTGACCCATGGGGAAACTGAGGCCCAGGGAGAAGGAACTAATTCAAGAGAGGGCTGAAGGCTGGGGAAATAACCTGCTTGTATCAGTTTAAATTAGAAGATGAACAGGAGTGGGGGCTGGGCCAGAGACAGCCACAGCCTGGGCTCCTACCCTCTGTCCAGGGCCTGATGGCCTCACGACAGGTCCAATCTGCCATCAGAAGCCAGCTGGCTAGCCCTGGAGGTCCCTATCTGTCTAGACTGCTTGCTGGCCCATCCAGCTGAGAAACTTGACTCAAAGGGGGGCTGGGGTGGGTAAGATGGCCTTGGAGGTCCCCGACAGCTCCGGAAGTCTGCACACACAGTCTCTGGAAGACTGAGAGGTGTGTCTCTGCAGAAAAGCCGTTGGACATTTCCGTGTGACGGTGACACAAACCATTCCTTCCTCCATAATCACCCTTCGCTGCAGTACTGGCTCAGGGCAGACAGCCTGCAGTGCATGGACTTTATTTTTAAATCCTTCTTGCTTTTTTCCCCCCTTTTTTTATATCCCTGTGAATGCCTGAACTCCCAGGCAGAGGAAAGCACTCAAGTCTGTCCTTGAGTGTGCTGGTGGTGATGTGATGTCCCAGACGGGACCCTCTGAGCTCTGCGGCAGCAACAAACCCCCTGCTGATGTAATTTAAAAGAATAACCTCCCAATTTCCTCATCTCCCTTTGCTGGATACACCTTATCAAATGACAGGAGAAGCCAATGTTTGGTTAAATGGTTCAGAGGTTAATAATCAACAGATGGAAGAATTTTTTTCTCCCCCCTGCCCCCATCCCCTTCCAGGAGATTTGGTCTACTCCTCTTGCTGGAGACAAGAGACTGGGTAGAGAAGGAGATGGGGGGAGCCCACAGGCATGTTTCCCATCATGCCTTTGCAGGAGCCCATTTCCCCAGCCGCTGTTGGCCTCAGTGTCTGAGGCTATGTCCTTTACTTTCACAGGACCATATCATGACATAGGGCCAGCCAGGGCTGCCTTCAGGAAGGTAGGACCTGTCCACCCTGCAAGGGTGCCTGAGCTGTCTGCAGTCATTGAGCAGCATCCGAAGGGCAGAATAAAGGCAAGGAAAACAACACAAGTGAAAACTCTCCAAATATCTCCCCTTGCTTCGGGCAAATTATTGAGTGTCCCTGAAGTGCAGTCCTTTATTCATAAAATGAGATGTAATAATTTACATGGCAGGGCTGCTGGGGAGACTCGAAGAAGATTCTTTTGGGAAACTAGATATTCACCTACTGCCAGTTTCAGCCCAGATTGCTGACCAGCGGCAAAGAGGGGGAAAGTATATTGTCTGTGGAGAGATCTGGCTTACCCAGTTTTAAACCAGTGATCAAAATTGGCATCACAAATTACAGAACCTTATGATGTGCTTCCTGGTGACAAGCAAGAGGCAGCACCCCACCTGGCCCAGAAGTGTTCTTCCCAAAAGTGACAACTAACCTAACTCAAGTCTTTAGATCTAATTTCCAGTTTACAAGAAGGGCAAAGGAAGAGGTAGCCAGTTATCTAAGATAAGGAAACAATGGACAATTCCTGTAGGATGGCTTGCCCAGTCTCGGAAAAAGTCAGTGTCAAGAAGGTAAGGGGTGTGTGTGTGTGTGTGTGTGTGTGTGTGTGTGTGTAGGGCTGCTGCTTTAGATAAAAGAGGGTTCGGAAACACAATGATCAAATGTATCGTGAGGTTCTTGATAGAATTCTGGGCTTTTTTCTTATGGAGGAGAAATTCATATTAAAAAATCAATGGCATTTGGTGCTTTCACAACACTGTGCAACTCTCTCTCTCTCTCTTTGAACTTTTCCATCAGCCCAGAACATCGCACATCTTTGCTCCCATTCCTCCCTTCTCCTACCCTCTGGCAATCCCTAATCTGCTTTCTATCTGGAGAGATCTGACTGTTCTTGACATATAAAAGGAACAATAAAATACGTGATGTTTTGTATCTGGCTTCTTTCTTCTTATTTATTTATTTATTGAGACAGAGTCCCTCTCTGTTGACCCAGGATAGCATGCCGTGGCATCAATAGCTCACAGCAACCTCATACTCCTGGGTTTGATTGATTCTCTTGCCTCATCCTCCCAAGTAGCCGGGACCACAGGCCCGGCTGATTTTTCTATTTTTAGTAGAGACAGGGTCTCGCTCTTGCTCAGGCTGGTCTCAAACTCCTGAGCTCAAGGGATCCTCCTGGCTCAGCCTCCCGGAGTGCTAGGATTACAGGCATGAGCCACCTTGCCCAACTGTATCTGGTTTCTATCACTTAGCATGTCTTTGAGGTTTATCCACTTGGTAGATGTATATATAACATTTCATTCCATTTTATGCCAAAATAATATTCCACTTAGTTTGTACACAACAATAGTCTATGCATTCATCTGTCAGTGCACATTTGGGTTGCTTCTACCTTTTGCCTATTATGAATGATGCTGCTATAAATATTCATGTACCACTTTCTGTGTGAACATATCTTTTGTTTTTCTTGGGTACATATCTAGAAATGGAATTGTTGGATCATTTGGTAATTCTATGTTTAACTTTCTGAGGAACCACCAGATTATTTTCCAAAGCAGCTGTTCCATGTTACCTTCCCACCAACAATGTATGAGGGTTCCTATTTCTCCTATCCTTGCCAACTGTTGTCGTTTTTCCATTTTTTTGAGTTACAACCATCTTAGTGAGTGTGAGGTGGTATCTCATCGTGGTTTGTGCTTTGATTTGCATATCTTTTTCCTTTCTTTTCTTTTCTTTTTCTTTCTTTCCTTTTTTTTTTTTTTTTTT
>NW_003852413.1:20772027-20772889 GCF_000181295.1 Otolemur garnettii
CTCTTTGCTATGGCTATCCAGTTGTCCCAGAGTCACTTGTTGACAAGCCTATTCTTTGTCCCACTGAATACTCTTGGCAGCCTATTGACGATTGCTTGGCCATATATGTACAGGTTTATTTCCAGACTCTAATTCTATTCCACTGGTTTATGTGTCATCCTTATGACAGTGTCACATCTTTTATTACTGTAGCTTTATAGAAAGTTTTGAAATCAAGACACGTGACATGTCATAGTATTTATAATTCTTTGATATGGCTGAAATAATTTGGCAATTTTTTAGGAAGTTAAACATGTACTTACAAGCTTTCTTGAACATTTGACATTTTTCATAATACAAAGGAGGAGGAGAATAGGCCCTGAAGAGCCAGTCTGGCTAGGTCAGAAACACTCTGGCCATGCTGCCAGAGACCTGAGTAGGTATTATCTCTCACCCTCACATTCTTGACCCTCAAGATTGACAAAGCACGTTCAGGTCAGGCAGGTTGCTCATCTTCTGATCTTCTTCTACTGCCCCCACCTGCCTACATGTAGGCTGCACAAGGGACTGTGCAGACTGTGTGTCTCTGGCCCTTACCTCTGAGTAATTCATTCTAGAAACCAGATGGGTTACTTCAGAACCTCCTGCAACATAGTGGTGTTCCCACAGGACCACATGACTCTCTAGACCCACTTAATAGCCTTCCTCTTGGCTCCCACTCCACTGCACATGTGTCTCCATGGCATTTGTCACACCTTGAGGTCACTGATTCTAGAACAGGGAGAAAATGTCCTTGCCCCCATGATGGGAGCTACAGCCTGTGCATGTTGGCAGAAGACAGCATTTTTCAATGTACTCTGGGAATCGCTTGTCTTCAAATCAT
>NW_003852413.1:20774369-20787471 GCF_000181295.1 Otolemur garnettii
GAGCCCTAAAAACTATTCTTAATGGAGACAAAGTAGATTAATGGTTGCCTAGAGTTGGGAAGTATTTGAGGGAACAAGTGACTGACTGTTAATGGATATGGAGTTTCTTTTTGGAGTGATGAAAATGTTCTGAAATTGACTGTCATGATACTTTCATGTATCTGTGATTATACCAAAAACCATTAAATTAGGCTTGGTGCCCATAGCTCACTGGCTGGTTAGGGTGCAGGCCACATACACCAAGGCTGGTGGGTTTGAACCTGGCCTGGGCCTGCTAAACCACAATGACAATTGCAATTAAAAAAAAAAAATAGCTGGGCATTGCGGCAGGTGCCAGTAATTCCAGCTACCTGGGAGGCTAAGGCAAGAGAATCAAGTAAGCCCAAGAGTTGGAGCTTGCTGTGAGCTGTGATGCCACAACACTCTATCAAGGGCGATATAGTAAGAATGGCTCAATAAAACCCAAAAAACAAAAAACTGGGCAGCGCCTGTTGTTCAGTGGGTGGGGTGCTGGTCCCATATACCGAGGGTGGCGGGTTCAAACCCGGCACCAGCCAAACTGCAACAAAAAAGTAGGGTATTGTGGCGGGCGCCTGTGGTCCCAGCTACTTGGGAGGCTGGGGCAAGAGAATCACCTAGGCCCAGGAGTTGGAGGTTGCTGTGAGCTGTGTGCCATGGCACTCTACTGAGGGCAATAAAGTCAGACTCTGTCTCTACAAAAAATAAAAAAATAAAATAATAAGAAACCATTAAATTACACATTTTAAATGGGTGAATTATATGAATTCTGAGTTATGTCTCAATAAGTTATTAAAACAAAACCATTCCAAGGTCATAGGCTATACACAGATAGCAGCCTGGGTTGACTCCAGAGCTGTAGCTTGCTAACTACTGGCCTAGATAGAAAACTTTTGGCCTAACAGGATTTGATGCTCTAACTAAGGTGTCCTGAAACTATGGCCCGCCTAGGACATTTATCCGGCCCGCCAGGTGTTTTTGCCCCCATTGCCTGTCCTGCTTAGCAGCCAACTTGTCCCAGGGCCCGCAGTCTGGCCCTCCAATGGTCTGAGGGACAGTGAAAAAGTTTGAGGACCCCTGCTCAAAGTAATGAGTTAACAGTGCCCCTGGAGATTGCATTGAGGCCTGAGGGGGTTGGAGTAGGTGGAGAGGAGAGGAAAGGGGGGGCACCATGAGGAGAAGCCAAGGCCAATACTAGGTAAGGTTAGTTTGGGAAGCCAAGGATGACCGATAAATGTACAGGACAAGATCAGCAACTTTGGTCCACTGGCCAAATCTGACCTCCTACCTGTTTTTGTAAGGACTGTGAGCTAAGAATGGCATTTAGATGAAAATTTTCAAGCCCTTTCATGATGGGCAACACCAACTTTGAATCCCAATTAAGCAAAATGTTATCCTCCCACCCACATAATTCCATTTTTCTCTTTAGTAGACTTGAATTACAAAAAAGTTCTCACTGGGCACATTGGCTCGTTATCTATAATCCTGGTACACTCAGAGGCTAAGGCTAGCAGATTGCCTGAGCTCAGGAGTTTGAGACCAGCCTGAGCAAGAGAGAGACCCCTATTTCTACAAAATTGCCAGGTGTTGTCATGGGTACCTATGGTCCCAGCTACTTGGGAGGCTGAGGCAAAACGATCACTTGAGTCTAAGAGACTGAGATTGCTGTGAGCTATGGCATCATGGCACTCCTGAGAGCGACAAAGTGACACTCTGTCTCAAAAAAAAGTTCTGAGAGGCACCTGTGGCTCAAAGGAGTAGGGTGTCGGCCCCATATGCTGGAGGTGGTGGCCAGCCCAGCCAAAAAAAAGAAAAAGTTCTCAATTATAATGGTGATGATGATCTTTTGAATTTATTGATAAAAAATTTGTGAAATTTTGTTTTCTCTATTGTTATACATGCCTATACATATAATGCCCTTGATTTTACTCTTGGCTCTCAAAGCCTAAAATATTTACTATCCGGGCCTTTCCAGAAAAGCTTGTTGACCCCTGGTCTAACAATATGGATATTTAAATGTAAGTGAACCTTGCCTAGAAACCTTGCATTACCTCAAATCTGGAGTGCAGGGCTATGAAACACACATCAATCCTGAGTTGGCAGAGCCCTGGGTTGGCAGGGTGGACTGCTGGAGACCCCAACCGGAACCAGTGTGGCTTTCCTTGAATATTCTAGAGGAAGGTAACTCTGGAGGGTGGAGGGGGCAGGGCTAGATTCTTCTTTTACATGAATGGCGCCACAGGGAGACAGGCAGTCATTACTCCCCCACCAGGAGCTCAGCCCCTGAAGAAGGGAACAGTGTCTTGCTCACCCTGGCACATAATGGGTTATTTAATAAACATTTGATGAATAAATGAATAATTCAGTGGACACAGTTGACCTGAGTGACAAAGGCTGTTCAAATGGTGAATTGAACTAAAATCTCTGGATGTGTTCCCAGCCACAGGCAAGTTGGGTTTTTTTTGGAGGGGGTGGGTGTTTGAAACATAACCACACTTGGTCACCCTCAGTAGAGTACTATGGCATCATACCTCACAGCAACCTCAAACTCTTGGGCTCAAGCCATTCTCTTGTCTTAGCCTCCCGAGTAACTGGGACTATAGGCACCTGCCATAGCGCCTTGCTATTTTTTAGAGACGGGGTCTGGCTCTGGTTCAGGCTGGTATCCTAAACTCAGGTAATCCACCTGCCTCTGCCTCCATGAGTGCTAGGATTACAGGCTTAAGCCACCACGCCTGGCCCACAGGCAAGTTTTAACAGCATTGCCCAAACTATGTTCCTCAAGAGGTTAAAAGGTAGAAAAAAGCATCCTCCCCACTCCGGGCTTCTCAGCAGATCCGTAGCTTTTCACAGCCTCTTCCAATCCCTCAATACCTCACACACCCTCGCATTTCATGCCCTCCACCCATGCACCGGAAAAAAGTATTTTGAGGATAAACATATTTAGAAAATATCTCATGACTCCTTTTCCTGGACAGCCCAAATATATATTGCTCAGAAGTCCTGCACCACTAGCTGTTCAGAGTACAGGAGAGATTAAGGACACTGTTCCTCAGATTACCAACCAAACTACCTTCCTCAATTCCTCACACATCTCCCCTGAGGTCCTCATGACTTAAGGGACTTGGCAGTGAAAATCTGACTGGTTCTCCGGTACCCCATGGCCAATGGAAGTGGGACTTTCTCCATTCTCCATTCTGTTAGCTCCATTTTCCCTCAGGCTGCCAAACCTGTGTTGCATGTTATCTCCTCTCAGGTCTTATCTCCTCTAGGGTCTCCTCCTTCTTGTGGGTTTATACCTTAAAAAAAAAAAATTCTGTTGTTTTAGTGGGATTTGAGTTGGAGAGGGAGCAAAAGCAGACGTGGGTCTGTTCATCTCTAAATGGAAAGAAGGGGGCAGCGCCTGTGGCTCAGTGAATAGGGCGCCAGCCCCATATACTGAGGGTGGCGGGTTCAAACCCTACCCCGGCCAAACTGCAACAAAAAAATAGCCATGCGTCGGGAGGCTGAGGCAAGAGAATCGCTTAAGCCTAAGAGCTGGAGGTTGCTGTGAGCTGTGATGCCACAGCACTCTACCGAGGGTGACAAAGGGAGACTCTGTCTCTAAAAAAAAATAAATAAATAAGTGGAAAGAAGGAAAGCAGGGCTCTAAGCAGGTTGCCAAGCAGTGGGACAAGCTGGGGACCAAGATGGGAAGTGTAGAGTTGGGAGCAACCAGCCAGGCTTCTTGGGAAGCACGTGGGACCCAGACGCACATGGGAGCATGGGGTTGGGCTAAAGCCAAATGTAAAAGTGTGGAAAGAATCCATCCTTCAAGGAGCTGAGATATGCAATGTTTGGGAGGAAAAGGTGGTTAAGCGTAGATGAGAGACAGAAACACAGAGGACTACAGGAGCTCCGGGGGAAAGCGTCCAGCCCTTGTGCCTGCCTGCATGCCTGAGTGCATGCGTGCCCGCATGCATGTGTCCCTGTGTGCACAAGCTTCCTGGAGCAGGAAAAGCAACATAACAGCACTGCAGAGACCGGGACAGCACCAAGAAGAGTCTGGGTTACTGAATAGAAAAGTGCCAAGAGCAGGTTGTGATGACAGTGTTTTGGCAAGAAGGCAGGGAGAGGACAAATAGGGCCTTGGGACCATGTCATCATCGTGGGTTTTATCCTGTAGGGGCTCTGGAACCTCTGAGGGGGTGACCTGGTGGATCACTCAGGCAGCTGGGTGACAGATGGGCTCAAGGCAGACAGCACTGAAGTTGGGGAGGCCACTTAGCCAGCTGTTGTAAAATCCAGGGGGAATCGCTGAGGTCTGCAGGAGGATCACTAGAGACAGTCAAAGAGGTGAAATCAGTGAGTGGCCAGGGAGGAGGGAAGGGGAGGGTGGCCTTGTGGAAACCTCCCAGGTTTCCAGCTCTGTTGGCTGCTGGGGAGGGGATGAATTATCCCTTCCTGCTCCCTCCCCACCCCACTGCCACCTGCCGCCTTGCCCAAAGCCCTGATGACCCCCAGACCATGAAAGGAGCGTGTTGGCCCCCTTCCCTACCCTACCTTCCCTCCTCCAACAGATCACCCCAGAGTCCCCCGGGAAGAGAGCAGAGAAGATGAAATCATGGAACAAAGGGGATTAGAGCTGCATTTCTTTCTTTCTCAACCATGGAAAACTCCGTTTGTTGGGAGAGGGGAGCTTTGGGAAGGGGGGCCCCCGATGAGGTTATGGTTTTGAAATAGGAGCTGTCAGGAACCGCCAATCTGACAAGCAACAGGTTCTCATTTTTCTTTCTTGTAAGTAGGCGCCCTTCTTTGTTGCCCCAGTTTAGAGCCTCCTCTGCTGGGGTGAGTCTGTCTTGTCATGTGCCTCCTCCCACCTGGCTGACCACTCAGCCAGGACACCCCCCAAGGGGGCTGGGGGGGTACCACCTCCTAAAGGGGAAGGGGTCCCCAGACAGGAAGGGGGTCAGTGGAGTAGGAAGAGCCAGATGTGGGGCTGAAAGGTTTGATTTCATATCCAAATTATGCCTTTTCCCACCTATGCAAACCCAGGCAAGTGTCCTGGCCTTCCTGAGCCTCAGAGCCTTCATTTATAAGTGAAAATGACCACACCTGGCACAGGAGGATACTATGGCAGCTAAGTGAGATTGTCCCTGTGAGAGGTTAAAAAGGGATTTGAAAACCAAGCCATCTTCTAAGGATTGTAAGGCCTTGGGACAAGAGATAGAAGTCCACCTACATATGTCTAAATACTTAGGAGCTTAAAAATCAAGTTTAATAAATGTTTAAATGTAATGTTGTATCCTCTAACCTTGACAAATATTCTATCCTAACAGCCAGGTGTGAATTTGGAATTCTTGGATTCCTGGGAGTTCAACATGGAACATCCCAATGGGGAGAGGCCAGCCTTTGCCCTTGCCCAGTCCCCCCTTCTCTTCCACCCAGCTCCAGAGCAGGAGCTTCATGCAGATGCCTGAGGATGCCCCAGCTATAATGCCTACACACACACACACACACACATACACCCCTGCAAGCAGCTGTGGGCCCAAAGGTACACATGCCAAAGACCCTTGGGGAGGATGGAATCTGGGAAGAAACCCATGCAGATCCTGGAAGAGGGCCACTGGGGCAAGAAATTTTAGGGTCCCAGCTACACACAGCATGGTATAGAGGGGGACGCTGGCCCTAGGTGGACACAGACCCTTGGTTCTGTGGACCCCTCACTCCACAGAGAGAAGCATGACTGGAGGAAGCCAGAATAGGGCCTGTGAAGCTGGAGACTCAGGTTAGGGGCCTCTGTTGTCAAGCCTAAGGCAGAACGTTCTATATAAACATAAAGCCATATTGAATAGCCGGGATTATTATTCTCCCCCTGAAGTTTTGGTATTTCTTTCCTTATTCTTTCTCCAATTCTCCACTCCTCTCTTTTCAATTTTCCTTGTGAAGAATTTGGGGATAATGTGAACACCAGGCAGTCAGAGAAGTGCGAGGGTAGATGTCTTTGGGGACAGATGAACCAAGGTGCTGGGAACTCTTGGTTATGGCCTAAGTCAGCCATGTCCCTTCTCATATCTCTGGAAGACTTAGGAACTTGTTATTTATTATCTGAAAAACAGAGAATCCTTAGAACTTTAGACAAGAGCATGGCCAAAAACTTGGGGTGGGGAGGTGCTGCAAGCACTCACCAAGCATGATGACAATGTAATGCTGGGCAAGGAGATTTAGGGAGACATGGTGGCACCCACCTAGCAAGAGATCCAGGCCCAAAGGTGAGACTGCACACCCAGGCCCTGGCGAGCCTGAAATACAGAGAGGATGGCAAGGAGCCATGTAGAGCCCTGGAGTCTGGGCCAAGAATTGAGAACCAGGTGGCTGGCCTGGCTGAAGGGGTGGTGAGCATTCTGGGGAAGAAGAGTATGAACTAATCCCAACTACTAGCTAGTTGAGCTCAGGAAAAAGTCTTTTCAATCGCTGGTCCTCAATGACCTCATCTGTAAAATGGGAACAATGGCGTTTTAATTATCTAAAGCATTAGACATGCTCAGCACTACATGTGGAATGGAGAAATGATCAGTGAATGTTAGTCGTGTGATTATTACTATGATCGTGGTGCCAGGAGAATGTCAATCAAATGCTAGTTGAACTTGTGTGACCTACAGATCATACTCCAATTATGAGCCTCAGTTTCCTTATCTGAGAATTACTTTTATTCTGATTTTTTTGTTTTTTGGCAGTTTTTTGGCCGGGGCTGGGTTTGAACCCACCACCTCTGGCATATGGGGCTGGTGCCCCACTTCTTTGAGCCACAGGCACCACCCCTGTTTTGGGGGGGGGGTTGCAGTTTTTGGCCGGGGCCAGGTTTGAACCCATCACCTCTGGTATATGGGCCGGCTCCCTATTCCTTTGAGCCACAGGCACCGCCCTGCTTTTTTTCTTTAAAAACATTTTGCTGTCAATGCCTGGAGTTCCCCAGACACAAATCATAGCTAACACCTGCAGAGCGCTTTGCTGGGGGGCCTGGCCCTGTCCAAGGCGCTTCACACAATTATATTATTTCATCCTCAAAACTCCCTCAAGGGGCCTTACATTATACCCTATTTGGCTGATGAGGAGCCCAAGATAGGGGTCAGTTAGGGAATTTGCCTCATGTCACACACAGCAAGGCCCAGGCAAGCTGGCTCCAAAGTCCACATCTGTTTTCCTTCCTTGTCCTGATGTCGGCTGTGCCCCTACCTCAGCCCACCAGTTAATCCAGCCAGCTTACTGGTTTGGCTGATGTTTCCCCCACCAAACTGACTAGTTATGGAGCCAAATTAGTCATCTTGGCCTTTGAGTTGATGATCCTGCCTCAATTTCTTTAGTTGACAGTGACACAGTCCCTCCAGCTCTGGATTTAAGAGAACCAGTGATAGGCAATACTCATTTTGAATTAAAATGGAAAAATGGCCATTCCTGAGATCACTTTCTTTTTAACCCAAGACATCAACCTATCTTGTCCCACGGAGCACTTGTGCTCACACAGTGATACACACAGATCTGGGATTGTTATCTCATCTCACAGATGAGGAAACCCAACCGGAGGCAGAGGGGTGGAGGCAGTTGCAGGCAAAATCCTTCTTTTGCCTGCACAGCTTTGTTGGCAGTGCAGGCAAAAGCAGGATTTGAACCCAGGCCTGCCAATGCACTGTCCTGTGTCTGGACTCATTTTGTTGGTAACACACTCTGCAGGGCCCCTGAGCCCCCAGCCACTTGGGGCATCACCACAAAGGTTGGAAATGGCTACAGACCATTTGGCTGGGAGTCTCCCATTTGCTCTGCCTTTTGGCACTGGTCGGCAAGGCTACATTAAGTGTTCTTTTCCGAGTTGCTTGTGGGCAGGAGAAGCCTCAAAATTGCAATGAACAGAGGCACCTGGCTCCCAGGGGACAATTTCTGAGTCCATCTCCCCACCTTGTTTATTTGTAAAATGGGAACACAGACACAACTGGTGTATGTTTTACATTAAACCAAGTAGGAGCTTGTGGCATTTCTGTCTGCACTTGAGACATGTTTATACTGCTGGGTCCATTATGAATCTGTTTAATATCCTTCGAATTCTCCGAGTCCTTCCATCCCCGCAGCCAGGAAGTGGGTAATGTGCACTCAGGGAAGAAATTTCCAGGTGCTCAGACCTTTAGGTAAATGAGGACTCTTTCTTTTTTCTCTTCTTTAAAGAGAAGGAAAGCCCGTTACAAAAAAAAAATTAAATTCTTCCTGTTCAAAATGGTTTTTCCGATGATCCTTTCCTTGTAGGAAATTGCTTAGGTTCTAGAAAGATGCTAAATAAGCCACCAGCTAGGAGAGCCTGGGGCTGTAAGAATAGCATCATGTTGCCCTGGAGAGCATGGGATGGGGACATGGAGGCGAGTGACCCTCCAGGGACTGAGAAAGACATGAAGTGATCTGTAGCCAGGAGCTCAAGGTCATCTGAGGGCTGCTGTATCTACTGGGGGCTCCTGGGAGCCAGCATCAGACTAATCTTGCTGGATTGGGAACAGGCTTCCCATAAGAGTGCTGGGAGGAGTAGCTCCCTGCTTGCTGGCAGAACAGAAAGGTATTCTTTTAAGGGAAAAAAATGAGATTCCTGTTACTGCTTTATTCCTCCTGCAGAAATGTTGGTGTGTCCCGGCCAGGGCCAAGATGAGAGGCAATCAGTGCCAATAGAAGGGTGAGCTCATCATATGTGGGGATGTGAGCTGATTCGAGCAAGGCACAATGTGGAAAAAAAGTTCTATGCTTGGGATCCCAAATCCCCATCAAAGTAGAACCCTGGGACCCTCTCCTCACCTCCCCTCTCCCCCAGCCAGACTGTCTGCCACTTTCCTTCCCCATCATCTCTTTCCTCCATTGGCTCAGTCCACTCCCATTTGATTTCTCTATCTTCTTGCATCTCTGACCAAACACACCTAACACCCTTGAGCGCCTAGGTATGTGGTTATTGAGAGGCTTCATGAAGGAAGAAGCCCAGTCATTGGAGGAAGATAAAACTTGAGTTCAATCCCAGCCCCACCATTTGCTGTCTGTTGGACAAGGGTCTTCTCCTCTCAGAGCTTCTGCTGTCTCATCTGTTACCATATTATTTTGCAGCTAGATAAGAAAGCAAATTGGGAAAATACCTGGCACATAATATGTGCTCATTTAATATTTCCTTCTTCCCTTGCTTCCTTTGTGGAAGCAAAAGCTATCGTATAATTAAGGAATTGTGAGACTTTGGGATTCATGAAAAAATTCCCACAAGACTCTGGAAAATGTGAGGTCATAAGTTATTTGTTGGACTCATCACCAGCTCCCTTGCAATGACTCAGGGATGACACAAGTCACTCTGAACTGAACCCAGAATGAAAAAGAAGTGTTCCAGGGAGCTAAGAGGAACTTTTCTGGTCTTGGCCAAGAAAGAAACTGCATAGAGGGCAGGAAACAAGATGATGAGGGTTAGAGAGAAGCAGCTGACAGCTGGGGAGCAAGAAACTCTTTGAAGTGGCAATGAAGGTACACCCGCAGGAAATTCTAGAAGGTGAGGGTGAAAAATACAGAATCCATGGAGTAAGTCACCTATGGTAGGGCACAGGGATCTAACCGGCATTTTGGCTGCCTTGGGCAAGGGCCTTAAACATATCCTCAACCAATTTTGGTTTTCTACCTATGAATCACAAAGGAAGTGTTATTGACAGCCCCTCTGGAAGCTTCTACTGAAGGGCCAAATCTCTTTGTTTCTGTGTCATACAGGGGTCCATGTGCTATTTTAAATGTAGTAATATTTGAAATGTTGTCACTTCTGCAATTATTGTTTTAAATTTCATATTCTCAGGCAGTGCCTATGCCTCAGTGGGTAAGGTGCTAGCCCCATATACCAAGGGTGGCAGGTTCAAACTCGGCCCTGGCCAGCTAAATCAGCAGTGACAACAGAAAAAAAAAAAATAGCCAGGTATTGTAGCACGTACCCATAGTCCCAGCTACTTGGGAAGCTGAGGCAAGAGAACTGCTTAAGCCCAAGAGTTAGAGGTTGCTGTGAGCTGTGATGCCACAGCACTCTACCAAGGCCGACAAAGTAAGACTCTGTCTCAAAAAAAAGTAAATAAATAAATGAATAAATTTCATATTCTCTAAATTTCCATCCCCCTAGGGAAAAAATCCCAATCAGACTGCCTTAGTCATGGCCTTGGTGGGCAAGGTATCTGTGATATGAATTTGTTTGGTTTTGGCTTCATTTCTTGGTTTTCATTTCTCCATTGACTACTCTTTGTAGTTCATGAGCATGAATTCTTTTTTTTTTGAGACAGAGCCTCAAGCTGTCACCCTGGGTAGAGTGCTGTCACATCACAGCTCACAGCAACCTCCAACTCCTGGGCTCAAGCAATTCTCTTGCCTCAGCCCCCCAAGTAGCTGGGACTATAGGCACCTACCACAAGGCTGGCTATTTTATGATTATAGTTGTTGTTTGGTGGGTCTGGGCTGGAGTCAAACCCGCCAGCTCTGGTGTATGTGGCTGGTGCCTTAGCCACTTTAGCTGCTTGAGCTAAAAAAAGGTGCTAAGCGCCCCCCTTTTTTTTAACGCATCCTGTCTCAATTTTGCTAAGAAAATCAAGAAAAGGGATTTAGGTCCACAGTTTGGTGAAAGGGGGACAGGGATTTGGGTCCACAGTTTGGTGAAAGGGGGAAAGGGTAGATCAGGGTCCTTTAGGGGCCAGGGTGGAGATGGCAATGGGATGGCAAGCAAATGACCTTCTGTGGGTTAAAGAACAGGCCAAGATGCTGGAACAAATGAAAACACAGCACAGAGGGAATTCCATTTTTCTCTCACATAGGGACGGGGGTGGGGGGATGGGAGGAGTAGGTAGGCAAACAGGGCAAACTTTAAGAGCTTGTGTAAACACCCAGATTCCTTCTATTGTGTTGCTCTGTCACCCATAGATCCTCATTTTCATGTCCAAGGCCACCTCCCCATCTGTGGGAGTTCAGCCCAAGGCAAAGAAGGACAGAAGAAAAGGGGCAAGCAGCTTCCTCATACTGCTGTCACCAGGTGTCTGCAGCATCTCTGGAGCATCCCACTGGCCACAACTTAGTCACATGACCATACCTAGCTGCAAAGGAGGCTGGGTAGTGTGCCCATCTAAAACCTTGGATGTTCTATTTCTAGAAAGAAGAAAGGGGCAATAGATTATGGGGAAATTGTAACTTTGTGCCATAAATCCCAAGAGGAAAGTGATATGAGGACCACAAGTAGCACTCTGGGACCAGCAGCCACTCTTCTAGAAATTCTCCCTAGAGGAGTTGAGGAGATTCTGGGCTTTATTTTAAGAGATACTATGGTAGATTGTTCTTCAGCTCTTCACTCTCCCTTACCTTGTGATTTTGGGACAGGAGAGTGGGTGCAATATATTTCTCCACCCCAGCCTCATTGGGATTGGCCATGTGACAAGTTTGGGCCAATGGGATATGAAAAGAAGTGACAGAATGCCAGTTCTAAGCCAAAGCCTAAAGAGGCACCATATGTTTTCTCCTGCCATTTACCATGAGAAGCACATGTCCCCAATAGCAACCTGCCCAACAAAATAAAGAAACACATGGCACATACCTGAGCATAAGCCTGGAGCTGGGCAGCCCAGAGCCTCATGACTGAGGAAATGAATATTGGTTGCAGTAAACCAGTGTTTGGGGAGGGCTTGTCATGGAGCATTATTGCAGCAAAACTGACTAGCACAGAGGCTGTCGCTCCCTGATAACCCCTGATCCTGTCCCCATCCTTCTACTCCCACTTCTTTAGTTCTCAAATAGTCAAAAATCATTTACAAGATGCCTGTCACATGCTAAGCACTTGTCCAGGTGCTGGGTCTACCAAAGACTTAAGATACTTCTGGTCTACAGGGAGGGACAGAAATAGAAATATATGATGAGACTGTAACATAGCAAGCACCCAAATGGGGGTTTGGGCAAGCTCCTGGGTGAGGGGAAGCTCAGCATAGGGCTGTGCATAACATGGAACAGGATCAGCTTGCCTTCCCTTCTTTTTGTTCCCAGCCCCCACTCACAGCTCTCCTACCCATCAAGAACCTTGAGGCCTGGTCGCAAGTGAGTGCTATGGAAGCAGCTGTGAATCACAGTCACTGTTCTTTTACAATAACAACAAATGCTCATGGGGCACTTACTAGGTGCCTTCCAGAGAGGAAAGGCACATGCCCTGCCCTCAAGGAGATCAGAGAGTCCTGGAGGTAACATTCAATAGAAAAGTGGTACTTCTCTCTGCAATGGCACCAGAGCTGATGGACATAGAGCACTGGCTCTGTGACCTTGGGCAACTTATTTAGCTTTTCTGAGTCTCAATTTCTGCATCTATAAAAGGGTAATGTGGGCTCGGCACCACCGGCTAAGGTGCCAGCCACGTACACCTAAGGTGGCGGGTTCGAATCCAGCCTGGACCCACCAGGCGACAATGACGGCTGCAACCAAAAAATAGCCAGGCGTTGTGGTGGGCGCCTGTGGTCCCAGCTGCTTGGGAGGTGGAGGCAGGAGACTTGCTTGAGCCTAGGAGTTGGAGGTTGCAGTGAGCTGTGATTGCCACGGCACTCTGCCCAGGGGGACAGCTTGAGGCTCTGTCTCAAAAGAAAAAAAAAAAAAGGGTAATGTGGACCGTAATATCCATTCTCCCCATCTCTCTCTCCCAACAGATTCTAGAATTTCAGCTGAGCACATGGCAACTCAGTAGAGACTACATTTCCCAGCCTCCCTTGCAGCTATGTGTGATCATGTGACTATATTAAGGTAAAGAGGAAGTGAGCAGAAATGACATGACCCTTCACTCCTATTATCCCAGCACTTTGGGAGTCAGAGATGGGCAGATCACCTGAGCTCATGAGTTTGAGACCAGCCTGAGCTAGAGCACAACCTCATCTCTAAGAATGTCGGGGCATTGTGGTGGGCACCTGTAGTTCCAGCTACTTAGGAGGCTGAGGCGAGAGAATCACTTGAGCCCAAGAGTCTGAAGTTGCTCTGTGCTGGAGTGTCGCTATGGCACTCTACCCAGGGCAACAAAGTGAGACTCTGTAAGACAAAATGAGACTCCGAA
>NW_003852413.1:20787562-20789879 GCF_000181295.1 Otolemur garnettii
AAAATGAGACTCCGAATTAAAAAAAAAAAAAAAAAAGAATGATAGTTCCCAGCAAGGTCAGTGCCCAGAGTCCAAGGTACAGGCTGCTTTATCTGACAATGGGCCAGAAAAACTAAAAGGCTGAATGAGGCTTCACATGATGGCTCATGCCTATAATCCTAGCACTCTGGGAGGCCAAGTCGAGTGGATTGCTTGAGCTCAGGAGTTGGAAACCAGCCTGAACAAGAGTGAAACCCCATCTCTAAAGATAGTTGGGTTTCTGGCAGGCCCCTGAAGTCCCATCTACCTGGGAAGCTAGGCAAGAGGATTGCTTGAGCCCAAGAGTTTGAGGTTGCTGTGACTATCACACCATGGCACTCAACCCTAGGGCAACTGAGCGAGACTCTGTCTCAAAAAAAGAAAGAAAGAAAGAAAAAAAAATGACACGACCCTTTGGGACATGACAGCTCTGCCCCCATTTTCCTTTAGTTTTGTGGCCACCATCTTTAGAGACAGAATGGGAACCCACCCCAAATTTGGTTCAGATGTCAAGATTGATGATGCCACATGCAAACCAAAAGGATATGAAAATTTGGGGGACAGTGCCTGTGGCTCAGTGGGTAGGGCACCAGCCCCATATACCAAGCGTGGCAGGTTCAAACCCAGCCCCGGCCAAACTGCAACAAAAAATAGCTGGGCATTGTGGCCAGCGCCTGTAGTCCCAGCTACTCAGGAGGCTGAGGCAAGAGAATCGCCTAAGCCCAGGAGTTAGAGGTTGCTGTGAGCTGTGATGTGACAGCACTCTATGGAGGGTGATAAAGTGAAACTTTGTCTCTAAAAAAAAAAAAAGAAAATTTGGGGAGTTTTTTACTTACATAATTAGGTTTTCTGGGCAAAGAAGAAAAAAGGGACTGGCTTGAAATTGTTTTGATGGTTGGGGGTGAGACTGGGATGAGAGTTCCTGTTCATGATTTGAACTTCCTGCTGGCTGGTACCAAAGGAGAAAGTTCCCAGGCTTTCTTATCAGCCTGCCAGACTTGGGGACACTGAAGGAAGAGAGGGGTGGGGTTTAAAATCTATCAACAAACATGAAAAATGGAGTTTGACTTATTCCTCTACCCTTCTTCCATCTTTGGGAACATAGAGGTGGTAGAGGCTGTCTTGGGCCACGTACACAAGGGCATTGCCCTAGGTGTGGTTGAGCAACAAGAGAGAAGGAGCCTGGGCTCCCATAACTCCCATCACTCCCATCACTGAGAGCCCTCTATTAACCTCAAGTGCTTACTCTTGGACTGATACATAAGAGAAAATTAGCTTTGGGGTCTCTGTTAAGGCAGCGAAACCTATATTCGAACATAGGGGATGATAATACCTCTGCCCCAGGGTTCTTAGGCCATAACAAGGCACTATGGGGAAAGCTCTTGGAAAAGTATAAACTCATTCATTTATTCATTTGGTAAATTGTGATTGGCACCTGATGTGTGCTTGGCCCTTCACTTATCACATTACCTCCTAAATATGGGGTCTGGAACCTTCTGCTTGGGTTCAAGTCCTGATTTTGCACAAACTAATCTTATGACCGTGAGCTTGTCTGTGCTTCAGCTTCCATAGTTATCTACCAAATGGGGATAAACAATAGCATCTACATTAAAAAAGCCACTCTGTTTTCACAGATTAGTGAGGCAGGCACACCAGTCCATTTTCCCCAAGATTTTATTCTAGCCAAAAGCAAGTGTCTGAGATTTTAAAATAAAGTGAATAAACCCCAAAGACCAAATTTATGGCTTACTGGACAAAGTGGAGTGAGAAAGCGAGGGAAGATGACCAGCAGACTAACCTGATGACAAGTTAAATCCAGCCAAATTCAGGCTGGCCAAAGTGGCTAATACCTATAATCCCAGCATTCTGAGAGGCTGAGGCAAGTGGATTGCTTGAGCTCATGAGTTTGAGACCAGTCTGAGCAACAATGAGACCCTATCTCTACTAAAAATAAAAGAACTTGCTGGGCATGGTGGCACTCGCCTGTAATCCTAGCACTTTGGGAGGCCAAGGTGGGTAGATTACCTGAGCTCAGGAGTTGAAGACTAGCCTGAACAAGAGTGAGGTTTCATCTCTAAAAATAACCAGGGGTTGTGGTGGGCACTATAGTCCCAGCTACTGGGGAGGCTGAGGCAAGAGGATCACTTGAGCACAAAAGTTTGAGGTTGCTGTGAGCTATGATACCACAGCACTCTACCAAGGGCAACAAAGTGAAACTCTGTCTCAAAGATAAAATAAAGTAAAATAAATGATAAAATAAAAATAAAGGCTCGGCGCCTGTGGCTCAACCGGCTAAGGC
>NW_003852413.1:20790596-20792558 GCF_000181295.1 Otolemur garnettii
AAAAATAAAAATAAAAGCAGTCAAGTTCTTCATAACAAAGGGCATGGTGAATGTATGTTGTACACAGAAAAGGAACCCACAGCATCCTCAGGCCCTGGCCACCTATCTCCAGTCAATATTTTAGGAGGACCTACTATGTACTGAGAAGCAAGGATATCATAGTGGATGAGACATAATCTGTGTGGAGTGGACCTTATGATCTAGCAGGGATCACAAACGAGCCTAGAGACCATTCTAGTCCAGTATGAGCCATGCTGCCAGAGAAGGCAATGGAACCCAACAGAGGGGACTTCATTCAGACTGAGAACCCAGCTTAATGCTGAAAGTCATGTACAAGTCCACAGGCTTGAATAATGGCTACTGATTCCCTGTTCTACAATCCAAGAGAGTCAAAACCATCCAACTTCAGGCCCTACTGAAGGGTCCACAGAGTAGGGACCCACAAAGCCTGCCTGAGGCACACCCATCTTCATACCTAGTTAACTAGGCTGAATTCCCAATTCAGCCACTTACCAGCAGGGCTGTGTAACCTGAGCAAATCACTTCACCTCTTTGAGCCTTGATTTCCTCCCCTGTGAGATGTGGTGGTAGTTGTCAGGAATAAATGACACAGTGCCTGGCCTATCACAGAGGCTCAACAAGGGGTAGTCCCACCTTCTTTCCACCACTTTATAGGATGTCCTGTTTTTAAAAAGCTGGAGAGCTTGCGATTTAAATAAGTTTTTCTCTGATTGGGTAATGACTTTGTAATCAAATGCCTGCAAGTTCAAATGGCAGAAAATTAGAGACTCTTGGCTTTGGAAGCACCTTAGGAGGCACATAGTCGAGTCTGCCACCCAAAGCAGAACCTTTTCCATCACTTCCCCAATAGGGCAGCAGCTGCTACTTGGATACAGCCAGTGACAGAAGCTCACTCCCTACTCAGGCAGTTCTTTCCATTACTGGCAGTTTTACAGCAGCTGAATGGGCCTCCCTGCCATATTTCAATGATGAGCTCTCCCTTCTGTATCCACAATCCACGTGCTCTTCGATAGAATCTCCTCTTAATGAAGACCATGTCTGTCCTCTGTCCATTCCCTGTCCTGGCCTATGGTAGGCAGCCTCTAAGGAGGCCCCCATACCCTATGTAATCCTTTCCTGTAAGTATGGGCTGGACCTAGTGACTCATTTTTAACAGAAAAAGGTGAAAGGGATGGATATTTGGTTACCGAATCTCATGACTTCTATCTTGCTCAATCTCTCTTTCTCCCCCACAGAGCCCTCACTCTGGGAGTCCAGCTTCCATGTTGTGAGCTGCCCTAGGGAGAGATCACAGGGCAAGAACTGATGTCTCTAGCCCACAGCCCTCAGAGTAAGCTTCCAAGTGGCTCCTTCTCCCATGCTGAGCCTTGAGATGACCACAACCCTGAAATAAACCCTGGTTGCAGCCTTGTAAAACCCTAGCAGACGACCCAGATTTCTGACCCGCATAGACTGTTAGATAATAAATGTTTGGGTTTTTTCTTTAACTTACTAAGTTTGGGAATAATCTGTTACACAGCAATTAATAACTGACACAGAGCCTGACATCTCAGTTCTTTCAGCTTCCATTTATTTCTGGACCCTTCTCCATCCTTTCTCTGTACATACTCCAGTTTATCAATGTCCCTCCTAAAGGTGGTGGTCGGAATGGATCACAGCATTCTAGATGCAGTCATACAGCAGAACCATTTCCTCTCCAGTGATGGACGTTGTTCATTATTCCTGCCCAAGATACCATTAGCGTTTTAATGGACACATCTCACAGACAATTCAATTTGACCTTGTAGTTGACTAAAACCCCTAGGACTATGTCCCATGAGCTACAAGGAAAGCCTAGTCACCTACTGTTGTGTACATGTGCCGTTCACTTTTTAAATCCAAATGAAGAATTTTGGGGTCAGGTATGGTGGCTCACACCTATAATCCCAGCACTCTGGGAGG
>NW_003852413.1:20794094-20795199 GCF_000181295.1 Otolemur garnettii
ATACCCATGGACATCTTCTGCTAGAGTGTTTTTCTTCTTCTGAATTATTTCCTTGGGACAAGTTCAAAATCCTTTCTCCAACCCTGTCTGCCGTTGTCAGATCCAAGAAAAGCAGGTAGCAGTAAATCCTGCAGCAGCTAAGGCCCAGGACAGAGCCATGACAGGTCCCCTGCTAGGAGCAGCCTGCGCAGGATGACCCCCAGCTGCTCATTCTAGCTGAGGCCTGTGTGCCAGAGATTACGTCACCAGGAAGGACAGGTCCTTGGCAGTGGGGGGAGGAGGAGTGGGGAATAGCAGGAGACTTTATTCTCCCGGGACTGCTACCTCATTCAGAGGGAGGAGAACTGATACAAATACAGAATGCCAGGCTTGTGCAATAGTCCTTTGAGGACAGTCCAGAAAATTCCCATGGGAGTGTATGTATCACATCTCAGAGTAGAGCTAGAAGAGACTGAGTGTTAGGGGCGGGGCCTCAGTCCTGGAATCCACTGGGTGAGATAATGTACACAGATGAGAGCATGGTGGGAAAAAAATGAAGACCGTAAAAAGAGGTAGTATCTGAGATGGGGGCGCCTAACTGCATGGGTTTCCTGGGATCCTGAAGTCCCAGAATTTTTTTTTTTTTTTATTGAATGGTAACTATGTACATTAATGCACTTCTGCGGTACAGTGTAGTGTTTTCACACACAATCTGAAACACTTCCATCAAACTGGTTAACATAGCCTTCATGTAATTTTCTTAGTTATTGTGTTAAAAGGTTCATATTCTACTCATAGAAAGATTCACTTGTACCCTTGTAAGGAAGTCCCAGAATTTTATGCAATGTTTTGTGTGTATAATCTAGATGTCAGCTAAGACACTCAAATCTTTGAGTTTAAATAAAATCTGCACCTCCCCCATTCCACATGTTTCCCATCCCCACCCCCCGCTGATCTTGGGATCCAGTTAATGACTTTCCTGGTTATCACTGTTCACTATCTGCCAAGTTAGTTCAGTTTATGAATCATCTTGTCATCCTGCAGGTACTACTCATGTTCTACTCTGGGTTGACCCAGACAGAAAACTGTCCCTCTCTATGACTTCATTTTGAAAAAAAAAAAAAAA
>NW_003852413.1:20795338-20795559 GCF_000181295.1 Otolemur garnettii
TATTTTATCTGCCCAGTGTCCCTTTCACCATCTGGTAAAAACAGAGTTACCTTTCCCCAGTTCTATGTTTCAGGAAATGTTGCCATATACAGTATCCCAGCCCACCCAGCCACCAGGGTAAAACACCTGATCCAGGCCTGGCCCAATCCAATCACACTACCCCCTACTCCCCAGAGGCTGGTGTGTGGTAGGCCTGAGGCTCAACCACGTAGAAGAGGCCT
>NW_003852413.1:20796758-20802170 GCF_000181295.1 Otolemur garnettii
AAAAGAAAAGAAAAAAGAAATGAGATGGGAGTGGGGCAGGGCAAGGTCCTAGTGTGTTGGAGTAGAAAGCAGCTTTCAGGGGGAAGCTGGAGCCAGGTGCTAAAGGGCAGATTATAGACTACTCCTGCCAGGAGGATCCTCAGAGGTGTTCAGGCATTTTCAGCCTCAGCACCCTTTATTCAGACAAAATCTTATAGGAAACCCCAATCTATAAAACAGACAAAAGGGAAGGGGGCTGAAGGAGGGGAACACTGACCAGCCAAGACCCCTAGGATTTCCTGAGAAGAGTTTTGTGAGATCCTCATGACTCATCAATGTACACTTTGGGAACAAACCCTGATCTAGCCTAATCATCCCATTTTACAGATGGAGAAACTGAGACCCACAAAGAAGTGAGTTGCTCTTGTTCATGTTGCTCAGCTAATTGTGACATCATTGAGGCTAGAATTCAAGATTCCCAGCTTTGTGCTCTTCTTCCTGCCTGGGAAAAGTAAAAACCTTACTTTCTGCCTCAAAAGCCCAGGTGCTCAGTCCTTCCCACACCTCACATACAAGGATGCCTCCCAATCCATAAACCCAACCCCACCCCCACACCAGTCCTGTGACCCTCCTTTCCTTTCTGAGAGGGCACTGGGGATCTTCCTTAACCAGGAGAGAGTTTGGAGGAACTGGAGGATGCCTCCTCCATGCACTGGCAACAGAGGTCAAGGCTGTGTCTCCCCTAGCAGGGCCTAAGGAGGAGCGAGTGTGAGCCTGGGCTCCAGGGAACAAGATCTGCTCAGGGCAGAGTCCCAAGATGTCTCACTTTACAAGGATGGAATTTCACGACTTGTGTATTTTAATTAAATTTTTATTTTTATGGAATTTTAGCAAAGGTTCCCCCATTCCTGCAGCTTGCTCATTGTTATTAAAAATCCATGGCAAGATGGTGGGGGGGAGGATGCTGTCCAAGCGGCCACAATGAGGCCATATTTTAGTAAAGATCTGACCACACTGTATACTTGAAACCCACTCCCTACCTTTGGATGCTGATTCCGCCCCTGTGACTTCACAGATCAAATTTTAAGTCCATGGCTTATTACTTTCTGAGTCTCCTGGGGCTTATAGGATTATTCTGGATTTAATCCTTTAATAATTTTTCCTCCCTCCTGTCTGAGGTCTAGTTTTCAGCTGAAATCAGCCTGGGTGAAGCAGCTTGCTCCCAGCCCTGATGGACTCCCCTTTCAGACTGTTATCCTCTGTTACTATAAGAAAACTAAGGAGGTGATCTGTGGGAAGCTGACCACTCTGAGACTGACAAAGATACAGCTTAAAGTCCTTGTTTCAATGCTCTGGTGAAGAAGGGAGGCAGTTCATGCCAAGGCCTGTGCATATGTTACCTTCTTTATTCCTTACTACAGCCTTGGAAGTGAGAGGATATAATCCCCATTTTACAGAAGGAGAAATTGAGGCTCAATGATGACAAATAACTTACTCAAGGTGACACAAGTGGTAAGAAGCAGAGCCAGGCTTTGAACTCTTTCCAGATGGAGTCTGGAGGCCCTGTTCTCCGAGCTGCATGGCTCTTCCCTCATCCACCCCAGCCAGTTATCTGTTTCAGATGAGCATGTGGCTTGACAGGGACACTCAGGAATGGGGTATTGGGAGGGAGATCTCTTACTCAGCCAAGCAGCTCTGGCAGTTAAAGGATGAGCAATGCCCCAACCTGATCCCCTCACCAGCACAGTTGCTAAGAAAGATGAGTATGGGCTGGGCACGGTGGCTCACGCCTGTAATCCCAGCACTTAGGAAACTGAGGCAGGTGGATTGCCTGAGCTTACAGGTTTGAGACCAGTCTGAGCCAGAGTGAGACCCCATTTCTATAAAATAGCTGGGTGTTGTGGTGGGCGCCTATAGTCCCAGCTACTCAGGAGGCTGAGGCTAGAGAATCATTTGAGCCTTAGAGTTTAAGGTTGTTGTGAGCTATGATACCACAGCACTCAACCAAGGGCAACAAAATGAGATTCTGTCTTAAAAAAAAGATGAGCACGTACAGTCTAACTCCAAATGCCCTGACTGAGGACCCACTCTCAACCAGGCACAATGCTGGAGGCTGGAGGACAGATGTAAAGGAATGAATGAGACATCCCATCTGGTGCAGGGACCAAGTTACTACCACATGAGAGCCCAGAGGAGCAAACGAGCCTCTGTGGCCTGCCCAGAGGTGGCCACATTTGGGCTCAGCCTTAAATGGATGAGTTGGGTGTCAACCTGCAAAGAAAGAACAGGGGAATACTGAGCAGAGAGACAGCAAGAGCAGAGGTGTGGCAGTGTGAAAGCAATGGTGTGTTGGAAGGATACAGAAAACATAGTTCCTAGTGCGGAAGGGAAAGGGGTTGCTCCCAAGATGGTTAAGCCATAAGATGTATCTTCAAGGAGTTCACAATTTGGGCAGGAGGTAAGATCTTGCCCAACTGTGAGGCTGGAGCATAAGGTGGCAGGAAAGGGGCCTGGGGTTCAGCCTGACCTCAGGGGCAGGGCTGGGACCCCCAGTATCCTTTCATCATCCAACATTTCTAGGTCTCAGAGGACAAAAAGCAAGTTAAAATCCTGACTAACCATTCCTCCTCTGGCATCTCCTACTGGCAGCTGAATAATCAGTAGCCCTCCTGTTTGGGGTTTTCTGGGAAAGCTTGGAAGACAGTTACACACACGTACTTTGATTGGAGTGACCCCCACTCATGATCTCAAGGGCTTCAAGAATCAGCCCTTCTGCCCAGCAGCCCCCTCTGTGCAAATAGCAGCTGTCTCCTCCCTTGACTGAGCTCTGCAACCAGTAGGTCTCTTCTGTATCCACAGCTCATTCAATCAACAAACCTCCAGTGAGAAACTCCATTGTTTGCCAAGCAGTAGTATGGAAATAGAAAAGACCATCCCAGCCCTCCCAGTGGGAGGGAACAAAAAATAAACAGGTAATTGCAACCCAGCAGGATAAGCTCTATCAATGGAAGTGGTCACAGGGGGCTATGGAAGCATGGGTGTCTCCTGGGACCTTGTTAGAAATGCAAATTTGCAGGCCCAGCTTCAGACCTGTTGATTCAGAAACTGGGAGCAGGGACCTCACAATCTGTTTTAACAAGTGCTCCAGGTGATTGGATGCAGCCTACTGTTTGAGAATCAATGAGCTGTAGGAACACAGAAGAGACCATGGTCCTTAACCTTGAATGGAGTGATCAGGGAGGGCTTCCTGGAAGAAGATACTCTTGCCATGAATCTCCCAAGGAAGAGGAGCCTGATGAAGAGGTAAAAAGATGTCCCAGATGAATGAAGCTATATGCAAGAGTACAGAGGGTGAGGGTTGTCAAAGAACCACAGACGTGGTGGGCAAGTAGGTGAATGGCTAGAGATGAGGAAAGAGGCTGGAAAAAGAGACAAAAGGAGTCAAAGATTTCAGAGTTTCTAAGAGAAGGAAGGTGCAACAGAGACTGTGAGTGCACAGTGGACCCCACTGCAGTAAACACCATGGCCTGAGCCAGTCAGGACAGATACCCCAGCCTCCCAGGGGCCTGGAAACCCCCCACCTCACCCCAGCAACTCCTTGGGTTAACTGAAGCGGCATGACCTCATGTGTTATGGCTGCAAAGGCTCGGGGGAGGCCAAATCCGGTGTTTGTATTGAAATTAATTGGGGGCTCCATGGATGATGGAGGCTTTGAGGAATGCACAGCCCACCCCATCCTGCATATGATCTTGTGAACAATGGTGTCACTTACGACCACCTCAGCCCCCAGTGGCCCACATCTGCACGTCCACAGTCCTCAATGAAATAATAATCGTAGACAGATATGAATACTTAAAATACAAAGCAGATACCAGCAGGGACTGCCAATGGGGAGGACACGGGCAGGGACTGCCAATAGGGAGGACTCAGACAAGCACCCCAGAGCTATTTTTAGCCTAAGAAGCAGAGCCCCATTTTACCAGGGCAGCGGCTTGTCAATCAGGAAAATCCCTCTGCTCACCCCCGGCCCTGATTTATGATGATTCAGAGGGGAGATGCTGCCAGGAATGGGCTGGGGCCAGGAAAATTTCATCTGTCTGGAATCCGACAGGAAAAAAGAGGCCTGGAAATTTCAGAGGAAGCTGGGATCTGCGCCGGTTACAGCGCCTCTGTTTGTGTTCGCTCAGCTGGCTCCTGTTAGCGAGTTAAGGGTCCGCTGAGGAAAAGCGTCAGGCCAGGTTTTTCCATCATTCCAGAACCTTGAGCTTGATCCCCAGGCAGCCGCTGCTTCCGTGACCTCTGACCCCAAACAACAGGAGCCTTCACCAGGTTTCCCCAGGCACCCCAACTCCCCAGCCTCAGGCTACATCTTAAATCAACATCTTTGGTTTTTTCTCTTTTTTCTTACTACGAAAAATGATAGCAAAGTGATTCTATCTTTTTTTGTTGTTTGTTTAACCAGACATTTAGCACATTCAAGAAGCAGGGTTCAATATGAAAACTAATTAATGCAATTTAATTTTAATTTCCTCCCCTGTACTGGCCCAGCTCTCCTGAGGCGGCCTTCGCAGCAATCTTCCCTGATGCCGGGGCACCACGAACCCCTAAGATCCAAACCTGATCTTACCAGCTCTAAAATGAGGCCAGGGATTAGGGCTCTGCTTAAAATCTTGCTGCATGGCAAATCCTAAAACGGCAAGTAATGATGGCGTTCAGGACACCTTACCCCAAAATACAGCACCTTGGCATTGAAGAAAAGCGCAGATGCAGGAAGATCTCTTTGACCTTCTCCCACCATTCTGTCCTGAAGCAAACCATGAAAGAATTGTCGGAACTCCCTCTCAAGTAGGTCACAAGACCCTCATTCAAGGGGGGTCCTCTGTATACCCAGAGGAAAGGAATGAGAATACAGAGAAGAACCCAAACAAACAGGCTAAACTCCCCCTAAATGGTTATTCTAGAGGGCGACACCTGCGGCTCAGTGAGTAGGGTGCAGGCCCTATATACGGAGGGTGGTGTGTCCAAACTGTAACAAAAAAATAGCCAGGCAGTGTGGTGGGTGCCTGTAGTCCCAGCTACTCGGGAGGCTGAGGCAAGAGAATTACCTAAGCCCAGGAGTTGGAGGTTGCTGTGAGCTATGACGCCATGGCACTCTACTGAGGGCGATAAAGTAAGACTCTGTTTCAAAAAAAAATAGTTACACTAGATCACCCCCCCATTTTGTCTAATCATTTGTCTACAGGACTGTCCTCTCCTCATTGAACCTAAGCATAAATATATACAATTTTCCCTGTGTTTTGTGGTCTTCATTTCATTTATGAAGGTTCCTACATCATCTAAAACTTATTCAGTAAATATGTATGCTTTTCTCTTGTTCATCTATCTTTTTTTTTATAGGGGTCTCAAGTTATGAAGCTTGCAGCAAGGAGTGAG
>NW_003852413.1:20802462-20802669 GCF_000181295.1 Otolemur garnettii
ACCCCCACACACAAGGGATCTGGTGTGACTGCAGCCATAGGATCTGAGAGCTGGTCCAACTCAAGAAGGCAGTTTGTTCTGCTAAAGCAAAAATTATAATATTTAGGGCAGCACCTGTGGTTCAGTGGGTAGGGTGGTGGCCCCATATACCAAGGGTGGCAGGTTCAAACCCAGCCCTGGGCAAACTGCAACAAAAAATAGCTGGGC
>NW_003852413.1:20803139-20805118 GCF_000181295.1 Otolemur garnettii
TAGATGGTCCAAGGACAGATCCCAATATCAAGAGGTAATCAAAAGGGGAGCCTGATTCAAGTTTGGTCATGGAGAGGGTCTATCATTTAGAGCACTGGGACTTTGTGCCAAGCGATTGGAGAGTTGAGCTGGAGAACACCAGGATGAAATATGCACTTTGGTTTTTTGTTTTGTTTTTTTCTGAGACAGAGTCTTACTAAGTCACCCTGGGTAGAGTGCTGTGGTGTCACAGCTCACAGCAACCTCAAATTCTTGGGCTCAAGCAATTCTCTTGCCTCAGCCTCCTAAGTTGCTGGGACTACAGGTGTCGCCACAACACCCAGGTATTTTTTGTTGCAGTTGTACTGTGTATGTGGCTGGTGCCATACCACTGTGGTACAGGCGCTGAGCCTGTTTGGGGGGGTTTTTGAGTTGTGCTTTGGGGGGGGAATTTTTTTTTTAAGACTCTGTCACCCTGGTTGGAATGCTGTTGCATTATAGCTCACAGCAACCTCAAATTCCTGGGCTTGAGCAATCTTCTTGCTCAGCTTCTTGAGTAGCTGGGACTACAGGTGCCTACTACAATACCTGGCTAGTTTTAGAGATGAGGTCTGGCTCTGGCTCAGGCTGGTCTCAAACATCTTAGCTCAAGCAATCCACTCACCTCGGCCTCCCAGAGTGCTAGCATTATAGGCATGAGCCACCATGCCCAGCCTGAGATATGCACTTTGTCTAGGTGACTCTGGGGCACTGTGGAAGCTGGGGTGAAAAGAGGTGAGGCTGAAGGCAGGGAAGCCAGACAGAGGCAAGAGTAGGGGCTGACCAGCAGGGCAGTGGGAATCAAAGGAGGGCAGGATTTAGAAGACATTGAAAAGCCCAATCCCAGGCTTGGCGCCTGTAGCACAGTGGTTACATGTGCCAGCCACATGCACTGAGGCTGGCAGGTTCAAACCAGCCCAAGCCAGCTAAACAACAATGATAACCGCAACAACAACAACAAAATAGCCAGGTGTTGTGGTGGATGCCTGTCGTCCCAGCTACTTGGGAGGCTGGGGCAAGAGAATCACTTAAGCCCAAGAGTTGGAGGCTGCTGTGAGCTATGATGTCACAGTACTCTACCAAGGGTGACATAGTGAGACTCTGTCTCTAAATAAATAAATAAATAAATACCCAATCTTATCACCTCCTTTGGCTGGCTAATCATAGCTGTTCCACAAGGAAACACCAGTGAGTGAGGGGAGACCCATCTTCCTAAAGAAGCCAAACTAAAACTTCATGCCACAATCCCCAAAGGACAGGATGCGTCCAGGCCCATAGCTTCTTCATCCAAGCTGCTTGAGGTTATGGTGGCCAGGGACCCAGAGGAACTGAGCCTAAGGGGCCTGGTGCTGACTTGTAGCTGCCCATCTTGGGACTCAAGGGACACAGAGGGAAGGTGCTGAGAGATAAGTTAGGCACTCGCCCCTGGCACACAATTTAAGGGGGAGCCCAAAAACTCAGAAATCAAGATAGATTAGGACCTGCGTGTGCCAGGACAGAGTATGAAAGTAGGCAGTGTGATTAGAAACCAGGAGGCTGAGCAAAGCATGCAAGAAAAGTAGGTGATGGGGAAGGGGCAGATAAATTTGGCATAGACTGTGAAAGGCCCTAAATGCTGAGACAAACACTGGGATTTCATTCTGTTGGCAATGGGGAGATTCTGGAAGCTTTTATAAAGAAAATGGCATATTTCAACCTGTTTTTATTATAGAAAGAAAATGCTGGCAGCCACAGAGAGGAGGAATAGAAGCTGGAAGTATCTGGAGATAGAAAAGTCAGTTGAGGCTTAGCACCCGTAGCTCAGTGGTTAGGGAGCTGGCCACATCCACCAGGGCTGGTGGGTTCGAACCCGGACCAGGCCTGCTAATCAACAATGACAACAACAACAACAACAACAAAATAGCCGGGCATTGTGGCGGGCACCTGTCATCCAGCTACTTGGGGTGCCAAGGCAAGAGAAT
>NW_003852413.1:20805500-20807808 GCF_000181295.1 Otolemur garnettii
AAAAAAAAAAAAGATTAAAAAACAAGATATGTTGCAATAATACAGGGGAAAATGATAAAGGCCTGAACCGAGGTAGCACTAGTGGGATGGAAAACAGGGATAGAGTTCAAAGATTTCTGATAAGCAGCTCTGCCATGTGGAGAGGGAGGGAGAGGAAAGAGAGGGAAGAGTCTAGCTTGATTTCCAGTGTTCTGGTCTATGGATTGTGAGTAGTGGTAACAGCAAACAAATGGGGAAATATGGGAGGAGGCGCAAGTTGGGGAGCAGAGGACATGTTTAACTATGGACTTGTTGCCTCCAAGGGGCATGAGAGATTATTCAGATAAAATGACCAAATGAGATGTGATGGGCTCAGGGCTTTGGGCAAAGTTTGGTCTGAAGTTGCTGTGTGTGTGGAGGGCATGTGGGCCTCGATGAGCTGACCCAGGGAGAGAGTTTAGAGCAAGAAGAAAGCTGAAGGTAAGAGGTCAGCAGAGGAAGGTGAAAGAGATGATGGAGACCAGGGGCTGGCAAGGGAGAGGCAGGAGGAGGAAGAGCAGGAAAGTGACACACAGGAGACCAGGAGAGTTCACAGACTAAGGAAGGAAAAGGGGTTACGTGCAGAAGAGCAGGAAGGGCATGAAGATGAGAACCAAGCTATAGTTGCAAGGCAAGTTGGCCATTGATGACTTTAGCAAAAGCAATTTCAGAATTGACCAAGACAGTAAGTGTGGAGTGTTCCTTCCTGAAGTTCTGGGGAGGCCAGGTTCAGTGGATCATGCCTGTACTCCTACCACTCTGTGAGGCCAAGGCAGGAGGATCCCTTGAAGCTAGAAGTTTGAGACCAGCCTGAGCAAGAGCAAGACACCATCTCTACTAAAAAATAGAAAAAATCAGTGGGGCATGATGGTGGACACCTGTAGTCCCAGCTACTTGGGAGGCTGAGGCAGGAGGATCATTTGAGCCCAGGAGTTGGAGGATATAGTGAGCTATGATGATGCTACTGCACTCTTGCCTGGGCAACAGAGTAAGACCCTATCTCATAAGAAAAAAAAAAAAAAAGAAGAAGAAGAAGAGGAGGAGGAAATTCTGAGGAAGAGAGAAGGTTATAACATGTGGGACAGGTAGAGTCCGGAGCAGTGAGAAAGTGAGGCAGGTTTACAAGGCAGGGTTTTAGGATCAAGAGGAAAGAGGCAATGGAGAGAGAGGTAAGAGCCTGACGGGGCCACACAGGAGCACAGGTTTGGACCCCAAGCCATAGAAGGCCTTGGCTAAACTGGTGGTTTCAAATTCAACACTCATTTTCCTACATGGCGCTTATGTTCCCCAGTCAGACCCTCAAAACTCATTTCACCTGTAATCCACCAGAAGCATAGTACAAATTATGCATGGGAAACATACTCCTTGTTCAGCTCAAAGAACTAGAGGATATCTCACCATCTTAAAGATGCTGAAAGGTAGGCACTGGGCTCCCAGGGGTGGGCAAGGCAGACATATATTCTGGCTCATTTATCTGCAAGGAACTGAGACCCACTTAAGTCACCTCAAGGAAAAGGGAGTTTGTAGCAAAGATCTATGAAGTCAATGGTCTAGAACCAGAATGGGAATGAGAAAGCCACAGGGAAGGTGGCATTTGTCCTATCTTCTGGTCATTCTGCTTCTCTCTAGGCATCTGTCCCATTGGTCTCTTTTCTCTGCCAACCAGCTTCCTCACCTCCCTTGTCACTCTGGCTTGCACAAGGCTTTGGATTTTCATCCTCAATTTCACAGGATCCCCTTTAGCTACTATCACAACTGGGTCCAGGGAGATTCAAGACAATGATCTGGTTTAGGGCAGGGCTCTGGTGTCACCATCCTTGGCTCAAGCGCCCACCTTGCTCCTCATAGGAGCAGTGAGTGGGGACCTTGGGACTCAGAACACCACCATTGTCTAGCCTGGCACTCCCTACAGAGGCTGGAATAGGAAGCAGATACCCCAGGGCATGTCTGGAACCCATGCTCATTTCCTCTATTTTTTTTGAGAAAGAGTCTCACTCTATCATCCTGGGTGGAGCGCCATGGCGTCAACCTAGCTCACAGCAACCTTAGTCTCTTGGGCTCAAGTGATCCTCTTTTTCTTTTTTTTTGAGACAGAGTCTTACTTTGTTGCCCTTGGTAGAGTGCCGTGGTGTCACAGCTCACAACAACCTCAAACTCTTGGGCTTAAGTGATTCTTGCCTCAGCCTCCCGAGTAGCTGGGACTATAGTGCCTGCCACAACACCCAGCTATTTTTAGACACAGAGTCTCACTCTTGTCTCTAACTGGTGAGCTCAGGTAATCCACCTGCCT
>NW_003852413.1:20808424-20808694 GCF_000181295.1 Otolemur garnettii
TGCTGACTGTGTACTACTGGCCTCACTGGCCTGGGGCTGGCCTCTCCCTCCAGTAAATACAAGGCCTTGGGAGAAATGGGATAGAAAACTGAAGCAGTGTCCTAGACCTCTGACCTTAGGTCCACCCAGTAGGGTGTCCTGTCCCCAAAAGACTGGAAAGGTCACACTGCTTCTCCATCCTCTGTCCCCTCCTCTCACTCTTCCCAGCCAACCCCTCACAGAAACGGCCTGCAGAGGCCTCACCTAAATGTCACTGGCTATCTCTCCAAA
>NW_003852413.1:20809718-20810849 GCF_000181295.1 Otolemur garnettii
CACACCCCGTCTTTCCCTACCACCTTTCCACTGTTTCCAGCCCTATTTCAGCCCAATGATCCCTGTTTCTTTCTCAAATCAGACCTGGAGTCAGACAATTTAATGCTATGAATACAGAAAAGGACCGGAGACGGTCCTTTCAAACTGGCCCTTCACTCCCCACAGGGTACACGGCCGTGTGCAAGAGAGTCCAAGAAGCCAGAAGAAATAAACACGGTGACAATATTTTACCAGAATATTTGCAGGAGAACCTTTACCCTTACATAAAAACAACTCTGCAAGAAAGTCAAGATATAAGGAAGAAAACAACACTTTAAATAAAACGTATCTTCAAAATCATGAGGGCTAAATACAATGTGGTATCCAGAATTAGATCCTGGAACAGAAACAAGATATTAATGGAAAACTGGTGGATCCAAAATGAAGACCGGGTGCTTGCTTTGGCAGCACATACACAAAATGAAGACCAGAGCATAATTACTAATGATGTACCACTGTTAATTTCTCAGTTTGGACAAAAGTACCACAGTTATATAAGATACTAACATGGGGGAAATTGGGTAAAGGGTATACAGGAGCTCTGAACTATATAGCTTTTCTGTAACTCTGATATCTCAATATTAAAATTATATATATTTTTAAAAAGCATGCAGCTGCTTCTGGCTTCCTAGCTCCTGATGCAATCTCATGCCCCCTATCCCCAGCAGTACAAGCTCACGGTCCTGTCAGGGCTCTTTAGGTGACAACCACAGGGAGCCCTGCAAAGATGAGCCGGGATGGGAGGCAAAGTGTGCAGTCCTGAGCAGATCTGAGCCAGCTCAAACACAAGATAATCAGTCTGCAGAAACACAGATGACATAGAGCTAAGCCCTGGAATTCTTGATCATTCCAGATCTATAGGGCTTTTGTTCATTCAATAAGTATTTGTCATAGCACATGCCAACCACCATGCTAGGCCACCATGAGAATAGATATGGGGGCCAGGAGTGGTGGCTCACGCCTGTAATTCTGGCACTCTGGGAAGCCAAGGCAGATGGATAGATTGAGTTCAGGAGTTTGAGACCAGCCTGAGCAAAAGCAAGACCCCATCTCTAAAAATAGCTGGTGTTGGTCGGTGCCTGTGGCTCAAAG
>NW_003852413.1:20811144-20836125 GCF_000181295.1 Otolemur garnettii
GGTTATACCAAGGGTGTCAGGTTCAAACCCAGCCCCAGGCCAAACTGCAACAAAAGAAAAAATAGCCAGGCATTGTGGTGGGTGCCTGTAGTCCCAGCTACTTGGGAGGCTGAGGTGAGAGAATCACTTAAGCCCAGCAGTTGGAGGTTGCTGTGAGCTATGATGCTACAGCACTCTACCGAGGGCAATAAAGTGAGACTCTATCTCTACAAAAAAAAAAAAGAAAGAAAGAAAGAAAGAAAGAAGGAAGGATAGAAAAGAAAGAAACAATAATTAAGGGGCAAGAATACTGCAGGTACAAAGACACATAACTCAGAAAAACACAGAGTCACCTCCCTTAAGGAAGCAGTGAAGGGAACAGGTGAGCTCCTCACACAGGAAATACCCAGCAGGGACTGGAGGGGGGGTACACCCATGAAGCCTGCTGGGAGTGGTCAGGGAAGGCTTCCCGAAGAGGTGGTATCAGCACTAGCAACTACAGTTACTCCGTAGGAACCTAAAGGAGCCACACCTGCTCCGCTGGTTTAGGCTACGGGAAGGAGGAGCTGAGAAAAAGGAGGGTCGTGCTCTTAACAAATATCAAGTGCTTCAGGCATCATAAAATCATCATCATCATCATCACCATCAGACTCAGATGGCCCCGTGGGAGGCCCAGGGCTCTGAAGGGAGCCCAGGGTGTGTGGGGGATAGGGAGGAACAAGCCTGGTGGAGGCAATTGCCCAGGCAGCCTGGAGCCCTTCCCCGCCCCCACTACCTGCAGCCAGCAGGGCCACAGGGGCTGGGGCATGTTGACACAGCTGGGGAAGAAAGGCTTTGTCCCCACCTCATTAATCAATTCTTCACAGGAGCTCCTAGGGTGGGGACACCCCAGGGGCACTGGGCTAGTTCTCCCGGGTTTTCTAGAGGCAGAGGGAGGGGGCCTGGCCTCAGGCCTAGGAGCCAGGGGGAGGTTTGAAGTGGGTAGGGTGGCATGGAAAGAGGCTGGCCAGGCCCTAGTGACCTGCAGGCCAGGGGGTTTCCCAGCCAGGATGTTTGTCTGCAGAGCAACAGCCTTCCTGCCCCAAGCTTACAACGCTTCCAGCAGGGCAGTCGTCAGGCAGCTGGTAACCCCCAGATCAGGAAGGTCCCAAGAGAGATGTATTTTTTTTTCTGTTTCATGTGGGCAAGCCCATGTCAGCTGCTTGCCATGTGGTTCCTCACCCTCCTTAAAGCCTGCCTAGGGCAGTGTGTGTGTGTGTGTGTGTGTGTGTCTCAAAAGATAATCTGAAAAGCATCAAGGATCCCCAGCCTTTGGAGAGAAGAGAGGAAAGATGCAGTCTTCAAACCAGAAGACTTTGCTCTGAATGCAGCAAGGCGAAGATGGGGAAGCAGTGGAATTGTTTCTTTCTCCTTTGTTTATTATCCACTTCTCAAACACTTATCAGGCACCCACTATGGGCCTAGCACTGTTCTAGGTGCCTGGGAACAGTGAGAAGAACAAAGAACAGAGAGAGTAGATCTGTTTTTCTGGAGCTCACCTTCTAGAAGGAGCAGCAGAGAAAGTTCATCCACCAGAGTGGCCGGGAATGACAATGCCCTAAGCCCAGGCCCAGGTTCCAGAACTTCCCTCTGTAGGCCTCCTCTTCCTCTCTCCCAGCCTTCACAGAGGCCTCTCCTGAGTCTGAACCCTGTGGCCCAAGGGTGGGCATGAATGACTCCCATGGAGCCCTTGTCTATTCTGAAAGAAAACAGCTCCCACCGGTTTAATCTTAAACCCTTTAACAGGTGGCCCAGGGGACCAGGGCCTCCTCTGCCCTCCTCCAACAGAGGGGTTGGGGGCCCCTCTGCCCTTTTCTCTTGCACTTCCTCACTCCTTTCTCTGTCCCCTCCTGTATTCTTTTTCATTCTTTCTCCTCCTTTCTTCCTTCTCCTCCCCCTCCCATCCCCTGTTCTCTCCCCCCTCCCACCTCCCCTTCTTCCTGTCTCACATTTTCCTGCCCAGGAATCAGACCCCAGACAGTACCTAGGAAGTCTGCGGCCTTGCCTAATAGAACCGTAATAGTCCTCGGGGAGGCGCGATAATGACATCCTCCTTAAATAAAAGGACTTAATGGAGATTTCCCAAATTTGAAAACCACATTTCCACTAGCAACCTATTCAGCAAGCAACTGCTCTGGAAAGGAACTCGTGGGAAGCTGTGTTGGGGAGGGGGCGAACACAGGAGGAGGGGAGGAGTCTGTGCAAAGAATGTTCTGTTCATCAGGGACTTTTCTATAGCAAGACAAAGAACTGGTCTGAGGACACAAATCACACAGGGGGGCCAGCTCCTAAAGAGCAGAGGCTGAGAGTCAGGACATCCTGGGCGACCCTGGGCGAGTTAGTTCTCCCCACTGAGCCTCAGCTGCCTCAGCTGGGGGTTGGAAGGAATGATCTCCCAACCACTCAGTGAAGATGGGGACAATAGCACTTGCCTGGCTTCTGACATGTAGCAGAAGCCAAATCATTGGTAGGGTGAGCCTCCTTAACACATACAGCCAGATAGGTATCCTCCAGATCCTGTGAGGAGCCAAACTAGCCCAGCCCACCCAGCCCTTCACCCTGGACTTAAGTAAGCCCCAGACTATTGCTGAGGGGTGTATGTGTGGGGGGGAGAGGGATTGTGATTTTTCTCATTGTCTCTGTCACTAGGATACCCATAAACAGTGTGATGCAGGATGTATAGTCAAATCTTGGGGATTCTGAGATATAACAATTTATTTCAGGTAAACCATTTGGGGTCCATTGGCTCCTCTGAAAAATGGAGATGCTAAGACTGAACCAAGAGCTCCTCTGTCCCACCCACCTCCCATGTCCCTCCCCAAGGATGTAATGTCGGAAAGAGCAGAATGGAAAATGGGTTGCATAATGAACTCTCAGGAGTCCCAGATCACAGACACAGCTGTGCCACCAACCCGCTCTGTGATCTTGGGTAAAGCTTTTCCCCCCTCTGAGCCTCCATTTCCAAAGGTGTAGAATCATGGGATTAGGTGAACTCTAATAATATCCCATTCTAAGAAGAATTTAAACTGGAGGTGTTATAAAATTCTTCCTAATCTGAGCCCCTTAATAGCAGAGGATGTGGTGTGTTTGTCAACACTGCCACCTTGTGGCAGCAACACAGCTGAGGCCTCTGGACCTTTGCCATCAAAGCTCACAGGGCCCTCCCGGACCTCTATCCCACCACCCCACTTCATTCTATGACAGAAAAGCAGTCCTATCAGCAGAGTCGCTCTGTTTCAAAGCATCCCTCTCTCACAGCTTGTTACCCGGAATGTTCATTTTTTGAAAAGATCCCCTCTTGGAAGAGAAAAAGAACTCCCATTTCCAAATTCTTACTTTGTGCTGGTTACCATGATAAATAAGTTATACATACTTTATCTTGTTTGATTGTGAAAAAAATCCTGTGAGGGAAATACTATTGGCCCTCACTTTACAGATGAAGAGACTGGAGCTCAGAGAGGTGGAGTGACTTGCCTAAAGTCACACAGCTAGAATGTGATCACCCTAAATTTTTGAGAAAGCTCACCTGGCTCCAAAGTTCAGACTACCTTCTCAGGATTGGTAGTTCACTCTCCTCAGCTCTGCCAGACTCATTATCACAGGCATCTTAAATAGAGGGGTCACTAAGTTGCAGAGGATGAGGGAGAGAGGTCTTTAAGGAATACCCATGCTTTACTCCTGGGATCAGAGTAGATGGAAGCTCACCCAAGGCTCTGGGCTTACAGAAAGACTTAGAGCACTTTAAGAGCTTTCTGAACATTCCTTGAAATGCCAAAGAGAAACCACCAGATCCTAAAGAAGGCATGAACTCATGACTCAGAGGAACCAGAAATTTAACTTCTGTGTCTGCGGCATATTTGTCAATTTATTCTGTTACCACAACTAGGAACGTCCCCCTAAACTCTCCAAGGCCATGACCAGTCTGAGGGGCAAATGAAGACCGAGAGCCATCTGGTTCTCATACTCTCAGGAAATGTGTGATTCTCCTGGTGCATTCCTGTGCCATGGAACAGGACAAGCCCCATGCCAAAAATCATGTTTTCATAAAGTTGTTTATAAGTGACCCCCACAAATACATTAGAACACCTTCCATAATGTCCATCAGATATAACCACTGCCTTGCCTGTAACAGGTGACATCCCATAAGCAATGTGTCTATCAGTAGAGAAAGGGAAGGAGATTGCTGCAAGCATGACCTTTGCCCCCAGTCTGGGCATATGTGCCCTGTTTGTGTCATCCAGTAATCTAACCTGATTCTTGTGAGGTTTGTGACCTCCTGAGGCATGCACACCCACCTGATCACCCTGCAAATGTCCCAAAGGGACCAAGAAACTTCCAATATCTCCCCTAAGCTATCTGACCAGGCATAAATAATATGGCTCTAAATCTTTACCTCTTCCAAAAGGAGACTGTAGGGATAGGCATGTTAGCTCACACCTGCAATCCAAGCACTCTCTGGGATGCTGAGATAGGTGAATTGCTTGAGTTCAGGAGTTCCAGACCAAACTGAGCAAGAGCAAGACCTCATCTCTAAAAATAGCCCAGCATTGTGGCAGGTGCCTATAGTCCCAACTACTTAAGAGGCTGAGGCAAGAGAATCGCTTGAGCCCTAGAGTTTGAGGTTACTGTGAGCTATGACACCAGGGTACTGCATCGAGGGCAACAAAGCAAGACTCTGTCTCAAAAAGACCCAAATCAAAACAAGAGACTGTAAACCTCAAAGGTTAAACAATAGCAATAATAATAACCTGGAAAAGGAGCATGTAGTCACTGGATAGAGAGTTAACCAGCAAAAGGCTCTGTTTAAAGGCAATGAAAGGAGGGAGGGCACATCCAAGGTCATGCTCCCTGAGGCCTTCTGCCCCAAGCCAGTCCCCACTGAGCTCACCCAAATTCCATATAATCATTCCCCCGTCAAACTTACTCTAACACTTTCTTATTTATTTATTTATTTATTTATTTTGAGACAGAGCCTCAAACTGTCACCCTGGGTAGAGTACCATGGCATCACAACTCACAGCAACCTCAAACATCTGGGCTTAAGCGATTCTCTTGCCTCAGCCTCCTGAGTAGCTGGGACTACAGGTGCCCGCCACAATGCCCAACTATTTTCATTGTTGTTTGGCAGGTCCAGGCTGGATTCAAACCCACCAGCTCTGGTGTATGTGGCTGGCGCCTTAGCCGCTTGAGCCACACTTTCTCATTTATTCACAATGCATCAGCATGCCCAAATGTCCTGATGTTGTCACTGTCTGTTGAACATGATACAATGGCAACGTTCTTTAACAGCAGCCTGGGCTGTGTGGGACATTCTCAGCAGCTTCACATGACACAGACACAGACGTGCAACTTGGCACTGGTGGGGATGGCAGCATGTTGTGGGGGCTGGGTGGGCCACGCAGCATTCCCAGAGCCAGCACACACCATCCTCAGAGCTGTTCTCCTGTCTATGTGCTCCCAGGGTTTTCTGGGTTAGCACAGCTTTATCCCAAAACCTACCAGCCCACCATGAAGCCCCTCATCTGTGGCCCTACTTGATGACAGTGGACTAAAAGAGCCACTGAAACAGAACGCAGGCCAAGTGACAACAAGCATGCCATGAACTTTACCTTATCCTTGGAGGGGGGCAGTTTTGTTTTCTTATAAACTTCACGGGAGGGACTTCCACTAACTGGCAGGGTGATGTCAGAGCATGGGACAAGGCCTTGCATTCTGGCTTGAAACACTCAGATCAGAACAAGTGTTATAATGGGAGGGGCAGCGACCTCCAGCTCCTGACCATGGTGTGGGCCAGAGAGCACAGAGCCTCAGATTGGCCCCACATGTAGGGAACACATGCACCCCAAAGCGCTGCTTTTAACAGGCAGCACAAAGAAACCAACATAGTATGCACTCCTTAATACTATCTGGGGAGACCCAGGGGCCAAGAGAAGCTGCAGAAGCTGTGGGCTCCTCCACTGCTGCCTGAGTTGGGGCAGAGGCGATTCCCCGCCTTGAGAGGGTTAAAAACCTGCTCTTGGATGCATGGCTCCATTCCAGAGGGTCTCTGTTAACACCAGAGGTCTCCTGATATCTCACTCTCTTTAATAGATTTTTCCCATTGACGGCTTGGTTTATTGACTATCATTTCCTTTTCTGCAGGGGAGCTATTTTCTGGGTCACTGATCCAACCAACTTAAAAGGGGTTGCATTGATTAGGTTTTATTGGTGGTGACTTGCTCAGAGATGGGCTGACTTGCTCCTACCTGCTAATAGCTCCTTTGTTTCCCCCCTCCCGGCCCCCACCCACTCTGTTGACTTATGAGGGCAAAGTCGGAGCCCTTAGGTTTGTGGGCTTTATGGAGTGACCGGGAACTTCTGGCTACATTGTCTCCAATGTGGGTGGATTGCCTGAGATCAGAAGTTCCAGACCAGCCTGCACAACAGTGAGACCCTTCTCTAAAAATAGCCACATGTTGTGGCAGGTGCTTGTAGTCCCAACTACTTGAGTGGCTGAGGCAAGAGAACACTTGGGCCCAGGAGTTTGAGGTTGCTGTGAGCTATGAAGCCAGAGCACTCTACTGAGGGTAACAAAATGACTGTCTCAAAAAAAAAAAAAAAAAAAGGGCTGGGCATGTAATCTTGCCCCCCTGGAAGGCTGATGGAGGTGGATAGCCTGAGATCAGGAGTTCAAGACCAGCCTGAGCAAGAGTAAGACCCTTGTCTCTACAAAAAATAGAAAAATTAGCTCAGCATTATAGCACCCCCCTAACTCAGGAGGCTGAGACAATAGGATTGCTCAAACCCAAGAGTTTGAGGCTACTGTGAGCTAGGATGCCAGGGGGACAAAGTGAGATTCTATCCTAAAAACCCAAAAAAACACAGAGGAATTAATGTTAACAGAGCTTGAGTAGACACAAAGCAAATCCAGAAAGCCTCCATTCATTTTATGAGCATTTACTAAGGACTTATGATGTAGGCTAATCATAAATAACACCTAGTAACATTCACAGATTCCAAAACTCTTTTGAATTTATTATCTCACTTGCTGCCTGAAACTCTGAATGACGTAGGAAGATTATTATCCCCAATTCACAGATGAGGAACCAGAAGCAAAGAGAAGAGACCCACCCTAAATTACACAGTTAGCTAGTGTAGCAAATTCAAAAATTTAAATCTAGGGTTGTCCGACTCCAGAGTCTCTGTCCTTCTCTGCTGAGAGCTCAACAGGATACCAAGAGGAATGACGCAAAATTCATATTTAATGTAAGCATATGATTATTTATGTATGTGCAATACACGGGCTGCTGATTGACATGGGGGGAGGGGAGAAGATGTGAAGCTGGAGACCCTGGAGGCACCTAATTCAACTCCTTCCCCAACTTATAGGTGAGAGAAAAGTGAGTTCTAGAGATGTAAAGTAATATGCCCAAGGTCAAACAGCATTCATACTCTCATTCATTTACTCATTCAACACAGGATACTTATTCTCACTGGAGCTTAAGAGGCTGGGCAGAGGAAGAGCCAGTTCCCTGCAGGAACACTCCTCCTATAGAGATAGCATCTGCCGAGGTAGCCTTTGATCCTTCTCTTCTCTCAGTCATTGATCTAACCCTTTTCGCCACAGGCCCTCCCCATCCCAGCCCCTTACCTCCTACAGCGCAGCCCATTTCCGGCCAGAACCCCAAAGCCCTAAGTCGCCCCCACTTGGTCTTTGCTCCACATTGGAATGCCCCTTGGGCCCACCTTTGTCCTCATCTTGCTGCTGCTGGAGACTGAGGTAGACTCTGTCTAAAAGAATAGCTGTGACTACCCAGCCTAGCTAGCCCTTCTGAAAGTGAGAGAGCCAAACTAGCTCCATTTTGTTGTTTACAGCACAAGCTCCATTCTTGGCTGTTAACAGCACAAGCCCCATTCCTGGCTGTTTACCGCATAAGTTCCATTCCTGCCAGTGAAAACCTGCAGGGCCACTCCCTGCTGCCTCTCCCCCACCCCAGGTTGCACAGCCACTAAGCCGTAAACTGAGTCACCTTAGGCAAACAGCTGCTATAATAAACAATAAGTTTCTATTGCCTTGAAATACAGGTAATCAGGCTGCACCAACTCTAGCCCCCGGTTAAGGGACCCCCCACCCCTCACCTGTACCAATCCAAATTCACCTTTACTAGTGAAATCATCAGCTACCAATGCAAATCCTCCTTTACTTCCTCCTTTACCAATGATACCACCAACCACCAATCAAAAAGTGTACTCGTACCCTTCTTCCCCTCTTGCTTTCTGTACCCCATAAAAACTTGCTCCACCCGGGGTTCGAGGCTCTTCCTTGGTGTGTACACTAGGAGAGTCCAAATCAGGGTTTGAATAAAAAAACAAAACCTCAACTCTTGCCTTTTACATCGGACTGTGTCTCAGATTTGCCTGCCGGGGTCTTTTGGAAGAATTTTGGGCATAACAAAAGCAAAGTGCAAAGGCAAACAGGAATCAATTGCTAGAATTCAATTCAGCCACCCAGAGTTGGGAGAGGGTGCTTATATTTGCATGGGTGAATATTTGTGGCTTTAGCCACACGAAAGGGGGGATGGGGGCGGGGGACTGTGTGCATGTCTGTGTGTTTGCATTTGAGGCCTTGAAGTTCATTCTGTCCATTCTTCTGTGTGTGCACAAGCTTCCATTCACCTATCATCTCCTCTGTGGCAAGAATTGCACTGGGATCCGGCGTGACTCAGAGATGAACAAGACACAGTCTCTACCCAGGAAAAATGTGGGAGAAAAACACATGTGCAAAGAATTACAGCTCAGTGTGGTAAGCACCACAGTCAAGATTTTTGCAAGGGAGAGGAGATGGGAAAGCATGTCATAACACACAGTGTCTGGGCTGGGCGCCCGTAGCTCAGTGGTTCGGGTGCCAGCCACATGCTCTGGGGCTGGTGGGTTCAAACCCAGCCCCAGGCCTGCTAAACAACAACAAAAAAATAGCCAGGTGTTGTGGCAGGCACCTGTAGTCCCAGCTACTTGGAAGGCTGAGTCAAGAGAATCACTTGAGCCCAAGAGTTTGAGGTAACTATGAGCTATGATGCCACAGCACTCTACCGAGGGTGACAAAGTGAGACTTTGTCTCGAAACAAAAAAAGAAAAGAAAGAAAGAAAAACAAAAAACATGTTGTCTGATCTGGGGACATGCTAAGGACAAATTAGGGTTCACCAAGTAGGTTGAGGGTGAAGGAAGATGTTCCAAGCAATAGAGAGAAACATGCAGGGACATGGTGTGTTCTTGTCCCTAGAACAATCAAGTTCAAGGGAAGGAGAGAGGTGCCCACAGACATTAGGCGGATCGGATTTCAGTGGGCAGGGTCTGCTGCTGAAGGCTGAGATGGGGGAGCCCAGTCAACCGGGGCAAAGCAGGGTGACAAAGGGTGGAAAGAAAGGAATGTTCTTTCTCAAATCTGGCCAACAAGACCTTGTCCTTGGGGCCACCATGACTCTAGGCCCAAGTGGGAAATGTGTTCACTCGGAGAGAAGTTTTCTCCCAGTTCTGGCTCCAGCACTGGGTTTCAACCTTCCACATCCCTCTCTCTCCTTCACTCTCTTCAGGCCCCTGTAATGCAAAATCTGTGTTTTGCTCCCTCTGAATGAGAGAATTAAATCATCTGAATTACATAAATTAAATACATTTCATCTCCGAGGAAGAAAGCTTGGCACACTTCACAGAGAATTCCAGCAACTTCTCCAGAAACAAATAGAGGGCCTGAGATCCACCCAAATGAGCAATAGCTAAAAGGGTCAGCCGGTTACCAGAACCCATTTTCACTGCATAAATCTGCAGCAATCAAGGGACGTGCGTTACAAAAATACATAAAGAGTATTCACTGGAGCACTGAGTATTGCCAGAACCTCCCACCAGAGGGGCGATTCCCAGCACCTCCACCACACTACACGCCTCACACTACACATATGTGCCCACATGGGCCCCTGAGAAGTGCCAAAGCCAAGCTCCAAAGGGAAAGGGAAGTTTCTGGGCCCTGTGTGAAGATTCTCACATATACACACTCATACACAATCACACCCTCTTGCACAGACACAGTTCATACACACATACACAAAGTCACAACCATGCCTGGGTACACGTGCACACACACTCACATATACATACAGATCTCCACAAATATACTCATGTGTACATACTCATACGCCTCACATTCACAAACAGAATCACAACCACTTATCCATACACACAGCTCATACCACACATTCACTCCCACATACACAAATATCTCACACAGTCACTCACATGCACTTCCCACTAACAAACACCCTCACTCATACACACCCCTCACACACAATTCTCACACACATGTCTCACGCACATTTATACATATACAGTTACACAAACATCTCACCCATACTACACTGTACACGCTCGCACATACATTCACACAGTTTCTATGTTTTGAGGAAGCAAAATTAGCAAGGCGTAAGGTGTGTATGGATTAGAGAACCTTCTGTCTCACCTGCAAGGCTTGCCAGTAGTGTCCTTCGCTGCCCAGCAGAGCAATAGCACTTGGGTAACATCATCTCTGCAGTCCTGTTCCCAAAATTAAAGTGAACATCAAAAGTTCACTGTTTTTACTAAGATGCCTTTGGGGGGTATTTTTTATTTACCCTATACTGGAACAGAACACCTGCCCAGAAATGTGCCCAGGGAAGGAATGATGACTCTGCACAGAGATCATTTCCAAGTCAGAAACAGAGCATTTCCTCAAGCCCAAAAGCCCACACATGCGCCTTCCAGCGACAACTACTCTCCTGGCTTCTAGTGTAGATCAGCTTTGCCTGGTTTTGCATATCACATACATGGAACCAGAAGTTCACTTTGATGTGATAATGACATTCACATCAAGAAATTCATCACAATACAGGGAGGAGGAGGGAGAGGGGTTGGGGGAATGGGTGGAGGGAGGGTGATTGGAGGGATCACTCTATGGTTTATCTTAGAAGGGTACAAGCAAATCTTTCTAAGAGTAGAATATGAACGTCTTAACACAATAACTAAGAAAATGACATGAAGGCTCTGTTAACCAGTTTGATGAAAATATTTCAAAGTGTATGTGAAAACACCACACGGTACCCCAGAATTCATTAATGTACATAGTTATCATTTAATAAAAAGAGAGAAAAAAATAAGTAAATAAACAAAAATAAAACCCTGAATGAGATAATAAAACACATATATTTGAATAATGCAAAAAAAAAAAAAGAAATTCATCACACTGATGATGCAGAACACAAAAAGATAAGGAAACAGGAGCGCAGAGGAGCATGTGTCTTTCTGAAAGACGGGGATGAAGAAGGGATTTGAAGAGAGGCAATTCACTCTAGGGGTTGTCTGATTCATTAGGGGAAACAAGTCACCCAGAGTGAAGCCAGACTTCTTGCTGCAAGATGTGGGCCTTGGAAAAGAGGACGTCATTTGCAACTACATTCTTCTGTCCTTGAGCATTTGTTCAAAGTGTATTGAAACTTAGGGGATGTGGGCCAGAGTCCCAGCTCTGCTCCTGGCTTCCTGGGGACCCTGGTTAAGTCACTTCTCCCCACTGCTCCTCTGCCTCCTCATCTGTACAGTGGGGATGACAGTGAGAATAGCTGAGCTCTCTTGAGTACTGCTCCAGCTTATTTACCCTCTAGGCTAAAAGTCAGCAAACTGTGACCGCCCCCCGCCCCCCCCAACCAAGCTAAGAATCATTCTTACATGTTTAAAAGGTATGGGAAATAAAAACAAAACAAAAGCATAATACTTGGTGACACATGAAAAGTATGTGATATTCAAAAGTCAATATTCATAAATAAAATTTTGTTGGAACATGGCCATGCTCATTCATTTATGCCTATGGCTCCTTCTAGGGTAGCTGTGACAGAGATCTCATGGCCCACAAAAGCCAAAATATTTACTGTCTGTCTCTTTACAGAAAAAGGTGGCCGACCCCTGCTTTACATTGTGCTCTGACTGCCCCCTTACCTTGACACTCACTTTATCATACCCATGGCTGAGGTGCAAAAGTTTAGCAACCTGCCAGGGGAACCAACTGAGGATGACAGCAAGCAGGCTGGCTCCCATCCATACCCCCCAGGGAAGTGCCCATCCTATATGAGGCTCTCTGCATCAGTGGGCATGGCATCACTTTGCAAACTGCAAAAAAACTTACACATATGAAATCCATTTGTGCCTCCCTTACCTCCTGGCAGGCATCAGTGACTGAGCCTACATTCACGCCTCAGACCAAAATGCCCCAACACACCACACACATACCACATCCAGCCCAGAGGCCTTCTGATGTGATTGGAGATTTTCTATGAATTTCCACCTTGGAAGCAGAGGCTTGAGTTAACTATCATACTCTCCCTTCATGGCCTATTGTCATAACCAGTCTGTGGGTCTTGGTTTCATTCATTCCCTTTTATCTCCATATCCTCTTTCCATGGGTTAGTGTCTATCTTTTTGTTTGCTGAGTTCTAGCAGACTGGGTAGTTATTTCTTAGGCTTGTGGGGTTTATTTACATCAATAACATTGTATTATATGTCTACTTTTTTCTTTTTTTTCTCCCTCTGCATCATTTTTTGTTCTTGCCTTTCCTGTTGAGGTGTAACGCACATATATACATAACGTGCATGAACTTCAAGTATAAATCTCAATGTTTTATCTATATGTACACCTGTTTAATCATCACGCAAATCAAAATAGAGAACATTTCGAGCACTCCAGAAACTTTCTCTTATGTCCCTTCCCAGTCAATAAAGTGCCCTCCTTCCCCTGCCAGAGGTCACCACTATTCCAGCTCCTCTTACCACCCATTAGCTGAGTTTGTTCCTGAACTTCATCTACAAGGAATCACAAAGTGGGTCCCTTTTTGCTAAGCTTGTCTGGGAGATTCCCCTCTGTCGTTGTGGGTGGCCATAGTTTGCTTTCTGTTGCTGCGTAGCACTAAGGTTTTAAGATCTAACCATGTGGTTGGCTCGGCACCTGTAGCTCAATGCCTAGTACACCAGAGCTGGAGGGTTCGAACCCAGCCTGGGGCTGCCAAACAACAATGACAACTACAACCAAAAAATAGCCAGGCGTTGTGGTAGGCACCTGTAGTCCCAGGTACTTGGGAGGCTGAGGCAAGAGAATTGCTTAAGAGTTTGAGGTTGCTGTGAGCTGTGACGCCACAGCACTCTACCAAGGGCAACATAATGAGACTCTGTCTCAAAAAAAAAAAAAAGATCTATCCATGTGGCTCTGTGCACATCCAGTCTGTTGCTTCTTGCTGCTCCTTGGTGTATCCATCCATTCGACCTTTCTACTCTCCCAGCCAGGGACACCCAGGGTACCTCAGATGAGACTGCTGTGATCCTATCATCCTTGTCCATGTCCCTTTATGGAGCTATTCACTGAATGAATACCTAGGAACTGAGTGATTAGGCACAGGGAATTGACTATACCCCAGCAACAGACAAACTGCCGAAATTGACAAACTCTTTTCCCTTTCTGTGAAGTGGAAGAAACAGGGAGAAGGAAGAACTGCTCTGTTGATCCTCTTCGGACCCCCACCCCCACCCCGCCAACCCTCCCCACCTCAGGAAAACCTTTCAGTTCCTCCACCGGTCCTCCTGCAGGACCCAGCTAAGCACACTTTGCTTCCTGAATGTCACTGCCTCGGCGGCAGCCCATACCACCCTGCTGCATTATAACAGGATGATAATCAATGAACTGCTAACTCTATTGCAATAAAGGAGTGAGCCCAACCTTATATAATTCTTTTTAATTGTTTTCTTACATTACAAGGGTTTTTTTTTTCTTTTGCTAAACTTATTCTGCCATAAGTTATGTCGTTTAATTTCTCAAAGTGCTAATAATTTAATTGCTTCCTTCCTGTAGACAAAGTGCCTGCACTGTCCTCCCTCTCCAGCACGGAGATTATAAAACGGAGTTGGCAGGAATACCTAAGAGAAGAGTCTTTTTGGCGGCAGGATTTGATGGGAAGCAGCTTTCTCAGAAGTCAGTCTGTGGGACTGGGAACCTGGCTTGAGACTTCAAAGGGACAGGGGGCTGAGCCAAGCCTGCCCAGGGAGTTTATGGAGTTTATGATAATCACAGGGAGTGGGGAGAAAAGGGAGAGCTGAGATTAAAGAGGCTGGATGAGGTAGTGAGCCGGGAACACAGAGCTTCCCTGGCCTGAAAGGCGGGGAAGCTGGGATCCATCTCCAGCAGGAGGGATTTAGATCAGACTGGAGGACATTCCTGACAGGCAGGACTCTGAAGTGCTGACTGGAGCCAGGACGGGGTGGGGAGGTGACATATGATAACAAGAACTAGCATATTTATTGAACCCTTACTGAAAGTCTATCTCCCCTAGATCAACTCATTTTCTCTTCACACCCAACTCTCTGAGATAGGTGCTACTATTATTGTTGTTTTACAGATGAGGAAACTGAAGCAAAGAGGGGTTGACAAGCCCTTAGCTTGTTGGTGACAGAAGAAGAATTTAAGTTCAGGGAGTCAGTCTCCATGGCCTAGCAGTAATACCTCCACTACCTATCTGGGTTGAATGAGGGCAAGGGTGGTGGGGGAAGTCTGGGCTTCAAGGGACAGGAACGGGGATGAGCGACTCTTGAGGGTTCCAAGGTAGCACCCTCCTCCCTCCTGTCCAGGGTCTGATCCAGTCAGAATTGCTGTAACCCACACCCCACCTATGCTTCTATAGGACCCAGTCCAAGCTCCTGAACATGGTCTGCAAATGCCCACATTCCCCAGCTCAAGGGTAGGAATTTTGAGGAATACCCCAAACTTATCACTCCCTGAGATTTCCTTTCTGGCTCCTGAACCTTTGCAAATACTGCCTCTTTAAGCCTTTTCCCCTCTTCTACAGATGAAATTTCATTCATTTTACAAGGCCTCGCTCAAATGCCTCCTCCCTACTTCTCCAAGTGGAACCCAGCTCTCAAATCTCTCAGGACATTCAGAGCACAGCCCTATCAGAGGGAGACCTGGTCTGCGGTGTAACTGGCACAAACTCACTCAGCTGACTCCCCTTGCTACTTACTAGCTCTGTGACTATGGGAAAGTTACCTAACATCTCTGAGCTCTACCAAATGTGATATGGAATAAATGAATAGCACATGGCTAGTGCTGAAAGAAAGATTCCCTGCTGGGGATTTTTAGTTTATTCTGTTTTGTTTTGTTTTGTTTTGTCTTGTGACAACGTCTCATTTTCTCACCCAAGCCACCCAAGCCCTTGTGCTTTGGCACCATCATAGTTCACCGCAGCCCTGAACTCCAGGCCTCAAATGATCTACCTGCCACAGCCTCCCAAAGTGCTGGGATTCTAGGTGAGCATAAGCCACAGCACCTGACTCTGTGGCTATTTTTGACTGTCATTGACATCATATTCCCATCTGCTAACATAGTGCCTGGCACATAGCAGTTGCTCAGTAAGGAATAAAGTGGATACAACAACTAACTAATTGCATTCCACCTTTTCCTCCTCCTTCCCCCACCCCCGTCCAGCAATGCTCCTGTTTGGCCAATTTGGGACACCAGGTGTAACACCTATTTGCTGTTTCTATTAGTGGGGTATTTCATCTAGAAGGCAGGACCCCAAGCGTTCTGCATAAATTAACACCCTATCCCCATTACCACCTCATCCCAACGAGTGGGCAGCAGAGGACATTGTGAATTAGCAGCCGCCAGGCACGGACCCTTATTCTACATGTCCTGCCTCCAGACATAGAGAAGCCAGAGCTCTGCCACCAGTGGTTCCTTTCCTTTTCACTTTCCTTTCCCTGCTCTAGTTGCCATCTCTGTTATCCCAACACAAGAGTCCTTGACTGAGACTCTGCCTCTTAGCCCTGCTCCTCTGGACGGGATGTCTGGGACAGACCTCAGATCTCCTGTTCTCAGTCCACTGAGTCTAGTGATACACTAGGCAGAGAATCAGAGATGTTCAGGCTCTAACTGCCATTTCTGGCTGTGTGACCTTGGGCAAGTTACTCAACCTTTCTGAGCTCCCACGTTGTGGTATGATAATTGAAGGCTGGCTGGGTGAGACTCAATGGTGCAAAGCTGCACAGAAACTGTTCCTATGGCTCCCTTTCCTGTGAGAATAGGGCAGGTCAGAGCTGAACACTTTGGGGTCTCCAGCATTTGAGATCCTCAGGGGACCAGAGAATAGGGGCAGACACCATCACTCTGGGCATGGAAAGATGGTGACTTGGAGGGCATGGGCAGATACCCTCCTACCATGTCACAAGGTACTTGGGACAAGGCACAGGAGTGTGGCTTATGCCTACCATGTTTTCCTCTCACATGTAGTTGTTGCAACTAGATTTGGGCAAGAAGTACAACCCACTTCCCCAGCCCTGTCTGAGCAGAAAAAGTAAGTCTGCAACTGCCAGAGGAGGCCAAGAAGACCCAAAGTCACTCAGGCCCCTTCTGCCATCCCAGGGAGACTCCTAGAGTCAATAGGACACACACAGACCAGTCGCCCCTCTGCACAAGACTATGACTCTGAAGTCTTCATCCAAGTGAGGGCCTGGCACCCCAAACTGTGCGACTTCCAAGACAAGCCGCTGCTAAGCAGAGCAAGAATGCAGAGCCTTTGGGGCTAGAATGGGAATGCTGCTTCCTCAAGTGGCTTCCTCCACCTGTGTTGGTATATACGTCCCCAAGGCAGCCTTTGGTGCCTCAAACTTGAGATACGAAAAATGTTATTTCTAACAGAACACTGCCACTGCCCACCCACCTCTCTGACTAAACAGAAAGCATCTGGCAAGTAGGGGCCTGTTTTACACCCCTGTGGACAAACCCCTTTCCCCAGCACCCACTCACACATTCCTTCATTCACAAATACTTCTTAAGCACAAACATAGTTGCCAGAGGATGCAGGTTGGAGGTCTAAGGCTCATTCTTGGGGGAGATGTCAGCTGCAAAACCTCCAAACTGGGCCCTTGGCTTGTCTCCCAGATTCCCAAAGATAAAATTTCCCCCACTCTATCCCAGAAGAGGGCAGTGAGTTCAGCCAGGGCATGGTAAGGAGAAGCCACAACCTGCACACTTGCAAAGTAAAACCAATTCCCCCTAGTCTCTCCCTCTGTACCAGGGTGTGATAGCCCCATGGAAAGCTCACCAGCAGGATGTGGAATCTCCATGGAGGAGCCAGCCAGGCTCCATTCAGGGGATTCCCTGCCTGAGCCCTGGGAAACCTGTCCAAGTCCACTGCTGTGCATAGGGATTGACAACCAGAGCCTCTCTTTCTCTCACACTGGCCTGGAATTTCTCTCCAGCCTGTGGACAGCCAGCAAAGACATCAGGCCTGGGGCCACAGAGCCAAGATTCCAAAGAGAAAATTCCAAGGCCAACATCTCAAAGGTTTCCAAGGATCATCTCCTTACTCCCTAAAAGTCCCTTCCACACCGCCCTGGAGTCTTCTTCGTCCCCTTCCAGACTCCTGTCTTTGACCATGCTACTTCCTACGCCTGGGACACACTTCCCCAGTCCCACATCTGAATCCCACCCCCTCCCCCTCAATGCCAGCTTGAAAGCACTTTCTCCAGGAAGTCTTCCCTTAAGTCTTCCTCCATCCTCCCAAGGAGGAGGAGCTCTCTCTCCCCTCCTCCTTTGAACACCCAAATTCAGGCTTCCTCTGTGGCTGTGGCTTCTGAAAGCAGACAAGCCTGGGTTCATAGGCTGCGCCACCCCTTCCAAACCAGGTGACCTCAAGCAGTTTCCCTTCTGCTTCTCTCCTTGCCCCCCATCTTGCCCAGGGGTACTCCACCCCTTCTTTAGGTAGTCCAGCCTTCCATCTGGATTCCCAACATCTGTGAACCAGGTCCTCCACCTGCCCTTGAGAGCAGGTTTTCTATTAAGGACCAGAGCTTTCCGGGTTATACTGTTGTGCACTTACTCAACTCTCCTATTGCAGCACAAAGCAACCAAATATGGCAAATAAGCATGGCTGCATCCCAATAAAACTGTTTTTGGACACTAAAATAGTTGAATTTCTCATATTCTCCACGTGTCAAAAATGATTTTTCTCTTGCTTGTTTTTTTTTTTTAAATCATTGAAAAACCCTTTGTAGTTTACAGGCCATACAAAAACCGGGCTTGGCCCACTTCCAGTCCTTCTGTGTCTCCTCCGAGAACTGCAAACTCAGTTGCAGAGACCTCACAAAGCCAGATGCAGTCCATCCAGCCTCGGCAGGCGGTTTTTAAAACCCTGGATGTTCCAGGGGTGGCCTGGGTGCCATATGGGGTATAGATTGAAGTGGGGCACCCATCATCCCTTGAGGAACTTTCAACCCAAGGGGGGACCCAAGACAAGTCCACAGAAGAGTCACTGGTAACACAAGACTGGGGAAGATCTGCATCATGAAAGACACCTTACCTTTTCCAATGAATAAATAACCTTTTCAGAACTTAGACTGAGAACATTGAAGGAGAGTGGTGGCTTCTCAGAAGTGCACCAGGACAGACTTCACAGAAGCAATGGCATTGGACATGGACTTAAAGGAATAAGAACTTAGCTGTCAGCCTTCACTGATTCCTCCAGTGGAAGTGGCCCTCTGGCTCTTTGAGGACTTATAATTACACCTTACTCCACACACACCCAAAAGCCATCACCAGAGGTGGCTCCTCCGGCAAGGGCAGGGAGCTTCATTGTTTCTGAGCCTCTGGATACATTGCCCATGTTTTTTGCACAGAATATATTCTGGCAGATGCTTGCTGAAACTGAGCTGAAGTCGGGGCTAGGGGAAAGGTTGATAAAGAAGATTTCTTACAGAAATTAGAGCAAATAAATTAAGGTGCTCTGTCTATTTTGTCCAGCTCCCCTGATTCCAGAAAGACATTTCCCAAAGAATGCACTGGTTGTTTTGGACACAACCTTAGAGGCACCTTTTGAGACAGAATCTCACTATACCGCCCTCATTAGGGTGCGATGGCGTCACAGCTCACAGCAACCTCCAACTCTTAGGCGTAAGCAATTCTTTTGCCTCAGCCTCCCAATTAGCTGGAACTACACGCACTCACCACAACACCCAGCTATTTTTAGAGGCAAGGTCTCACTCTGGCTCAGGCTGGTCTTAAATTTGTGAGCTCAGGTATTTCACCCGCCTCAGCCTCACAAGTGCTGGGATTACTGGTGTGAGCCACTGTGCCTGGCTCCTTCTGACTGCTTAAGTCATAACACACACACACACACACACACACACACACACAACACATACACACTGCTCCCTCCTCTGACAGCCACTTCCTGCTTCTTGACAGGCACCTCCACTTCTCTGCTGTGGAAGGTGGGGCCCCTTGTTCCTAGAAGCTTCAGCCACTGCAGGCTGGGCCCTAGGGAACTCAAAGCCACCTCACCCCAGGATCTAAAGAACATGGCCACCCACACATAAATCAAAGGGGTCACTATCTCCTAGCTGGCATACTCAGAGCCACAACTAAGCAGTTGATACTTTCCCAAGATAGCCTGGCAGGAGAATTTAGAGGGCTGGGCATAGTCAGGACCATCCCTCTCCCACCCTAGCTGTTTTCTCCTTCTGACCCTGGCACCTGCCTCAAGAGGAATTCTCAGGGTACTAGGGCTCAGGCCACCCCTGCTCCTCCCACCCTCAACCCCACCTGTAAGTACTGAAGCCTTTGACCCTACAGATAGCCCAGCACTACCCAGAAGACCTGATTCCTCATCCAGATATCAGCCCACGCTGTGAACCAAAGAGGTGTAGAACAAAGCAGGCAGTTCAGTGAGGGTGTCCAGGGGCAGGGGACAGCTACAGGTAGCTTGCACTTTTGTGTGTGGACACACACACAGAGATTCAAGCGGGCTTGTTCTCATTAACTTGGCATTCACGCCACATCAGCCCTAGTCCCTCCTCCTAGGCTAGGAGAGATTACCTGACCCACCCAGGTCACAGAATCAGTCAGAGGCACAACCAAGATTTGGACCTGTAGTCTATCTGTCTCATAGATAGATGGGTATCAAGATCCCATGATGGGTAAATCAAGAGTCAGATGAAGATTAGGTGTAGAGCTCCAGCAGAACAGAGGCACAGAATCTTTTTTTCTCTTTCTTTCTTTCTTTTTTTTTTTTTTTGAGACAGAGCCTCAAGCTGTCACCCTGGGTAGAGTGCGGTGACATCACAGCTCACAGCAATGTCCAACTCCTGGGCTTAAGCAATTCTCTTGCCTCAGACTCCCTAGTATCTGGGACTACAGGCACCCACCACAATGCCTACCTATTTTTTGGTTGTAGTTGTCATTGTTGTTTGGCAGGCCCAGGCTGGATTCGAACCCACCAGCTCTAGTGTATGTGGCTGGCACCTTAGCCACTTGAGCTACAGGTGCCAAGCCATTTTTTTCTTTTTCTTTTTCTCTTTTTTTGAGATAGAGTCTCAACTCTGTCACCTTGGGTAGAGCGCCATGGCATCATAGCTCAGCAACCTCAAACCTCTGGGCTTGAGCAATAATGCTCTTGCCTCAGCTTCCAGGTAGCTAGGACTATAGGCGCCTACACCACATCCAGCTAGTTTTTCTATTTTTAGTAGAGATGGGGTCTTCCTCTTGCTGTGGTTGGTCTCAAACTCCTGAACTCAAGCAATCCACCTGCCTCAGCTTCCCAGAGTGCTAGGATTTACATGCATGAGCCACTGCTCCCAGTCTACCTTTTTTCTTTAAAATACTTTGGTACTGGCTCAGCACCCATAGCACAGTGGTTATGGCGCCAGCCACATACACCAAGGGTGGCGGGTTCAAACCCAGCCCAAATCAGCTAAACAACAATGACAACTGCAACAAAAAACAGCCAGGTGTTGTGGCAGGCGCCTGTAGTCCCATCTGTTTGGGAGGCTGAAGCAAGAGAATTGCTTAAGTCCAAGAGTTTGAGGTTGCTGTGAGCTGTGATGCCACAGTACTCTATTGAGGGCAACATAGTCAGAGTCTCTCTCTCAAAAAAAAAAAAAAATACTGATGGAGGTGAGGTAGGGATGATGATGATGATGATGACGATTTTTTTGCAGTTTTTGGCTGGGGCTGGGTTTGAACCTGCCACCTCCAGCGTATGGGGCTGATGCCCTACTCCTTTGAGCCACAGGCACTGCCCAGGGATGATTATCTTAACAGTACATAGAACAACCTCTAGAAATTCTAATCCAGCTGCATATACTACTTCTGGAACTATTTGTTTTCTGGTTATGACAGGCTGTGCTGGATGATAAGTGCAGGCCACAGTGCTCACAGTATGTGGCCATTTGTGCAACCACAGGAAGGAATTAATGTATGTGTACAAGGCCTATATTGGCTTGTGTATATATGTATGGACTATCTCAGCAAGGTTGCACCAGAAACTGGACATTGTGGCTGCTTCCAGGGAGATAAAAAATGTGTTCCCAGGGGACAGAGATGAGCGAGATTATAAAATTTCACTGGACAGCATTACATGACTTTTAATAAATTTTGTGCTGTCATGGAGATATCCTACCCATTCAAATAAATAAGTGTTTTACAATATTGACAACCTAGTTTTAAGCAAAAGAGATATAAAATGTGAAGGCAATAGCTTCTGTTTTCAACTCTGCAGACACAACCCAGACAAGAAAACAAAGGTCTGGTCACTACCTTGTAGAAGGGCAGAGAGAACACGGAGAACCAAATACAATTTAACTTATCACCAAGTGATCCTGCGGACAAAGGATCCTGGCTGGAAAGAGACAAGGGGTCAGAGAAATTGGAGCCAGGGAACTGATGAAGAATGTCAGTATTTGCTGGGGTTGGGGAAGGGAGCCACAGAGGCCCAGCCCCCTCCCAGTGTGGGGGGACATTTAAAGGAGAAGGGCACAGCCTGGTGACTACTGTCCTGTGATGCTCTTAAACTGAAAGAAGAGAAAGAAGGTGGTGCCATAAAGAACAAGCCCCCTCCCCTCCATTTCAGCCACACTCACATCCTAGTACTTCAGGGGCCCTTTCCCAGTGGAGACTCAGTTTCTTTGTCTCTACGATGAAGGGTTTGGCCCAGACGTATCTCCAAAGTGCCTCACAGCTCTAATATTCTCTGCTTTGATAGCTGCAGCCTTCTGCAAACGTGCATAAAATAGATTAGTTTTAGCAGTAGTAAAAACAAAACTGAAAATCAGATTTATCATTTTAATTAAATATACTTTACATTCTCAATTTCTAGGGAGCAAAATGCTCCCCCCTGCATCAGTTTTCCCTTTGTGGGAGACATTTTTGTGTGATTCGCAATTTAAGAAAATGCCAAACCACCCCCTGAAGATACACAATTAGCAAGACCCTACCAGGTATTTCTTAAGAGAAAAGCGGGACTTGTTGGGGGGGGGGGGACACAAAAAGGAAATGTCAAGGAGGGGAGGGTCAAGTGGGATCAGAATACTGGAAGACTAGGGAGGGGCTGGTAGGAACAACTTGCTATTGTTTCTAAAGCTACTACCCTGGGAGCTGGGTGGGGCTGGGTGGAGGGAGGGGGTGGTCCCTCTCCCACCCCTGAGAGATGAGAGGCAAATTGCTCTCAACTTTGAGTGTTGAACTATAAAATGGAACTAAAAGTACCTACTTTGAGGAACGCTGGGAAAATATAATAAGATAACATATCTGAAAAGCGGCAGACACAGTGGCTCACACCTATAATATTAGCACTTGGAAGGCCAAGGTGGGTGGATTGTCTGAGCTCACAGGTTCCTGACCAGCCTGAGCCAGAGCGAGACCTCATCTCTAAAAATAGCCAGGCATCGTGGTGGACGCCTGTAGTCCCAGCTATTTGGGAGGCTGAGTCAAGAGAATCGCTTCAGCCCCAGAGTTTGAGGTTGCTGTGTGCTGACACCACAGCACCCTACTGAGAGTGCCAAAGTAAGACTCTTATCTCAAAAAAAACACACACACACACACATCTGAAAAGACTTAGGAATCAACAAATTGTAAAGCACATGTGCAGACCACCATACTTAGAAAACTCAGTTTGAGATCCTGGAAGTCTGGTCCACATCTGATTAGGAATTGTGTCCTCTCAACATTTGTCCCCCTAATGTCCTTCTTTTCTGCCATTCTGTTTTCTACCCAGGCTCATGATACCCATGGGGTAAGAATAAAGCAGCACCATCACCCACAAGGAGCGTTATGTCCTGGGCTCTGGGTCCCACAGCCCCACATCAGAGTTGTGAGTTACCAGATAAATCTGGGCGGGGGGTGCCGGTGGGATAGATAAGCATCAACAGGAGAAATAAATTCACTGCAGCAGCAGCAACCTGAGTGCAGGTTCAGGGGCTGCACTCAGGGGCTGCAGAGACAGAAGAGTTTCTGTTTTTGAAAAGAACAACAAAAAAACCTCTTAAGAAATAAAGCCAGGAATTCCTGACACCCATCACTACCATTTCCCCAAGAAGATTCCAGGGAGAGTTAAGTCCCCAGGCTTCCGCTGGCTCTGGGGTTCCCCACCCCTGCCTCAGCGAACTGGGGAGTCCATTTGGTTGCCCATTATTCCTGACAACAAGAGCAAATATAGACACCCTCTGAGGCGGCTTTTAATCTTTAACAAGAGAAGCAGCCTCCCTTTAGCAGAGCCCCGCCCAACAGGAGCTCTGGCCTCTCATAATTCAAATCCGCACTTAATTAAAAAGGGGAGTATCCTGGACTCTGCCCAACTGACACCAATTCCACTCATCCCACAGCCTGCTCACATTTGTCCATTTGTCTCTTTTCAACAGAAAGGGAAATAAATTGAAAGGAAAAAATTTTTTTACATCCTCTTTCAGGCAGCTCTGAGACAGGGCCAGCCCTTGGGCAGGATGCTGCTTCATCTAGAAACAGAGGAGGCTGAAATCTACCTGGGGATACAGAGCAGGACAAGGAAGGCTTAGAATTTCAGGGGTAGTTAGAGTTGCTGGAGGCAGCAAATATAAAATGCTGAAGTCACCAGCACCTTCTAAATATAAAAATTGCTTTCCTCGGAACACTCTTGGTCTCTGGCCTTCCAACAGTAGGCTCCATATTTCCTCCTAGGACAATATTCCATATGAAAGGAGGGCACATTTATTCTACCTCATTTAAAAATATTAAGCTGAGCGCCTGTGGCTCAGTGGGTAGGGCGCAGGCCCCATATACCGAGGGTGGTGCCTCTGAACCCAGCCCCAGTCAAACTGCAACAAAAAATAGCCAGGCGTTGTGATGGGCGCCTATAGTCCCAGCTACTCAGGAGTCTGAGGCAAGAGAATCGCGTAAGCCCAGGAGTTGGAGGTTGCTGTGAGCTGTGATGCCACATCACTCTACTGAGAGTGATAAAGTGAGACTCTGTCTCTTAAAAAAAAAAATTAAGCAGGAGGAGTGTGGGAAAATATATATATTAATGTCATGCATGGTGGTACATGCCTGCCTATAGTCTCAGCCACTCAGGAGGCTGAGGCAAGAGGATCACTTGAACCCAAGAGTTTGAGGTTGCTGTGAGCTAGGATGATGCCATTGCACTCTAGCCTAGGGCCTCACCTAGCGGCTGGTGAGTCAGTATCACTATGGTGACTTTTTGGAAGCAGAGGACCACCAGGTTGCCAAAGGAGGGGTGAACCAGCCCAGGTTGGAAATGGAACAAGTCAAAACTGTGCTGGCCAGGTAGGGTGGCTCACGCCTGTAATCCTAGTGCTCTGGGAGACTGAGGTGAGTGGATTGCGAATTTGAGTTCAAGGGTTTGAGACCAGCCTAAGCAAGAGCAAGACTCCTGTCTCTACTAAAACTAGAAAAATTAGCTGGCATTGTGGTAGGCACCTATAGTCCCAGATATTTGGGAAGCTGAGGCCTGAGGATCATTTGAGCCCAAGAGTTTGAGGGGCACTCTACCTAGGGCGACAGAGTAAGACTCTGTCTCAAAAACAAACAAACAAACAACAAAAACTCCTGTGCTGGCTCGGCGCCTATAGCTCAACCGGCTAAGGCGCCAGCCACGTACACC
>NW_003852413.1:20836613-20840331 GCF_000181295.1 Otolemur garnettii
GCCTGTGGTCCCAGCTACTTGGGAGGCAGAGGCAGGAGACTCGCTTGAGCCCAGGAGTTGGAGGTTGCTGTGAGTTGTAATGCCACGGCACTCTACCCAGGGTGACAGCTTGAGGCTCTGTCTCAAAAAAAAAAAAAAATACTGGTTTTCTGACAGGTTCCAATTACAGCTCTCCCTCCCACCCCACTTCACCCCCCCACACAAAATCCAGGGATCATACTGGCTTGGCCTGACAGAGGCCATTGTGTGCATCCCTCTAGTATGTACTCTTGGGGATGTTACACTGTCACACACAGATAAGTGATCTGGGGACGGGCTGGTGCTAGGAACCAGATCTTGCCATGTCAGACTCCTGATAGCAGTTCAGTCTGCTCTGTCTGCCAGAGGAGAAACCTCAGCAATCAGGCTGGGGTGATTGTCTCCTCCTGTTTCTCCCAAGGCTCTTGAGGACACCTCATCCCTATAGAACCCAGGGAAGGAGAAGCTTCATCTTCAGAGTTTTGCTCCAGAGACTGCTCCCCTCCACCTGAGCACCCTGGGAATTGAGCCAGACATCAGCTTTACCGGTGCCTTTCCTCTTGAGCCCAATCCAGTCCCAGCTAGCAGGCAGGAGGGAAAGCCCCCTGCTCTGTGAGTTTTAAGAGAGATCTCAAGCTAAGGAGTAAGTGTAAAGAAACAAGGGGAGCAGAGCCGCTTTATCCCTTTCCAAGCACGTTCTCCAAAAGTGGTGCCTTTCCAGCTCAGCACCTGTAGCTCAGCAGCTAGGGCATTAGCCATATGCAACAGAACTGGAGGATTCAAATCCAGCCTAGGCCTGCCAAACAACAATGATAACTACAACCAAAAAATAGCTGGGCACTGTGGCAGGAATCTGTAGTCCCAGCTACTTGGGATGCTGAGGCAAGAGAATTGCTTAAGCCCAAAGAGTTTGAGGTTGCTGTGAGCTGTGATGCCATAGCACTCTACCAAGGGCGACATAGTGAAACGCTGTCTCAAAAAAAAGTAAAAAGAAAAAAGTGGTGCCTTTCCAACCACGTTTAGGGCAGTGTGTATTTCAGCAAGATATCTGTAAAGGTATCTATGATAAGAAAAATTAGAGCAAGTCGGGTGAGGTGCCTCAAGCCTGTAATCCTAGCCCTGTGGGAGGCCGAGTAGGGTGGACCGCTTATCTCAAGAGTTGGAGACCAGCCTGAGCAAGAGCCAGACCCTGTCTCTAAAAATACCCAGGCATTGTGGTGAGCGCCTATAGTCCCAGCTCTCAGGAGGCTGAGGCAAGAGGATTGTTTGAGCCCAAGAGTTGGAGGTTTCTGTGAGCTATGATGCCACAGCACTCTATTGAGGGCAACAAAGTAAGACTCTGTCTCAAAAAACAAGAACATTAGGGCAGTGGTTTCTAACCTGGGAGGTGGGAGTGCAGGAACCTAACCCGGAGGAGAGGAACAGGGGAATTCAAGATCTACTCTTTAATGATGATCCAGATAAAAGCTACTGATCCTGTGTCCAGAGGCCTGAAGATTAAAGGAAACAGCGTGAAAGTGATGGTGACTCAAGGACAAAGAGAAGTCTAAAAATGGGCCTTTTTAGGCATCCTGACCCACCAGCCCCTGGGGAAGGCCCCAGGCTCCCTCACCACCAGCCCTACCACCTAACCCTGCTGTCTGGTTCATTTCCTGGTGATGGCTTCAGTCTGAGAAACACTAAAGGGAAATGGGATGCTACCTGTCCCTATCTGTCTCATCCATCTGGCCTTACTTACCAAGGTGTCTCCTCGAATTACCCACCTACAAGTTTCTGGGACTCTCAGCTTTTCTAGACCCTGAGGAAGCCAGGCCTTGAAGGCATTTCCATCCTCCCCTCACAGTCAGGCTGTGTAGATCACTCACAGAATGTCCTCAGCCAACCCAACCCAGAGGGTCAAATCCAGCCCTCTGCCACTCATTCTCTGAACCTGCCCTGGGGAGACACTGCTTCTCTCTGAAGGGTTCAGATACTGAGCCACCTGAGTATCTGATCCAGGGAATTCTTTTTTTTTTTTTTGAGACAGAGCCTCAAGCTGTTCCCCTGGGTAGAGTGCTATGGCTTCACTACTCACAGCAACCTCCAACTCCCGGGCTCAAGCGAGTCTCCTGCCTCTGCCTCCCAAGTAGCTGGGACCACAGGCACCTGCCACAACACCTGGCCATTTTTTGGTTGCAGCCATCATTGTTGTTTGGTGGGTCAGGGCTGGACCCGAACCCGCCACCTTAGGTGTACGTGGCTGGCACTTTAGCCGCTTGAGCCACAGGTGCTGAGCCTGATCCAGGGAATTCTAATAACTTCTTTCCCTTTTCATTCCCGTGCTCTGATCTTCCAGCCTCCTGAGCAAGCCACAGGCTGCCTTTGTAAAACCCACATTTATATTTTATGACTTAGATCCCTGGGAAACAGGTCAGTGTCTAACTCCCAACCTACTAGAGGAAGAAAACATTTACCTACAAAATCCCCACCAAAGGTGTGCCGGAGAGGATCAGAAAGTCTCTGATTGTGTGCGAAATATGGGGCCTATGAGCATCCTTGATCTGAGTCCATGTGCATACTCTGGCTGGGGTGTCCTCTATCTGGCCTGTTGTGTGTTCCCCCAAAGTGCCTGCATGCCTGTGAGTCTGTTTTGGGTGTCCTCAGTCTATTTATGGGTCCTTGGGGGAGACGCATGTTTGTAAGTCCTCTGCTTTCTCATTTCTATAATGGAGGTGACAATCATAACACTTACCTCAGGGATGGCTGAAGGTTGCCTAAGTTAGTGCATATCAGGAGCTTAGAGCAGGAAATGGCATTTGGGGCTTGCTCCAGTGAGTGTCTGTTACTCTGATGTGATTTGCAACAGAAACCTCCAGCCCCTCTATTCCTTCCTCTCCCTGACTATGTCAAGCATCAGAAGAGGTTTGAATGATCCCCTTGGAAACAGGCCAGGCATGGTGGCTCTTACCTGTAATCCTAACACTTGGGAGGTGAGGCAGGTAGATTGCCTGAGCTCATGGGTTCAAGACCAGCCTGAGCAAGAGGGAGATACCATCTCTAAAAATAGCCTGGCATTATAGCAGGCACCTATATTTCCAGTTACTTGGGAGGCTGAGGCAAGAGAATAGCTTGAGCCCAAGAGTTGGAGGTTGAGAGCTGTGATGCCACAGCTCCCTACCAAGGGTGACAAAGTGAGACTCCATCTCAAAAAAGAGAAAAAATGGCTTGGTGCCTGTAGCACTGTGGTTACAGCACCAGCCACATACACCAAGAGTGGCAGGTTCAGACCCAGCCTGGGCCAGCTGAACAACGACAACTGCACCAAAAAATATAGGCACCTGTAGTTCCAGTTTCTTGGAAGGCTGAGGCAAGAGAATCACTTGACCCCGAGTTTGAGGTTGCTGTGACCTAGGACACCATGACACTCTACTGAAGGTGACATAGTGAGACTCTGTCTAAAAAAAAAAAAAGGAAAGAAAGAAAAGAAAAAAGAATGATTTCCTGGGAGATGTCACTGCTCCAAGTCTGGGCATTGAATCAGAGACCAGTGACAGCATGAAAAGCAGCCTCTTTTCTCACTCTGCCTGCTGCAGGCTACCTGCTTGCGGCAGGCTAGGGCAGAAGATAAAAAGGAAGGTCCTGGTCCTAGGGCACCAGCCACATACACTGGAGCTGGTGGGTTCAAACCCAGCCTGGGCCTGCCAAACAATAATGAAAACTA
>NW_003852413.1:20840566-20865358 GCF_000181295.1 Otolemur garnettii
AAAAGAGGGCCACGCCTGTAGCTCAAAGAGTTAGGGCGCTGGCCCCATCTGCCGGATGAGGTGGTGGGTTCAAACCCAGCCCTGGCCAAAAAAAACTGCAAAAAAAAAAAGAAAGAAAGAAAAGAAAGGAAGGTCCTCTCTGCCTCTGCAAGGGCCAGGAAAGATAAGGAACAAGGAGGGGACACTTACTCTTCAGGTTGCCAGGGACTAGCCAGAGAAATGTAAGCATCAGAACCAGAGGGGCTGCAGTAGTGCTGGAGTAGTGCTCAAAGTGCCAGCTCAAAGACCCACCAAAATCTTATTCACTGTCATGAAGAGTACGTCAGTGCTGCCTTCCAGGAAGAATCCTCTGGCTTCCTCCCCTATTCACTTGGCCAGAACTCACACTCTTCCCTAAACTAGTTCCATCTAGCCCAAAGCTGGGATTTGCTTGGGCTTGTCTCTCCTTCCCTGGGCAGAGATCCTGCTAAGCTCGATTAGTTTGGTCTTTATTGTGCCTGTTAACTGCACAAGCATTTCATGCCATATTCATAAACATGAAGCAGGCTCAGGAGGACTTACAGAGGCAGATGAGATCTCCTCCAGGCCCTGAAGAGCTCTCCATATGAAGAGAAATGAAAGACATCCACACCAGAGACATAGGCAAGAATGTTGTATAGTTAAGAAACTCATTCAAGGGCAGCGCCTGTGGCTCAAAGGAGTAAGGCGCTGGCCCCTTATGCCAGAGGTGGCGGGTTCGAACCCAGCCCCGGCCAAAAACTCCAAAGAAAGAAAGAAAGAAACTCATTCAAGCTATCATGGATGGCTTCCTGGATTAAAGGAACAATAGACACAAGCCTTAAAGAACATTTCAGCAGAGAAGAGAGGGAAATTTATTTTCGTTTGCCCAAACTGATCTTGTGGAATAAGTCCTAACAGTGCCAGCAGTTGGATATGCTAGACCCAGCGCTGACCAGATTGGCTAAAAAACATTGTACATTTATCTCTTCTGAATTTCCACTGCTTCATCTGTAAAGTGGGAGTGTTAGGCTTAATGGATTTTTTTTTTAGACAGTTTCACTATGTCATCCTTGGTAGAGTGCCATGGCGTCACAGCTCACAGCACCCTCAAACTCTTGGGCTTAAGTGATTCTCCTGCCTCAGCATCCCAAGTAGCTGAGACTATAGGTGTCCGCCACAACACATGGCTATTTTTTTTTTTTTTTGAGACAGGAGCCTCAAGCTGTCCCCCTGGGTAGAGTGCCGTGGCATCACAGCTCACAGCAACCTCCAACTCCTGGGCTCAAGTGAGTCTCCTGCCTCCGCCTCCCAAGTAACTGGGACCACAGGCGTCCGCCACAACGCCCAGCTATTTTTTGGTTGCAGCCGTCATTGTTGTTTGGCGGGCCCGGGCTGGATTCGAACCCGCCACCTTGGGTGTACATGGCTGGTGCCTTAGCCACTTGAGCCACATGGCTATTTTTTTTGTTGCAGTTGTTATTGTTGTTCAGCTGGCCTGGGCCAGGTACGAACCCACCAGCCTGGGTGTATCTGTAACGACTGTGCTATAGGCACTGAGCCTTGTTGTTGTTGTTTTTTCCTCGAGACAGAGTCTCACTTTATTGCCCCAGTAGAGTAGCTCATCGAAACCTCAAACTCCTGGGCTCAAGTGGTTCTCTTGTCTCAGCCTCCCAAGTAGCTGGGACTATAGGTGCCCTCCACAACGCATGGCTATTTTTTAGAGACGAGGTCTTGCTGGTCTCAGAACTCTTGAGCTCTGATGATCCACTGGCCTTGGCCTCCCGGAGAGTTTAAAGGATTTTGAAAGCAGCCCCTACTGACCTGGTGTTTGGATAGTATCTATGTTTATCACAGACCAGCAGGATGTAAAATTAGGCTTTTCTCAAAGGGGTGCATAGACTGAAAACCAAGAGAAGTGCCTCAGAAAAAAGGTCTTCAAGGTTTCATATCCTATGTGCCCCCATAACTGTAGCCATGCAGCCCAGTTCCCATGAGATGTCAGTCTTGGTCACAGCTGCCTGCTTGGCACCAGAACTGTGTTTGGCACAATAAATGTTTATTGAATGAAGCGATAAATGTGTGAGATGACGGAGACCATGACCAGCTTGCTCCAGGATAAGAGGGAAGATGACTGAGAGGGAGCTACACTTTCAGAAATTATCTATCCTGAGGCCTCTGGTTTCTGCTGCAATCAATAAAACGTGGATCACAGAACAGCTCTACAGAGCACAGGCCCTTGAAGAAAAGTCCAGATTCCATGCCAGTTTACATTTGTTGAGCACCTACAGTCGGTCAGTTACTGTCACATTATTCAATTTACTTAATCATAGCCTCAGAGGGCCTCGCAAGAGTATGAGGGATTTGAGGCTCTAAACCCTAGCTGTGCTGAGTGACTTCAACGAGTCATTGTCCTCTCTGAGCTTTCATTTCTACTGTCTGGTAAGATGGAAACAATAGATCCACTTCACTCGGTTATGGGAACGAAATGAGCACGTGGAACAGAGTGCTTCATAAATGCTAGTTATTATTGCTCCTCAGGGCACAGCAGCCCGAACGGCTCTCCCCCGGGGCGCACGCACAGAAGTGTTCTTACTCCCACGCACCGGCAGATGCACAGGAACGTGTGCATACGCCAGCCAGAGGAGCTCGCGGCGTCTCAGACCCAGAGGCTAGCGAAACGCAGAAGCCGCAGAGTCCTCAGCTTCCCTCTTTTTCTCTCAGCTCTTTATGAATGAACTCTGGCCGCGAGGAGTTTATTTTTTTATGAATGGGATCCCGGGCCTTGAATGAAGCCAAAAGCCAACCCCTCCACTCTGATTGGTTCCCGCGGCTGGTAAACTCCGCCCCCGGCCCTGCCGGGCAAGTCTCCGGATTGGCGGGCGTGCCTGGCCCTGGGGTTTCATTCACAAAAGTCAATGAAACAAAGGGAACAGGGTGGGGGGGAGAGAAAGCTGAGGCCCAGGCAAAGGAAACGCACCAATCAACTGCTCCCCCGGGCTCACAACTGTGTGCGGTGCCCGGAAAACAAGCCGGTACGCGGAGGACGCGGGGCCGGGGCCTCCTCGCTCCGGCTTAGCCCGGCGACCCCTGGTGTCAGCCCTGGGGTACGCTCTGGACCCCCCGCGGCTCCAGCACAGACGTCCGGGCCTCAGGTGAGGCTGCCGGAGGGTAAAGGAAGGAGAGTGTCTATGATTCCCCGCCTCGCTTCCAACGCACCACACTCTCTCGCTGCCCGCCTCCGCAGATTCCAGGGCGGAGGTGGGAGGCGCTGTGATTCGAGGTTGGTGGGGGCGCGGAGTTGTGGGCGTGCGATGGTGTGCGCCGCGCGCGCGCGCACACACTGACACACACACACACACACACACATACACACACATGCACGTCTTATGTAACCGATCCCGGGCAGAGCAGGGCTGCAGAAAGCAGAAACAGCAAGGCCGGCTCCCAGGAGCAGGTGGGACCTCCTTGGGCCTTTGGCGGGAGGGGAGTAGTGGTGGCGCACTGCCCAGCAGGCGGAAACCTCCCCATAGCCCAAGTGAGTCAGAGAAGTTTCGCCGTCGGACCCCGAGCCTCGGGACTGCCCCCTCCCTGCCACCCTTCCCTGCCCCCACAGCTGGGACGTTGTGCGAACGCAGCCCCCTCCGCCCCATCCCCCAGGTCTCGGCCCCCGCGCGGGGCCCCGGCCGTGTGGCCGGAGGGAGCGGCCGGATGGAGCGGAGGATGAAAGGCGGATACTTGGACCAGCAAGTGCCCTACACCTTCTGCAGTGTGAGCGCCGCGCCGGCCTCCACGCCCGCCCACGCCCTGCACCCAGTTCCTACCCTCCTCGTAGCCCCGACCCCTCTGGGACAGGGTCGTGGACTGTCCCGCTCCCGAGTCCTCCCGGACCCCAACCCCGCCCTCCAGACTAGGAGCCTCTGGGTGACTCGGGGTCGTTCTCCACCTCCTCTCAGAAATCGCCCGGAAATGGGAGCTTGCGCGAAGCGCTGACGGTCCCGCAGGGGAAGCTCATGGACCCGAGCTCCCTGCCGCCCCCCGACTCCGAAGGTAAAGAGCCAGAGAGACAAACCGCGACCCTCACACACACACACACACACACACACACACCGAGGACCCATCCTGGAATCCCTGCCCATTTCCCAAAAATACTCCTCCAAGGGACTCTGGTCCTTCTTCTTGGCCCCTTCCCCCAAGGGAGAAATCTCTAGGACTTGCTAGGACTCCCTTTCTCTCACCATCCCCTCCTCCTCACCTCCCAATTCCATTATTCACCCTTCAGATCTCTTCCAGGATCTAAGTCACTTCCAGGAGACGTGGCTTGCTGAAGGTGAGTAGTTTTGTGACCTTTTCTATTATGGATGTGGGTGGGTGGGTGGTCTTCAGCCCTAGTATTTCCATCTAGCCCACTTCCTTGTTTCCCTTCCTACCCTCAAGGAATTTCCAAGGCCCCCTTTCCTGTGCCTTGCTACTCTCTTCTCTTCAGTGCCCAGTGTGGACACTTATATTGATATTTATTTTCTCTGTCCTGAGCCAGGCTTGTGTAACTAGGCCTGGGGATGAATCAGACCATTGTGTGGGGTATTTGCTTATTTGAATGGAACTTGGCCCCAGGCCCATTTCCCTGGTTGAAATTTTCATTTGCAAAGTTTGTTTTGCAGGAGCTGCCAGCCCAAGGTGTGTGTTGGGGTGTTTGGAGGGGAGGGTGGTGAGAGACTGGAGGATGAATAGAAGGAGTGATTAATTTGTTACCTACCTATCTTCAGGAGTTGCCAAAACATTGATACTTAACCTCTTGGCTTCTTTTCTTCCCAAACCTCTGTGCCAGACAACTTACTGTGGGAACCAAAAGAACAACTAAAGTTTAAGTAATTCTTTTCTGCAGCCCTTTGGCACAGAGGGCCCAGGACTCCCTCCCCAAATAGTCTTTACTCTTAATTCTAACAGCAACTGTCCTTCCTCCACTAGCTCTCTGGAATATCTCTGCCCCCAGGCCCCATGCCTCCTTCCTGTATGCTGGGGGGTTAGCTGAGGGCTGGCAGGGGTGGGGTCAATGGCTGGACCTGTTCTGGGTGGGGAAGTGCGTTCTGGGGGTCTCCTGGTTGGATTCATTGACATGTTTTGCTGGGACCTGAGGGTGTTGCTGGTAGGGTACAAGTGGGAGACATAATGGTGTTTCAGATAGTCCCAAGAGGGAAGGACTAACAACCCCCATCTTAGGGTCCTTTTAATTTAATACTTTGAAAACAAAGAAACTGAAACACTAGAAATCTCTTTTGGGGGTCTTTTCTTTTTCCTAGTATCTCCCCATCCCTCCACTCTGAGTCTTTCTTTGGTAATTTTTTTTTTTTTTTTGAGACAGAGTCTCATTTTGTCATCCTTGGTAGAGTGCTGTGGCGTCACAGCTCACAGCAACCTCCAACTCCTGGGCTTAGGCGATTCTCTTGCCTCCTGAGTAGCTGGGACTACAGGTCCCCTCCACAACGCTCAGCTATTTTTTGTTGCAGTTTGGCTGGGGCCAGGTTCGAACCCACCACCCTCGGTATATGGGGCTGGCGCCCTACCCACTGAGCCACAGGCATCGCCCTCTTTGGTAATTTTTAAAGTGCAAATCCAACTCCTCTGAAACCTTCGGTAGAAATTTAGAGTAGGAAGGAAAGAACTCTAACTAGATCCTTGTAACGACAGCATGTCTGGTCTGTCTTGTTCACTATGGTATCCCCCCAAATACATAATTTGTTGATAATGACTATTTAGCATAGGCTAAGCCACTCAAGACAGTTTGTGGAATTATGGAATAATGGCTGAATAGCTTTGCGGTTGCTGGAGGAATGTGGAGATTCTGGGGGGTATTTCATGAATCTTCCCTGACTCTCAAGTCCTGAGTGCCCACCTCTGAGTTATATACCTCTGAGTTACATGCAAAGCTTTGCCCATGTACCCATCCTCCCCCTGAGGTTAGAGAGGCAGAAGTGGCCATTTCCATGGTCTTTCAAAGACTTCCTTCCCCAATCCTTGATTTCTGCCTGGCTCATCAGCCTTTTTTTCTTGTCTGTCATGTGAAGGTCCCCATGGGGGAAGCTAGGAGTGGGCTCAGAGGTTGGCTTTTGGGCAGAAACAGGTCCATTTTGTGCCTAGGTTTGAAATGGAGGGTGGGGGAAATGTTCTTATCTCTCAACCTTCAAAGCCCCGCCTCTTGGCTTTGAGTCTAGGGATGGTACGTATGTCTGACTGCATGTGTCATTGTGACTGTGTGCATGCACAAGTGTGTGTATGTGTGTGTTACAGGCTGCTGTCCTGGGAGTCCCTGTACATTTAAATCCAGTGGGTGGAGAAGTGGGGGTGGGGATTGCAAGGCGGAGGGGGGGCGCTGGGAGCTCCTTGGTTCCCTCTCCTTCCTTCTGAGGGAGCAGCTCAGGTTCCCAGCTGACGATGGATGGCCAGGCCTGAGGGGGGGATGCTGAGGCTGCTTGCTCCTTCTCATTCCCTCTGCGGAGACCGATGCAGCTGCCGGGGCCCTGTCCCCCTGCACCATCCCAGCACCACCCCAGCCTCCTCTCCTGCCTCTTCCCACCAGGTCAGTGACCCCTGCAGCCCAGAGGGATCTTTGAGGTGGCAGGGAGGGAATGGCTCCTTTGGAAACTTGCGGGCGGTGGGATGCATCAGGAGGAATGGGGGCCAGAGTCCAATTTCCCTCCCTCAGCTTGGTTCCTTCCAAAGCCCCAATGTGGAGAGAAGCAGTGGGTCCTTGTCTAAGTGGGGCTGTGAAGATTCAGCATTTGGAGGATGCCCATGTTGGACCTGGGCGGGTGTAGAGAGATGCCATTGTGGTTGTGGTTTCAGTGTTGTGTGTCTGGGCGTTGCGGGTGAATGTGAGTGGGGCTCTATAGGGACAGCTCCTGTATCTTTGGGGTTTTTCTGGATAGAAGCGGATGAAGTGAGGATAGGAGGGTGTGTCTGATTTCAGGGTGCTTGGGATCTATTGAGATGTTGGAGGAAGGATCCAGCTTCTCCAGGCTCAGGCAGGCTGAGACCAAGATGTGTCTGACTATGGTGAAATAAGTGCCGATTCTGGTCAAGGGTTCCTTTCCAGGCATGGCAGTAGCCCCGAACCCTTGGGGACAATGATTTTGTGGTCTATTCGGTAGTAAGGACCATTGACTCTGGGCCATGTATGTTCTTTGTGTGGGGCTGGGGTTTGGCTTCCCAGAAGCCCTGTGGATGGCTTGCAGAGGTTCTTGATTCCTCTGGTACTGTGAATTAAATTGTTGAGGGTGCATCATACATAGAGGTGTATGGATTTTTCTAGGAAGAGGATGATCTTCTTTTTATCAGATTCTCAAAGGGATAGGTCTGTGCTCCCCTTTTCACAGGAATCATGGCCCCCTAACCTTCCCCTAAAGGCTCCAGGTCCCTTGCCCTTTGTCTTTCCCCTGTCATATTTGTAGGTCTAAAGAGAGACCCCCTATGGGGGGGTGTTCGGGGAGGGGCATTACACCCACCTGTGTGCTGCAGTATTGCTGAAAGAGTAAAGTAAAAGGAATTAGGGTGTGTGCCTCCCTGAATGTGTGACTCTGGGTGCATGCACGCTGGTGCTTTGGCATGTCTGTGAGGAGAGAGGAATCTTTCCTAGCTACAATACCTCCTTCTCCATCTTCCTGTCTCTTCACCTTCTAGAAGGCTCCTAGGGACAAATGTCCCCTCCATAGACAGAACTGGTTTCTTCCAGTACAGAGGCTGCCAGAGTGGGGGCGGGGTAAGGGTGAGAGAAGAGACCAGTAGTGACACAATAGAGCTCCGGAGAATGCCTCCACCCCCTTCACCTTGTGCTGGACCCTGGGAAGAAGGTGATGGGGCATGTATGGCATAGGTGGGTGACTAACCTATGGTGGGTTATTTTTGAGGGTCTTACTCTGTTACTCAGGCTGGAGTGCCATGGCATCAGCCCAGCTCACAACAGCCTCAAACTCCTGGGTTCAAGTGATCCTCTTGCCTCAGCTTGACTGAGTTGCTGGGACTACAGAAGCCCACTACGAAGCCTGGCTAGTTTTTTAAGAGCAGTCTCACACTTGCTCAGGCTGGTCTCAAACTAAAGCAAGCCTCCTGCCTTGGCCTCCCAGAGTGTTGGCATTACAGGTGTGAGCCATGAAGCCCGGACCTTGCTTCTGTGTTTCAACCTCCCAGTTCTTCTGGATCTCAGCTCGGGAGTTCCCCAAGCCCCTGCTCTTCTTTTACTAACTCCTGTGTTTCCCTAAAATGCTCTGTCCCTGAGCATTTTGCTGGCTTGGTACTTTCCCCACTCCTTCCTTAATCATTTGCTGTATCCCCAGGCAGATAAACTCCAAGTTAGTGCCAGGATGGAGCTGGGGACAAATCCTGGCACACTGGCTTGCCAGCCAAAACTCAGCCAAGTCAACAAATAAATAAAAGAGAATGGTGTACACTCAAGACCAAACATGGTAATTAAAAATTCTCATGCTCTCCAGGAACTCCAGGCTCCCTGTTCCTATTTCTATCCTTGATGACAATCTCTGGGTGACTGAGGGCCCTGGCCTATTCCTTTGGGAGAAGGCCAGTGTTTTGGAGGAGTTTGAGCCGGGACTGATTTTTCCTGGCTCTGGAATAGAAGATGGCACCACCTCTTTTGGGGTGTGATCTGTGTGCTGGGGGAGGCCTCCTCTGGGACTGCTGGGCAGGAACATTCTGGTCAAATCTTCGGGCCCGTGCCAGGAGGAAAGGCAAGGTGACTCTTAGGTCTCCCTGCTCTCCAGTGCCAGTGACGCCAGTGACGGCAGCAGGAGTTGCCCCCAGCCCATTACCTCAATGGAAACTGGCAGTTAATGAGGCCCCAGGAGGGGGCCCAGATGCGTCAGCCACCCCACCAGGTCTGCACCTCCCGTGCCCTGGGGACCCTCCTTGCCTAGGTAGCAGGAAAGGAAATGTTACCCACTCTCCTCCCATCACCCACCTTCCAACCACCTTTGGGGGTGTTACCTGTGAATAGGCTGGAGGGCACAGCAGGGATGAAGAGCTTGGGCCTTACACCTCTGGGTAGCTAACTGGGTGGATTTTCCCTCCTTCTCTTTATCTAGTGCTTCCCCAAAATGCTTCTTTTTTTTTTTGAGACAAGAGTCTCACTCTGTCACCCTGGGTAGAGTTCCCTGTGGCCAGCCTAGCTCACAGCAACCTCAAGCGATCCCCTTGGGCTCAAGCAATTCTCTTGCCTCAGCCTCCTAAGCAGCTGAGACTGACTGCAGGCAAGTGCCACCATGACCAGCTAATGTTTCTATTCTTAGTAGAATCAGTTTCTCACTTTTGTTCAGGCTGGTCTCAAACTCCTGAGCTCAAGCAGTCTTCCCAATTTGACCTCCTCAAGTGCTAGTATTACAGGCATGGGCCACTGCACTGGGCTAAAAATGCTCTTTTTTTTTTTTTTTTTTTGCAGTTTTGGGCCAGGGCTGGGTTTGAACCTGCCACCTCCGGCATATGGGGCTAGCACCCCACTCCCTTGAGCCACAGCACTGCCCAAAATGCTCTATTCTTAAGGATTACCAGGCATACTTGTTAAAAACGTAGATGCCGGGCGGCACCTGTGGTTCAGTGGGTAGGGTACCGGCCCTATATACTGAAGGTGGCCGGTTGGAACCCTGCCCTGGCCAAACTGCAACAAAAAAATAGCCGGGCGTTGTGGTGGGTGCCTGTAGTCTCAGCTACTAGGGAGGCTGAGGCAAGAGAATCACCTAAGCCCAAGAGCTGGAGGTTGCTGTGAGCTGTGATGCTATGGCACTCTACCAAGGGTGACAGAGTAAGACTCTGTCTCTAAAAAAAAAAAAAAAATTGAGTGGCATCTGTGGCTCAAAGGAGTAGGGCGCCAGCCCCATATGGCAGAGGTGGCACGTTCAAACCCAACTCCAGCCAAAAACTGCAAAATCTCGTAGATGCCCAGGCCCTACCTTGGGCCTTTGGAATGGTAGTCTTCATTCCAAAGAGGGCAGGAGACAGGGAATCTGTTTTTTAACGATGTCCAGGTGATCCTTGAATCAGACCAGTTTTGAACCGACTGTTTTTGTGGTGGACTCTTGAGAAGATGTGTGCCAGCTGTGTGTTTTTGTTTTGGCCGAGGGATTCTTGCCCCCTGGAATTACTTGATTTGATCATTTTAGACTTGTATTGTGTTAACTTGTCAAAAGTTCTCCATTAGCTGCCAGGGGCTACTGATTTGTAAATTCTCTCTCCCCATCTGTCAAGAAACCAACTAATTATAAACCTATATTTAAAAGCATTTGGCACCTCTGATATTTAAAGCAAGTCAGTGAAGAATCTTCCGGCCAAACAACTTATCACAACCTAAAATATCCCTTGTAAGACGTGCTTTCCCAGAGAGGACCTGCCTCTAGTGTTACCTCATGTGTGTGGAGGGGCGGGGGAAGGCTAGGCTGGTTAGGTTATTGGCTCCCCCTGCCTGAGGACAAAGGGTCATTGTGTTTATTCACATAGTCAACAAATAATGCCTCAAGTGTCTACTCTGAGCCAAACCCTGCTCTGGATGCTGGGGAATCAGATGAACAAGGCAGATAAAGCTCTTTCCCTCACGGAGCTTAATGTGCTGATGGAGGAGATGGACAATAAACACATATATAAAAATTAATAAGCTCAGGCAGGGTGCAGTGGCTCCTGCTTGTAATCCTACCATCCCGGGAGGCTGAGGCAGGAGGATCACCTGAAATCAGGAGTTTGAGACCAGTCTGACCAAGAGTGAGACCCCCATCTCTTCAAAAAATAGAGAAAAAATTAGGCAGTGTGGTAGCAGGCACCTGTAGTCCCAGCTACTTGGGAAGCTGAGGCAGAAGGATCACTTGAGCCCATTAATTTGAGGCTGCAGTGAGCTAACGTGACACTACCGCACTCTAGCCAGGGCAACAGAGTAAGACTGCCTCCAACCCTCCCTCACACCCAAATCCAAAAATATAGGCTCAAGAAGGAAAAAATAAGAGATGCAGTAGAGAGCCAGGACGGGCCACTTTGGTGTGGGTGATCAGGGAAGGCATCTGAAGAGATGCAAGGTGAGCTAAGACCCATATAGCCAGACAGAAATTTCAGGCAAGAATCTGGGGAAGAGGGAAGGAGCTCCGCAGATTTGAGGATAGAAAGGACAGGCAAGGAGAAGTAGGTCAGAGAGGTGGGCTAGGCCAAAACACGGGGGCCTGGGAGGCCAAGAGCAAGAGTTTGGATTTCATGTTTGAAGCAAGAGAGAGAAGTGATTTGATTTCTGTTGTAAAAAGATCACTGACAGCTATATGAAGAGCAACAGACTACACAAGGTGAGAGCGGAAGTAGGTAGTTGCGATAAGAGGCTGTGGCTAAAATTCAAGTAAGACCCCGTGGAGCCTTGGCCTGGGGGAAGTGGAAAAGGTGGAGGGGTTGTGCATAGGCCAGAGTGGTGAAGGTGCTGTCCAGCCATCTCATACCTCTGACCAGCCATTCTGAACTCTCTAGGTTTTTTTTTGTTTTTTTTTTTTGAGACAGAGTCTCAGTATGTCGCCCTTAGTAGAGTGATGTGGTATCACAGCTCACAGCAACCTCAAACTCTTAGGCTTAAGCGATTCTCTTGCCTCAGCCTCCCAAGTATCTGGGACTACAGGCGGCTGCCACAATGCCTGGCTATTTTTGTTGTTGTTGTTGTTGTTGTTATTGCAGCTGTCATTGTTGTTTAGCAGGCCTGGGCTGGGTTTGAACCTGCCTGCCTTTGTGTATGTGGCAGGAGCCATAATCACTGAGCTACGGGTGCTGAGCCTCCCTAAGCATTTTATTCATCTGTTTCCCCATTTTCCAATCTGAGAACAGTCTTCAGAGAATGAGAGTCCAGTGTTTGGGCTACAAGTTCCTTTGCATCACCTTAAAAACCACTCTTTTCTTAGACTATCAGGAAGTTCTTCTTGGTGTCTACCCTTGCCCATTCTGCTGTGATCTATTTATTCTCGAGAAAGGGGCAAAAGTGGGCAAAGACTCTGGGATCAAGAACTTACTTAACTGAGCTGTGCACTCACCTGAGAAGCCCACCTCTGGGGAGGCCAGGATAGGAACTAGAAATCAGAGTCTGATACCCAGCTTGGAGGCCATGGATCAGCTGCTGTTCTTACTTTCCTTAGGAATCTTTTCCTTCCTAGCTCCACATCAAAGGTCTGAGACACCTGTGTACCTGGCCAGTGTACAAAGTGCCTTCTGCTATGGTCCCCAGCCCCTGGCCTCCTACTCCCCCATTATCATCCTTTTTTCACCTCCCTTCAATCTCCCTCTTTCTTTCATTCCATCCCTGTTCCCAGGCTCTAGAACTCTTGTACATCTCAAAATCACCTGGGATGGTGTTTAAAATACACCTGGGCCAGCGCTCCTTATATTAAATGCACAGAATTTAGTTCTAGTCCAGAGGTGACTGCTGTGAGCCCCAGGGAGCTTTGTAAACTCTGAGGGGCGGGGCTGTTTTCACTTCTGAAAAATGGAGGAAATAAAGACAAAGCGTGGCTCCCACTTGTAATCCTAGCACTCTGGGAGGCCAAGGCAAGTGGACTGACTGGGTTCAGGAGTTCAGAGATCAGGCTGAGCAACTGGAAGATTCCATCTGTCTCTAAAAATAGCCAGGCATTGTGGCAGGCGCCTGTAGTCCCAGCTACTTGGGAGGCTGAGGCAAGAGAATCGCTTGAGCCCAAGAGTTTAAGGTTGCTGTGAGCTATGATCTCAGAGTGCTCTACTGAGGGTGACAAAGTGAAACTCTGTCTCAAAAAAAAAAAGAAAAGAAAAGAAAAGACTGGCATCTGCTCAGACAGGTTCTGAGTGCTAATGGAGCTGAGCATTGGAGGTCCCTAAGACCTGGGTGGAGCTGCCCTCAGTCTAAGGAAGGCTCTGTTCCCTTTCTAGGCTGGTGCTAATCTGCAAGGCTGCAGAAAAGGCGCCTCCCAGTGGCTACCAGCCAGGGTCCCCACCCAGACTCACCTCTAACCTCTCTCTGCAGCTCAGGTACCAGACAGTGATGAGCAGTTCGTTCCTGATTTCCATTCAGAAAACTGTGAGTAGAGAGCCCTGGCAGGGAGGGAATGGGGCAGGGAAGGCAGGAAGCCAGCCTTGAGGATAGGGACCCCAAGGAGCTCGGCTTATTCTCCCCTTGAAAAAAGTGTGAAGGTCAGGTCCCCTATCCTTCCTTGGGTTTGGTCTCAAAGACTAGGGTAGTAACTGGAGATGAAGACCTTGGCTCAAATCTGGGGCTTGCCCATCCTAGCTGTGTGACCTCAGAGAGGTCACCATTTCCTTATTTCTGAAGTAAAGGGCTTGGGCCAGCTCCCTAGGTCAAGTTCTAATGTTGTAAATTATTTTCATATAACTGGTGGCAATTTTGCCTCCCTAGGAGACATTTGACAGTGTCTATAGACATTTTTGGTTGTCACAACTGAAGTCAGGATGCTACTGACATCTGGGCAGAAGCCAGAGATGGCAAAAACATCCTATGATGCTCAGACAGCCCCTCACAATCTAAACATTACCTGGCCCATATGTTGATAGTGTCACTATCGGGAAACCCTGCTGTAATGTCAGATACTTTGCTCTCAGCTGTCTTCCGTGAAATTATACAGGGCACAAAGAATTGAAAACAGCAGAGAACAGTTGATTCCAAACAGGGTGTTTGGACTGCGGTGAGACTGACTCTGACTCACTCCAGCTTGGAAACGACTTTGCTGCTCAGCCTGGTGGCTGGAGTTTGAGAACCCAGCAGAGGCCATAGGAAAGGCCAGTGTTCTTCACAGATAACTGGGAGGATGTGTTTAATATTCAGCTGACATTTAAGTTGGCTGATATCCAACTTTAACCTGAAAAAGATTCTTTATATCCCCCCAAATAAAATAATATTTCTCTGCTTTGGAATTTTCCAGGGCATTCAGGAAAGGCACCAGCCCTCATTTGGAGGTGCTCACTCCTTTGAAGGTGTTTCCCAGGGTTTGTGGTTGCATTAAATGTTGAACTTGAGACAGTTTCCTTGGTTCATACTGGATATTAGCCTGAGGTGTAGAACTAGACATAATGTAAATAGCCAAAATGTTCTTAAAGCATCTAACTACAGATTCCAGAAAACTGACACCCAGAAAGGGGAGGAGGCTGTTCAGCCACCCAGCCCTGCCTCAAAGAGCAGGTGTCAGACACCCTGCCTGCCTCGTCTGTGACAGGCTCTGGCCTTGCTTTGCCCCCCTGCAGTAGCTTTCCACAGCCCCACCACCAGGATCAAGAAGGAGCCCCAGAGTCCCTGCACTGACCCGGCCCTGTCCTGCAGCAGGAGGCCGCCACTCCCCTACCACCATGGCGAGCAGTGCCTTTACTCCAGGTGAGCCCCAGCCGGGCCTGGTGGAGGGTAGGGTAAGGCTGTTGGGAGGTGCTCTTGAGCAGAAGCAGCAGTTGAGATGGAAGTCAGACAACAGAGAGGATTTCCTGGCTCCTGTAAGGGAGCAATACAGCTAAGAATTTCCTCTAAGACAGAATGGAAGATGCAGCAGAGGGCCTCAGGGGTATGTATTAAGGCCAAGTCTGTTTCCAGCAGGAGGCCCACCATCCCACTCAAACCAGTTACGTTGAGCTAGGGAAAGGCATTTTCAAGATGAGGCCCAGTTGCAGAATTGAAGGAAGGAGAAAAAGATTCATTAGGGGCTAAGTTTATGACTCCTGCCATTCTCTTCTCAGCTGCCTCTATCCTTCCTTCTCCCAAATCCCTGCGGGTGAAGGGATCAAAGGTGCTCACCCAACTTCTCTGCCCCCTCACTCATGTCCCTCTCAATTCTAGTGCCTATGACCCACCCAGACAAATCGCCATCAAGTCCCCCACCCCCAGTGCCCCTGGACAGTCACCCCTGCAGCCCTTTCCCCGGGCAGAACAACGGAGTTTCCTGAGATCCTCCAACACCTCCCAGCCCCACCCTGGCCATGGGTACCTCGGGGAACATAGGTAAGGAGTCAGGGAGACTCACTGAACCTATGGGCCTATGGCTTACCAGTTTCTCCTCAAACCCTGAGTATTCTCCATAGAGACCGGGGGTATGGGGTAGGGAAGGAAGGACCTCACGCCCAGTCCCCTGCTTCCCCATCTCCAGGACCCACTCTAGTGGCCTAAGAAGGACAAGCTTGAGGAGGGTTAATTTAAGTTTTTCTTCTCTTCTCCATCCAATCACATCCAGCTCCGTTTTCCAGCAGCCCCTGGACATTTGCCACTCCTTCACATCTTCTCCAGGAGGAGGGGGCCGGGAACCCCTCCCAGCCCCCTACCAACACCAGCTGTCAGAGCCCTGCCCACCCTACCCCCAGCAGAGCTTCAAGCAGGAATACCACGACCCCCTGTACGAGCAGGCAGGCCAGCCGGCCATGGGCCAGGCTGGGGTCAATGGGCACAGGTACCCAGGGGCGGGGGTGGTGATCAAACAGGAGCAGACGGACTTCACCTACGACTCAGGTAAGAGACTTTCCTGGGGAGAAGGCAGGCACAAAGTCATGTTTGTGGGTTGGCCAGGCGGGTGGCATGTGATCAAGTGAAGTGTTCTATTAAGCCCAGAGTGTTTCCCCCCGAGTTTTTTTTCACCTTCCCGTCTGTTTACCAGTTCATACATCCAACCTACTCACTTTTTTTTTCATAAATTTAAACACATTGTCATTTTCAATTATCAAACTTAAATAAAAAGATAGGTTTTACCCTTGGGTAACTTAAGACTTAATGGGAAAGTTAAGGCATTTATTTCTATTTAACAGGTGTCTGAGATTTAATTACCTTCTAAGACCAAACTACTGTGCCAGGAATGAGCATGTGGAGTTGAGGACACAAAGATGAATAGAATATGCCCTTGGTCCCTGTCCCCACTGAAGTTAAGAAATACAAAAGGATTTGAAAAAATATATAAGTAAATAAATAAAAATACAAAAGGATTTGAATGAAGAGAAACATGAACTTGAAACTAGCCAGGCCTATCACACCTACTAGTTCCCAGTAAGAATTCAGGGTTAACATGTGGATTCTACTTCTGTTTGAGCCTCCCAGTGGTTGGGTAACCCACCACCCTGTCAAAATCTGGGTACCAGAAGTAGGGACTGCTTTAAATTTTATTTTATTTCTATATATATATATAGAGAGAGAGAGAGAGAGAAGAGTCTCACTATGTTGCCCTTGGTACAGTGCCTGGCATCACAGCTCACAAGCAACCTCAAACTCTTGGGCTTAAGCGATTATCTTGCCTCAGCCTCCCACGTAACTGGGACTACAGGCGCTTGCCACAACGCCTTGCTATTTTCTTGTCACAGTTGTCGTGGGACAACCAGTTTCGAACCCTCCAGCCTCAGTATATGTGGCTGGCATCATAACCACTGCGCTATGGGCACTGAGCCTGCTTTAAATTTTAGCTCCACCCGGCTGCTAACTGGAGCTGAGATACACCTAGCCCTGTTCATAAATAGTTACAGTTCCAAGCCCCAATTGCTGAGGGAGGGCCATTCTCCGGAAGGACCCAGAAAACCCTGCCTTCTCTTCTTTCCTCCTGGCTTCTGTTACATTGTTACTATGCCCAAATCTGAGTGTTGAATGTATATACAAAGTTGCATTAGAAAGATAAATTCAGAGATTAGAGTAGGCTCAGAGCTAGCTAGAACTTTAGAATTTCTCTTTCCTGGTGCCCACACTTTTTCAGGGCAGGAGGATGAACCACAAACCCTGCCTCGGTGAGAACTGGATGGGTGCTGGTGTCCTCAGACTGAAGGCAGAAGCCTGAGCCAGGCTTGGCAGTGAGATAGAGGAGGGGGAGGCATTCTTGCCGCTGACTTTCAAAGGCTGTAGACCGGAGGGGATTGTGTTTCATGCCCTTGAACTCCTGCCCCTCCCCCTCAGCTTCTTGAATGGAATCAGGAATTCCATTCACAAAATGGAAGCATGAATGAGCCCACCCTCCCGCCTCCTCCCGGAGGTGTCAGGTTTCACCATCTCCTCATTCATAGGTGGGAGTGGAGTGGGGGGGAAAGGGGTTGGAACTTGAACCAGTGGTTTCACACAACCGCCTCCTGGAGGTGGAGTGGGGAGGTTTGTATCCTATGGAATGGAATAAAATGAAGTGGAATGTGTACTGCTGTTAGCTCTGAAAAAACAGTCTGATGCCCAGTGCTTGTTCCCCCAACCATGCAGCGTGTAGGCACATGCTCTGGTTCTGGCTCTCTCTCTTTTACACACACACACACACACACACACACACACACACGCTGGGCTGGGAACCTGACCTGCTGACCGGACGTTTGCCCATTCCAAGGGAGTCTTAGGTGTGGACACCAAACCCTTTCCCCGGAGGTTCATCTCACCCCTCCCTCCTCCCCCTGAACTCACAGGAAACAGCTGCTCCCTGGAATCTTGGGCCTTGTGGAACAGCTTGCCTAGCCCCAGCTGCCGCCAGCCATGCCCTCTGCCCCAGCCCTCAATCAAACTGAGGGCTCAAGCCTCGAACTCCCTCTGGGAGAACTTCCCTGGGGATTTGGTGGTGGGCAGGCACCTGGGAAAAGAACAGTGGCCGGGAAGCAGGCTGGCAGGAAGAACTTCGTGAATGTGTGTAGGGGCTTCCTTCTCCCCCACCCCCCCAGCTTCACACCAGCCACCTATAACGCCACCCTTTCTTCCCCCACAGATGTCACTGGGTGTGCATCAATGTACCTCCACACAGAGGGCTTCTCTGGGCCCTCTCCAGGTGATGGGGTCATGGGTAAGGCAGCCCCCTCCTGCCCCTGCCCAGCCCTTCAGGTTGGGGGGAGGGAGCCCTGCCATGAGGGGGGGCCTCCCTGGCCATGAGTCCCTCTAGACTCTGGGGTCTCAAATCAGCAAACCCCCAGATCTGAGCAACCCCAACTTCCTCCACAAGGCTATGGCTATGAGAAACCTCTGCGACCATTCCCAGATGATGTCTGCGTTGTCCCTGAGAAATTTGAAGGTCAGAGAAGTAACTGTTCATGGAGGGCCAAGGTCTTATCCATACCCTCTAACTATGTCCTTGCAGGAATCACATTACATTTCATTTTGTTTTCAGAGGGTGGGACACATGGGGAAGGATGAGGAGAGACCCCTTGGAGAAACCCCTGGGGAGATGGGAGGAGGTTGCTTGGGAGACCTGCGGACTTAAACCTTATACCTCCTATTTCCTATTCCTTAGGAGACATCAAGCAGGAAGGGATTGGCACATTCCGAGAGGGGCCGCCCTACCAGCGCCGGGGTGCCTTGCAGCTGTGGCAATTTCTGGTGGCACTGCTAGATGACCCAACAAATGCCCATTTCATTGCCTGGACAGGCAGGGGGATGGAGTTCAAGCTGATTGAGCCTGAAGAGGTGGGCCTCTCAGGTGTCCCTACCCCTCCTCACCATCAGGTTTGGGCCCTGTAGATGAGATGGTGGCATGTGCCTCTGCGTCATCCTGGCTTCACCCAACCTGCATTCTTGCCCAGCCTGAGTCTATGCACCAGTGCTTAATTGCAAGGCTTGGAACTTTGTTTTTTAGTTTTACTTAATCTCATGATCGATTAAGCATTTTGCACCAAGGATCTCAAGTGCTCTTTTGGTCTGCCCCCTACCTTTTCTTTGCTGAAGTAGCATCTCCACCTCAAAACTGTTTTGTCTCCAGGTTGCCAGGCTCTGGGGCATCCAGAAGAACCGGCCTGCCATGAATTATGACAAGCTGAGCCGCTCGCTTCGATACTATTATGAGAAAGGAATCATGCAGAAGGTCAGGGATTGAGGGTCCAGGGACAAGGGGGTGGGGAACAGTAGCTGTGGGATGATACAGGAGAGGGCCAGGAGAACATTTCTCAGCCTGTTTATAGGAACAGATAATGAGCCAGTCAGCAAGACAAGAAATTGTGGACAATCCCAAGGTTTTCCTCTCCCGAAAAAGTGCTAAACAGTAACTGAAAGGCCTGAAGCATGGAGAGATGGATATGAAAAGTGAACAGGTCTGCCTGGACCAGCAGAAAGGCTGCATCCCTCACCCCTGGGCTGACACAGCCTCTCTCCCTTCCTGTAGGTGGCTGGTGAGCGTTATGTGTACAAGTTTGTGTGCGAGCCCGAGGCCCTCTTCTCTCTGGCCTTCCCAGACAATCAGCGTCCAGCTCTCAAGGCCGAGTTTGACCGGCCAGTCAGTGAGGAGGACACAGTCCCTTTGTCCCACTTGGATGAGAGCCCCGCCTACCTCTCAGAGCTGGCTGGCCCTGCCCAGCCCTTTGGCCCCAAGAGTGGCTACTCTTACTAGTCCCCAGTGGCTGCCTCCCCTACTGTGGGTGGGTGCTGCCTATGTACACACAGATGAATTTTGTGTTGGGGAAACCTTCACTCTGAAACCTACAGATGTCTCTGGGGCAGATCCCCCACTGTCCCATCAGTCATCCTGACCCAGACTCTGAGCTGCTCACCAGAGTCACTGGGAAGGAGAAGTAGAGAAAGGGGCAGTCTAAAGGTGGAGGCTCAGAAACCTCCCTGCAGTTTCCCCCCGGGAGTCCAGCTCAGCCTCTTCCTAGGTCCTGCTTAAGAGGCCTAACCCCTCCTGTTTCTGAACCACAGAGAACAAGAGTTTATTCTGTTCCAGGGGACAGAGAAGGAGCTTCCCAATCTTATTCTGGCTGAGGTGAGGGGGCTCATTGAGCTCCCCAGGTCTCCCACTGTGGGGACACTGAAGGCTGGACTCCAATTTCCACCCAGGGAGGCCTCAATCATCAGTTCTTGGTGCTCTGTTCACAGAGGCAGGGAGAGGGTGAAGAAGGAACCTGGGCAGTGGGTGCTGGGTGCAGGCAGGGAGGGATGAGTTCCTGCTCCAGGGGGCCCTAGCCTCTTCTCTGCCTTTGCCTAGGCTCAATCCTGAGGTTCCGTATCCACCTCCACATCTGCCAGACCTTAATAAAAGCCCCTGCTTCTCCTGTTAGTTCTCGTGTCCTCTTTGCTGTCATGGAGGGGAGTCCTAGGGTAGAAAGAGCTCTGGCCTTGGATTTGGAAAAGGAAAGCTCCCCTCTGACTTCATTTTTTCCTCTAAAAATGGGCTTAATGATACCTGCTCTTTGCCTTCCCAGGATTATTGTGTGCTGGACTAAAAGCACTTAGTAATCTGAATGGGTGCCCCTTGGCCACCTTCAATGTAGTTCCTACAGTGGTCTCCCTGCCCCTGGGGGTGGGGGTGGGAGCATGTGGATTACTGAGCTGCAAGGCTCTCTATCCTGGGGCTTCCTTAGGCAGGGGTTTTGGTCTTTGGCTTCTGTGATCACAGAGCATCTAAGTCCCATCATAGTGCTTTCCCATGCATACCCCAACTGTGTGTGTTCTCCCTCCTGCCCTTGCTCCAGGTTGCTATTCTGGCTGCATTTTGGGCCAGGTGTTTGTCTGGAGAATGAGACAAAGGAGAAAGACACCCAGTTGAGAAGGTACAGAAAGGCTACAGCAGGCCCTGTATCCTGGCCAATAAAGGAGACGGGGCTTAAGGGGTGCAGGAAATAGAAAACAGATTCTCACTGCCAAATTTGGGAGAGACTGGAGTCCTGGGGCTGAGTTTTTTAGGAATAGATAGAAAAAGCAAGGCTGAAAAAGTAGTGCCCACCAGGGAGGGAGTGTGACTGGGCAGATGTGGTAGGGCAGCTGAGGATCCAGAGCCAGCATGTGTGTGAACAGCTCCCCAGGAGACAATCTCAGGTCCCTGCTGCTGCAGCTGCCTTGAAGCTGGGCCAGTCCAAGTCTGTTAATGCCTGAACCTCTCCTGCCAGCAGCCCTGCCCAGCACTGAACCAAGACCAGGGCAGCCCTTACTGGAAAGGATGCCTCTTGACTACTACCTGCAAATAAAAGCAACGGTTTCTAGAAACCAAAAACATCAATGTACTGACTTACAGTTTAGAGCAAGAGATAGAAAACCAATTTAAAAAAAACAAGTTTTAAAAAAGATATAATTTAATTCCACATCAAAGCCAGGCTATCATGGTGAGAAGAAGGTATAAAATTTGAGTGGAAACTGGGGGCTGACAATGCACACTTGAAAAAAGAGGGAGTTAGATGAGAAATGTCCAAGAAAAGGTCTCCACAGGCTGTGATTCTGACCTCTGCCCTCTAAATTGTTCATTAACAAGCCACTCCTACAACTTTGTTCAAATCTCAAAGCTGTTCCAATGAGACAGCTACAGTAACCACCCCATAAAAATTCTTTGGGTTGCAAGAGGGACAGCCAAAACCAAATCACGCTCTAGACCGGATGAAGTAAACCTGGACCAAGGACCTGACTCAGTAGGGAGCTTACCAGTGCCCCAACAGGTCCCCCACATACACAAACACGGTAGACTCCGCACATGTGCAGGGCAGGCAACCCAGAGCTAAGCTCCAGCTGAGGGTCAGAGCGAACAGTATATTTTAAGGCCAAAAAGATTCCAGCTCTCTACACGAGACACACATCTTCTCCTGGGCTGTCTGTCACTCAATCTCAGAAATGTTAGTTGGGGAAGAGAAACAAGGTCCCTATTGTGTGAGAGCAGCAGGAGAGCTCCCCTTTCAAATCTGGAGAGCCTCCTCCCTCAGAGCAGACATGGCTCTGCTGCTGACATTGCTTTCCTGATGGATCAAAAGGTTGGACCCCAGCTGTGTTATCATAGCAGAGAAGTGACCCCAGCTCCACTGTAGAGATGGTCCAGGAACCATCCACAGAGTTGGAATCCATCTTTTTCCTTACTGAAGCCAGAAAGATAACTAGCCCTGCCATCCCTCACATTTGGCCTGTTAAACACCCTTTCCTACCTCAGCTCAAAACCCCAACTTCCCTCCTTGGGTGCCAACACCATCAGTGCCAGGCACTTAGTTGGGATGGGCTGGGCCACCATGCACAGGAATTTGTTTCTGAATGAGGAAATAAACCAGTACCCCAGGGGGATGGTCCTGGAATTAAGATTGGGGAGCTACCTGTCAGTCCTCACAGTGTGTCTCCCCACAAGGCATTCAAAGTTAACATACAACATCCTGGCCCTTGATTAGTGGCCTGGACTTACTTAAACAGAACTGGGAGGCACTCGCTCAGCTTAATGAAGGGGCAGGGATCTGTAGTCAGCAGACTCTCTGGTCTACATTCCTCGTCTTTGAATTCTTCCTGAATTTTATCTTTAATGTGGTTTAACACATTCTGTTATGTCTAAGAATGTCATATAGTCTCTTTTAGTGTGTGGCATACAGTCCCGCAACAGTTCCAGTGTTTACTTTTTCAGAACTTGCCAATAACATAGGATGGAGGCAGCAGTGGGAGGTGCCCCATCTCCTAGGGGCTCCTCTACAAGATCCACATCCAGATGAGCTTTCTTTCTTTTTTTTTTTTTTTGAGACAGTCTCACTTTGTCACCCTAGGTAGAGTGCGTGGCATCACAGCTCACAGCAACCTCTAGCTCTTGGGCTTAGGCAATTCTCTTGCCTCAGCCTCCTGAGTAGCTGGGACTACAGGCTCCCACCACAAAGCCCAGCTATTTTTTGTTGTAGTTTGGCCAGGGCCAGGTTTGAACCCTCCACACTCAGTATATGGGACTGGCATCCAACTGACTGAGCCACAGGCACGCTCCCAGATGAGCTTTCTAGAAGGTTCCATATCCTGGCCTGGCAGAACCTGCTTGATGTTACCCTAGGTAAAGAACCTCCTTAAAAACTGTGGGGGCGGGGGCAGCACCCATAGTTCAATGGGTAGGGCACTGGCCACATACACTGAGGCTGGCGGGTTTAAGCTCCACCCAGGCCTGCTAAAACAACCAATGACAACTGCAGCAAAAAGATAGCTAGGCATTGGGACAGCCACCCATAGTCCTAGCTAGTGGGAGGTTGAGGTAAGAGAACAGCTCAAGCCCAAGAGTTTGAAGTTGCTATGAGCTATGACACCACAGCACTCTACCCAGGGCGACAGCTTGAGACTCTATCTCAAAAAAACAAACAAACAAAAAGAGCTGTGAGGGGGGACTAGGAGATGGTGATTCCTCATGCAAGAGCTAGGAACAAACCATTAAGAACAGCCCCAGAGCACAGAAGTGGGGGCAGCGCAAACCAGCTCTAGGAGTGTTATATTCATTTTTCTGTTTGGGGTTGGAGAAGGGAGGCCCTGACTAAAAAAATCCCTTTGTTAAAGTCTATTGAGGACTTAGGGTGGGGGTGGGGAATGAAACAAAATGAAATAAAAGTCACTACTTAGCATGTTTCAAAAGAAAATGGGACACACTGCACACTGTGTGTGTGGTGGGAAGCAGCAAGGGGGTGAGCCTTCTGTATTCAATATGTAGCATCTGTAAGCACTCAGACACCCAGGCTGAAGCTCTCTGTGGAGTGGATGTGGTCAGTCATGGGGTCATCCTCTAGCAGTGCTGGGCTAGCTCTGATGCTGAAAGACAAGACTGGGGGTCTAGGCAGTGCATCATGTCCACTGTGTCATGTCTAAGCCTAAAGAGGCGCCAGGCTCTGGTTTCTCCATCACGTGCACCAGAGCCACAGACACTAAATCTCCCTCACCCTGAGCCCAGGCCAATATCTTAACTTATCAGCAAAAGAAACAGTCACAGAAAACCATCTTTTTTGTTTCCTTATGAAAATAAATATTTCCAAGAAGTTAGCTGAAATATAGGGACCAGAGAGGGGGCAGGAAGCAGGATCAACACTTGACATGAGCACTGCAGCTCCCTCCTCCAGAAAGCACCAGGCCCCTCAGTGCGTTCCTGTGCCAGATGTTCATACTCCCCTTCCCATCCCAGGGCTACACAAGTTGCCCCTTTGTTGAAGATGATGCAATGTGTCCCCATGTTGGCTATGAGATTCCAATTGGTCCCAAGACTTGGGGTGGTGGGGGCTGGAATCTCTGGCCAAAGCCAGGCTTAAGTTCCCGTTCAATTTTATAATCAGGGAAGAAATGAGTCAAGTTTAGAAATGTCCTGTTGAGATATTCAGTCACAGCACAGCTGTATCCACAGGACCAGCTTTTCATCGATAAAAGTTAAGTCCAAGCCCTAGGCTGCTGCTGCTAGGGAGGCAAACGGACAAGCTTGCCTTTCAGCGTCGACGGAAAGCTCTGGATATTCTCCAGGCGTTGGGCTCTTCGTAGCGGTTGTACAAGGGTTCAAGACGTTGCTGCTTCTTCTGCTTGCTTAGCTTGGTTGGGTCGGAGACCTTGAAGAAGGCTGGGGCAAACTCCACAAGCCACCGGGGATCAATAGTGGTGACCTCACGCATGTATTCCTTCGTGGTCAGCACGAGCTCATGATACACCACCCTAAAGAAGGACAGAGAGAGAGCTCAAGCCTCTGATGTGGACTTCACTCCCAGTCAACCTGGTTCCTGGGGCCTCAGCTGGGCTCGCATTTTTTACTCTCTTACCTCTCCTGCCTGACCCCTCTGGAGACTACAGTCTGTTTATGACAGCCACACCCAATGCTCAGGAGCCTGCCTCATAAGAAAGCTCTCTGGAGAAATGTGTTCTAATCCTGGTTCTGGTTCTAACTAGTTAAGTGCCATGGAGCCAATATATCCCTTCTTTCTCTGGACCTCAATTTCTTGCCCCATAAAATGGCAGGGTGATTTTTCAGATGGTTTCCACAGAATTCGAAAGCCCTGAAAAGGAGCTTTAGACACTGCCACAGGGGATGGGGAAGACCAAGCAGGTAAGACTCTAATACATCTCCAACTCTTCCTCTACTGTGGCAACATGGTGGTTTTAAATCAGTTTTAGATATTAGATCAGAGGTATAAGTCCTTTTTTTTTTTTTTTTTTTT
>NW_003852413.1:20865562-20868060 GCF_000181295.1 Otolemur garnettii
GTCCGTTGTGGCGGGCGCCTGTGGTCCCAGCTACTTGGGAGGCTGAGGCAGGAGACTCGCTTGAGCCCAGGAGTTGGAGGTTGCTGTGAGTGCGATGCCATGGCACTCTACCCAGGGGGATAGCTTGAGGCTCTGTCTCAAAAAAAACAAAACAAACAAACAACAACAACAAAAAAAAACTCTTGGGCTTAAGTGATTCTCTTGTCTCAGCCTCCCAAAAGTCCATTTTTTTTTTTTGGTAGAGACAGAGTCTCACTTTATCTCCCTCCATAGAGTGCTGTGGCTTCACACTACTCACAGCAACCTCTAACTCCTGGGCTTAGGTGATTCTCTTAACTCAGATTCCTGAGTAGCTGGAACTATAGGCACCCACCACAATGCCCAGCTATTTTTGTTGCAGTTTGGCCGGGGCTGGGTTCAAACCCATCACCCTTGGTATATGGGGCCAGCGCCCTACTCACTGAGCCACAGGTGCTGCCCAAGTCCATTTTTTTTTAAGTACTACTTTTAAAAAAGATTCTAAAACACCTCACTTGGTAAGATCCTTCCTAGCTCTCATCTCTATGATTTATTTCTCTCAATATGGCTTGATATATTGTGCCTAGTTCAGGATTCTGCTAGTTTAGAAATATAAGCAATGTTGGAATAGGAAGTACTGATGGTGGTAAGACATAAGCATGAAGTGCAGGAGATTTATAGGTCCTCTCTGCTCAGAAAAACCCTGAGATCCTGGGACCTGCCCACCTACCATTCTGGTTGTCTGTTGAAGAGAGCACTGGAAGGATGGATGTAGACCACCTGCTGGTCAATCAGTGTCCGGTAACCCTCTTGTGGGTCCTTCTTGGCAGCATTACGGAAGAACCCACTGCAGATGGCCTTCTGCACTCGGACTGTGGACTTACCACAGGAAACGACATCCAGCTTGTGTCTATCAAGACAGGACAAAGATGTGAGTCTACTTTGCTTTCAGAGGTTCTACCTTCCAGAATGGCAATGCCCAACACCCCCATCTCAGAATCCTCAGAGCAGTCACCAGGGCCTTCCTTCCAGCCCTAATAGTACTAGAGAGGCAGCTCTACATGGTGCAAGACGGAGGCACTAAGAAGCAGATGCTTCACTTAGACAAGAATTCAATTCCAGACTAATGTTTCAGAGGCTTTTAAACAAACAGCATTCTCAACAGTAAATCATCTTTCTCTTAGGAACTTTCTGAAGTGATTCTTGCCTAGGGAGATGTAGAACTAAGATGGAAAAGCTAGAAGAAAAGGGCCCTGTGAGGAGCAAGAAAACAGGTGCCTATAGCTTTACAGGTACACACAGAGACAGACCTGACGCCCAAACATGGAAGTCACCAGATTCTGCTTACCTGTCCATTATGCCTAACATTTGCTTGCGAATGTCCTGGGCCCGGCGCAGGGAACGAGCCTGGATAAAGTTCTCATAGCACCATGGGTTAGAGAACTTGTTGTTCTTCCAGGAGTTGTACACAGCCAGCAGGGTGAGGTGGTCCCCTTCGGTCTGGTGAAACTTGGCCTTCTTCTGATCAGCAAGGGCTTGTTTATCCTGCCAAGCAGTGGGACAAAGGATCACTTCCCACTCACCAGTTACTAAATGAACATCCAGCAGTTCTATGGAGCCCTCCATGGCCCTATTAAGTCTCTGCATCAAACATCAGAATGGCAACAGGCTGACTTCACTCAATTTCACAGCACCCCTATCTGAACATGAGTCTGAACTCCCTACCTTGGGTCTGTAGAAGACGTTCTGCACAGATAGCATGGATACAATGGTCAACATTTCCTCACTGCAACCCAAATGCACAGACATGATCAGCATTTTACACAGCATTGGCTCCAGAGGGAACTCTGCCATCTACAGAGAGAAAAAAAAAGTACAATTGCTTCCCCGTGGAAGATACACCTGTACTCACCAGAAATTGGTCAGAGTGGTTAACAGCATACACCTCCCCAAAGCATGATGATGTGCAATGTCTTCTCTTTCAGAAAAATGCTTCTTTCATTTCCCAAATAAACCCCAATTGAATGTACGTGACCAAATCCATAACTATTATTGAGGTAGGTGGGAATTTTGCAGACACTTTTTTTTTTTGAGACAGAGCCTCAAGCTATTGCCCTGGGTAGAGTGCCATAGCATCACAGCTCACAGCAACCTCCAACTCCTGGGCTTAACCGATTCTCTTGCCTCACCCTCCCAAGTAGCTAGGACTACAGGCACCTGCCACAATGCCCAGCTATTTTTTGGTTATAGTTGTCATTGTTGTTTTGGCAGGCCTGGGCTGGATTCAAACCCACCAGCTCTGGTGTATGTGGCTGGCACCTTAGCTGCTTGAGCTACAGGCACCAAGGCCAGACACTTTTTATTTTTATTTATTTTTATTTTTTATTTTTTTGAGACAGAACCTCAAACTGTCCCCCTGGGCAGAGTGCCGTGGCATTACAGCTCACAGTAACCTCCAACTCCTGGGCTCAAGCGAGTCT
>NW_003852413.1:20868642-20871694 GCF_000181295.1 Otolemur garnettii
AAAAAAAAAAAAAAAAAATCAGTTGGGCGTGGTAGTGTGCACCTGTAGTCCCCACATACTTGGGGGGCCAAGGTGGGAGAATCACTTGAACCTAAAAGTTTGAGGTTGCTATGAGCTATGATGATGCCACAGCACTCTAGCCTGGGCAAGAGTGAGACCTTGCTTAAAAACATATATATCTGGCTCGGCGCTTGTAGCTCAAGCGGCTAAGGCGCCAGCCACATACACCAGAGCTGGTGCGTTCAAATATAGCCTGGGCCTGCCAAACAAAAATGACAACTACAACCAAACACTAGCCGGGTGTTATGGTAGGTACCTATAGTTCCAGCTACTTTGGAGGCTGAGACAAGAAAATTGCTTAAGCTAGGAGTTGGAGGTTGCTGTGAGCTGTGATGCCACGGCACTCTACCCAGGGCAACAGCTTAAGGCTCTGTCTCAAACCAAAAAAATATCTATATATATCTATATATATATCTATATATCTCCTCAGGTAGAATTAACTATGAATAGAGTTTCTTTTTCTATAAAGAAGAACCAGTTTAATGTGGAATAGAACAACTGAGTTTTTAAAAAACTTAAGCATCTATAATTCTAACCAAAGCTCATCTAGGGTCTCAGAGCTTGATTTTACACAGACCCAAGAATTTGAAAGGCTGACCAGGGAATCTTCCAAAAGCACAGGAAATTAAGTTTGTCCCCTACCCTGCGCCCCAGGCGAGTGAGCAGGCCCTCATCATCCAGGGCCCCCAGTGTGTATAGCTGCTCCATGGCTGTGATCAAAGTTTCCATTGGAGGTGCATCCATGAAATCAAAGGACAGCAGGTCATTGATGCCCATGGCCTAGAACAGAAAGGAAGAAAGCCTGTGAAGGGAAAGTCAGCCTAGCCTGTGTTAATAGGCCGGGGAGGCTACCTGTCACTTTCTTTCCTATTTCTTCAACTGTAATTAGAAAGCCACCAGCAAGATTACCAGTAATTTCCATGTACTTTCTTATAAAAAACACTCCCTCAATAACAATATATACAACTCAACAACAAAAGAAAATATACCAATGGTCAAGAAGCACATGAAAAGATGCTTAACATCAGTAATAATTAGGAAATTGCAAATCAAAGCCACAATGAAATACCACTTTGTATCCATTATGATGGCTATAATCAGCTACAATAGGCTGGGCATAGTGGCTCTCACCTGTAATCCTAGCACTCTGGAAGGCTGAGGCAGGTGAATTGCCTGAGCTCAGGAGTTCGAGACCAGACTGAGCAAGAGGGAGACCCTATCTCTAAAAATAGCCGGGTGTTGTGGTTGGTGCCTATAGTCCCAGCTACTTGGGAGGCTAAGGCAAGAGGATCGCTTTGAGCCCATAAATTTGAGGGTGCTATGAGCTATGACTCCATGGCACTCTATCAAGGGAAACAAAGTAAGACTCTATCTCGAAAAAGTAAAAATAAAATAAAAAATAGAAAACAGGGCCAGGCACGGTGGCTCATGCCTGTAATCCTAGCACTCTGGGAGGCTGAGGTGGATGGACTTTCTGAGCTCACAGGTTCGAGACCAGCCTGAGCCAGAGCAAGACCCCATCTCTAAAAATAGCCAGACATTGTGGTGGGTGCCTATAGATCCAGCTACTTAGGAGGCTGAGGCAAGAGAATCTCTTGAGCCTAGGAATCTGAGTTTGCTATGAGGTATGACACCACAGCATTCTACCAAGGGCAACAAAGTAAGACTCTGTCTCCAAAAATAAATAAATAAAAATAAAATAAAAAATAGAAAAACTAACTGGGTATTAGGGTAGGCAGCTGTAATCTCAGCAACTTGGGAGGCTGAGGCAAGAGGATTGCTCAAGTCCAAGAGTTTGAGGTTGCTAAGATGCGAACAGAGAGAAGGCAGAGTAGATAAATTCGCCCAAGGTCACGCAACTCAGAGCTGAAGTCTGAGCCACAGATGCCTCTCTGTTGGTACTCCAGAGGCTGGAGCTGGTTTTCTTCTGAAGCTCTGTTTTAGCCTCTCTGGCAGGGAATGAATAATAAATGATAACAGAGAACTCTGCACCAGTGCCAGGGCTCCAGGGTAGCATCAGCATCACGGGAAATGCCATCAGCTGGGAAACTACTCGTGCAGTTCCTCCTGCCAAAAGGGAATGAAGGTCCTCACTGGGGATTTAGAGAGGAAGAGCCATGATTCAGAATGAAAGCCAGGCCCCCAAAGGGCCAGTGTGAAATGTGCTGCTGACAGTTCTCTCAAAAAGTTTCAAGATAGGGAGTTTTGCTCTCACTTATAAAAGAACAGAATTGGATTTGAATGTTAAAGTGGTTGAGGTTAAGTGTGCTTGTCCAAAGTTTGGCTTTGATTATATTTTTCAAATTTCTTTTTAGAAAATGCTCCTAACTAAAACCTTTACAACCAAATATCCTGCTGGTTATTATGGCAAGGAAGAATATGTTCATAGCAGACATGCCAACCTAGCCCCAGACCCACTATGAGAGGCTGTTATCACAGCCATCTACACTTCACTCAATGGGAACAGTTCCATGGGGTTACTAAAGTATTTAACAAGGTTCATAAAACTGAGATTCATTTACTCAGGCTACAGGATTGGACTGTTCCACCAGTCCATTCTAACAAGACGGTGATTTCTACCTTGAGTGACAGCACGGTGCTGGCTAAGTTAGTTCTCTGGATTTCCGGCACGTTGGTGGTCAGCATTTCGTCTCGGTAGGCACGTTCCGTGTACAGCCTGTAACACTTCCCTGGGCCCGTTCTCCCAGCTCTGCCAGCTCGTTGCTTTGCCTGAGCCTAGAGGAGTGAGAGTATGAAAGTAACTTATCTGTTAAATGCTGCTTAACAGCTTTAGCCAGGAAAACTGTTAAAAGGGGGACACTTACAACTGACAAAATTGGAAATGGGGTTTATTTCACTTTCTTTAGGAAATTTCCAAGATTACCAATGTTCTTATCATCCCCTCTCCACACTCAGCACTTCAGGGAAGTTTGTTCAGGAGAGGGAAATATAAGCAGGGTAAATGGAAGGACAATTTTTTTTTTTTTTTTTT
>NW_003852413.1:20872562-20874566 GCF_000181295.1 Otolemur garnettii
TGTTTGGCGGGTCCGGGCTGGGGATTCGAACCCGCCACCTTAGGTGTACGTGGCTGGCGCCTTAGCCGGTTGAGCTATAGGCGCCGAGCCAGAAATACACTTTCAAACTAGTGTTGCACAATATAAAAGAGAAAGCATAAAACAGGCTGAAAAATACCATCCCCACAAGTATGACCAAAAATGTAAATGAACTAAATAAAATTATATTTATCATACCAGTGATGACTGTGTACCCTTTTTTGGGTTTTTTTGGAGACAGAGTGTCACTAAAATACAGGGGCATGATGGTAGCTCAGTGCAACCTCAAACTCTTGGGTTCAAGCAACCCTCCTGCCTCAGTCTCCCAAGTAGCTGGGACAACACACACCGCAGTGCCCAGCTAAGTTTTTCTATTTTTAGTAGAGATAGGGTCTTGCTCTTGCTCAAACTGGTCTCTACAGCCATTTAAAAGTCAGGTTTGAAATGTTCCTTGACCAAGGAGAACGTTACCTCAATATGTGAAAAAAGTAAATTACACGACAATATAATACTAATTTTGTAAAAAGTCCATATACATATATACAAGCCACCAAAAGGAAATGACTGGGGGGGGGGAATATCCTAAAATACTAACAGTGACTAACTTTGATGGCAGGCTTGCAGATGAGTTTTATTCTCTTTAGACGTTAACAAATGTAGAACATGTATTATTTTAAGAGTCAGGAAAATATTTAAAAAATACAGTAAAACCTCTGAAAGTTGACCACACAAGCAACTATAACAAACTGATCAGCAGAGAGAGGTGGTCAACATAAGGAAATTCCACAGAGTATATGTGGTGCAGGTCTGGTCTATGAAAATTAGGTCAACTTAAGAAAATGGTCAATGTAGGAAGGTGATCGACTATGGAGATTCTACTGTATACAAAACTGCATAGTAGGCTGGGTGGGGTAGCGCATGTGGGTGATGCTAGCACTCTGGGAGGCCAAGGCAGGAGGATCTCTTGAGCTCAGGAGTTCAAGACCTACCTGAGCAAGAGTAAGACCCCATCTCTACCAAAAATAGAAAAAAAATTAGGCAGGTATAGTGGCACACACCTACAGTCCCAGCTACTTGGGAGGCTGAGGCAAGAGGATCTCTTGAGCCCAAGAGTTTAAGATTGCTGTGATCTGTGATGCCACGGTTTTCCACTCTACCCAGGGGAACAGAGACTCTGTCTCAAAAAAAAAAAAAAAAAAGAAGAAGAAGAAGAAGAACAAAACTGCATAGTTACTTGACTACTAAAATTGCAACCATGAAAGAAACACTTCAGGGAAGTGAAAAAAGACTGAAAAAAAGAAATGGCAACAAAATGACACTAGAGGTCATAGGATTATGTATAATTAAAACACTTTTCTCCTGGCTGGGCATGGTGGCTCACGCCTGTAATCCTAGCACTCTGGGAGGCCAGGGTCAGTGGATAGCTTGAGCTCAGGAGTTCGAGACCAGCCTGCCTGAGCAAAAGTGAGACCCCATCTATACTAAAAATAGAAAAATTGACACAAGAGGATCGCATGAGCCCAAAAGTTGGAGGTTGTTGTGAGCTATGATGCCACAACACTCTACCAAGGGCAACAGCTCAAGACTCTGTCTCGAAAAGAAAAAATGTTTTTCTCCCATTTTCTGTACTTAGAAGTAGAGGGAGAACAGTAATTTTTTTAATTAAAAAGAAAGTGTCTGGACGTGGAGGCTTACATCTGTAATCTGCTCACCTGAGCTCAGGAGTTTGAGACCAGCCTGAGCAAGAGTAAAACCATGTCTCTACTAAAAAACTAGCTGGGCATTATGGCAGGTGCCTGTAGTACCAGCTACTCGGAAGACTGAGGCAGGAGACTTGAGCCCAAGAGTTTGAGGTTACTGTTAACTATGACACCGCAGCACTCTAGCCAGGGTAACAGAGTGAGACACTGTCTCAAAAAAAAAAAAAAGTTGTTTACCCATAGGTTGCTAGGAAACAGTGAATAGCAATCTGAAAAGGGTCATTTT
>NW_003852413.1:20874738-20882838 GCF_000181295.1 Otolemur garnettii
TTGTTGTTTGGCGGGTCCGGGCTGGGGATTCGAACCCACCACCTTAGGTGTACGTGGCTGGCGCCTTAGCCCGGTGAGCTATAGGCGCCGAGCCAAAAGGGTCATTTTCTGACAAAATCATCTGTTATTACAAACAGTACCAGGATTTACAAATTACCATGCCAGCTCCAAACCAAATCATGGGGGTATAAAAGGACAACTAACCACACAAATTCAGGCAGCAATCACACACAGTGGCAGGACTCCACAGCCACTGGATGTTTCTCTCCAAATCAGGGAAGGCATGTATAATTTTTTGATCACAGTGTGTCATACACTGTGAGAACACAGAGCATGTAAGCTGGAGTCCAACTACCCAGGTTTAAATTCCAACTCCACTGGCTTGTGACATTAGGTAAGTCATTTAACCCCTCTGTGCCTCAGGCTTCTTAGCTGTGAACTGGGGATAACAACACTTATCACATAGAATTAATGTGAGAACACTGAGTCAATGCATGTAAAAGTATCTAGGATAGTGCCTTCTATTTAATAAGTACTTTGTAAGTGTTAGCTGTTTCTATGACTGGAGTTTCAAAATAAAAATAGCCTTATGGTTTTTACAATTCATGAAAATAATACACACCTATTGTAAAAGATTAAAACTGTATATAAAGTACAAACTAAATAATGCACATCGCCAGCATCACCTTTTAGAAATAACCTCAGTTAATATTTAGAGATATACTTTCAGTCTCAGGCACTCATCACTCACATACACTCTGCAGAAATTCACACCATCTATTTTTGAACAAAACTTGGATTATACTGTTTATGCTGTTTTGTGAACTCACTTTTTTCAAATAAAATATCACAGTTATATGCTTATGTCATTAAATATAGATACACACCACCCTGTTAAAGTCACGAACATCCTATGGCATCCAATACCGTATTTTATTAAACTACTTTCCTTTGGGAGTACACTTAGAATTTTTCCAGGTGTCCCCTGATATAAACAATGCTTCAATGAATATCCTTTTCCACTACCTTTGGATATGTGTTTAATCATTTCTAATATATCTAATTCAGATATATTCCTAGAAGTGGAACAGCAGGCTAAAGAGATGAACTTTTATATTCTAGATACATCATAAGCAAATAATTCTTGTAACAAAAATTAATAAAAATAAAAAATAAAAATATATAAATATTTTGGATACAGTACTGCCAAACTGCCCTCAAAAAAAGTGATCAGGTAGGGGCAGCGCCTGTGGCTCAGGGAATAGGGTGCCGGCCCCATATGCCAGGTTCAAACCCGGCCCCAGCCAAAAACTACAAAAGGAAAAAAAGTGATCAGGTAATTTATTCTTTGATATAATTTAGGCAGGAAATTATTCCATAATTATCAAAGAAATATATAATCATCTCATTTATTACCATCTTAGATAGCTGTAGCTAAGTACAATACTTTGGAAAATACATTCTTTCCACTCAAGTTGGATAATATAGTGTACCAGAATTCAAATATTTATTTAAGTTCAAGTTTTATGGGGCATTTTAATGTTGAAACTAAAGATTAAAAACAAACAGCTCAGCATCTGTAGCTCAAGAGGTTAGGGCGCCAGCCACATAAACTAGAGTTGGCAGGTTGGAATCCAGCCCAGGCCCACCAAACAACAATGACAACTACAACCAAAAAAATGGCTGTCATGGCAGGTGCCTGTGGTCCCAGCTACTTGAAGGCTGAGGCAAAGAGAATTGCTTAAGCTCAAGAGTTTGAGGTTGCTGAGAGCTATGACTCCATGGCACTCTACTGAGGATGACACAGTGAGATTCCATCTCAAAAAAAAAAAAGGTGGCACCCATAGCTCAGTAGGTAGGGCGCCAGCCACATACAACAAGGCTGGCAGGTTCGAATCCAGACTGGGACAGTTAAAACACCAATGACAACTGCAACAAAAAAAATAGCCAAGTGTTGTGGCAGGTGCTTGTAGTTCCAGCTACTTGGGAGGCTGAGGCAAGAGAATAATCACTTAGGCCCAAGAGTTTGAGGTTGCTGTGAGCTGTGATGCCACAGCACTCTACCAAGGGTGACATAATAAGACTCTGTCTCAAAAAGAAAAAACAAAAAAAATAAAACTTTTCCCTATCCCACTAAAGTACTCAGTATCATAAAAGTTCATCTCTAAAACAACAAAGTTCAAAATACCAATTTTTAGAATCATAAAAATTTTCAGAATTTTTTCAGGATTTTTAGGAAAGTTATTGATAGAAGCCACCATACCTGAGAAATAGGTGTCACCACGAGCTGGTCAATCCCTGTCTTTGAATTGTAAACTTTCTGCTTCACAAATCCAGGGTCCACAACATAGTAGATGCCATCTATTGTCAGTGATGTCTCTGCAATGTTGGTGGCAATCACAACCTGCAGGTGAGAGGAGCACAGCTAGAGTGAGTTGCCCAGGCTCAGGCCTGAGGTATAAAACAGGTCTTCTGAATTCAAACATCTTCCCAAAGGAGTGTGTGGCCATCTCTGTCTCTAGAGGGTGAAAATGATAATTAATCCCAGCTCAGCCTCCAATGGGCAGAAAAGGAGGTGCCTTCATCTTAACAGTTATGTTGGAGATAGGGTGGCACCCGAGAGGAGACGCGGAATAGGAAAAAGCTAAGGCTAATCAAAGCCAATTACATTTGGTGCAAACAGCTACATACCTCATTTTCTAGATCCAATGTTGATTATTACAATTTTTAATTTTCTAGCACCATGAGAAAGCAGAGATTTCCTGGCATCACACGTGCCAGTGCAAAATATTTCCTTCCCCTACTGAGACATTGTGTCTATAAAATGGGGGCTCTTCATGTTTTGTGGAAATGTATATGTGGAACAAGAGGGAGATTGTTTTTTCCCTAATCATAAAACGAACCACGAGGTGACAGGAATTTCATGGCATATGTGTGTGCAGCAGTCTATATGATCTGGAAGATTATTAGTCTCAGCGTGGCACTATTCTTCCACTCAGAGGTTCGGCTAATAAAACACAATTGCTTGGAAAGATCACTGCTAGGAGGCACAAGAATAGCTCTTGTCATGCTAACAATCTTACTGGCCCTCCAAGGCTTCTAACAGCCACAGAGCTACAGAAACCCTACTTAGAAAGAAGTCCAACTACTAGGAATAGAACAGAGGAGGAATTTACCACCTTTTCCCCCAAATATGTTCCTCCTCCCATATTTCCCTTCTCAGCACCATCTTTTATCAAGCTGTCCAAGCCAAAAACCTGAGAGTCATGCCTGACTTTTCTCTTACCCTTCTCTCTACCACCTGGCACCCACCATGTCCCGTCCATTTATATGTCCACACAAAAACTTATAAACAAATGCTCATAGCGGCATTACTCATGCTAGCCCCAAAGTGGAAATAACCCACGTATTGGTCAACTGATGAATAAACAAAATGTAGTATATCCATACAATCAAATAGTATTTGGCAATAAAAAGAAATAAAGTAATAAATACGAGAAAGATAATTAAATTTTTGAACTCATCCTAGAAAAAGTACTACATATCTTATTCCTGAATATCACTATGGTCATATCTTTTTTTTTTTCCTTTTTTGAGACAGAGCCTCAAACTGTCACCCTGGGTAGAGTGCCATGGTGTCACAGCTCACAGCAACCTCCAACTCCTGGGCTTAAGCGATTCTCTTGCCTCAGCCTCCCAAGCAGCTAGGACTACAGGCACCCGCCACAACACCCAGCTAATTAGTGGTTGTAGTTGTCGTTGCTATTTGGCAGGCCCAGGCTGGATTTGAACTGGCCAGCTCTGGTGTTTGTGCCTGGTGCCTTAGCTGCTTGAGCTACAGGCACTGAGCCGCTATGGTCATACTTTTGAAGTACTCCCTTTGGGAAGCTATGCACTGGTGCTAGTGCCTAGTTCACCCTTCAAAGCAATTTTGGAACTCTTTTTCTGGAATGGGTCATTAGAGTTATTGTCACATAAAGCCTGACAAATAAGTTAGTGAACTCTTCCTAGAAAAAGTGCTTTGAAGGGTGGACTAGGCACTGGTGTTGCTGCATAGCTTGAAATTGTATTTTAATAAAGCTGTTATTTAAAAAAAAAAATCTGTCTGCTTTTCTGTTGTCTCATACACAAAGTCACATATACTCAGGTCCAGCTACTGGAACTATACTGCTTCCTGCTCACTAGCCTTCAGGCCATCACAGGTGGTTCTGTCTGCTCAGAATGCACATCCTGGGCAGTGCCTGTGGCTCAGTGAGTAGGGTGCCGACCCCACAAACCGAAATTGGCAGGTTCAAACCCGGCCCCGGCCAAGCCGCAACAAAAAAATAGCTGGTCATCATGGCGGGTGCCTGTAGTCCCAGCTACTTAGGAGGCTGAGGCAGGAGAATCTCCTGAGCCCAGGAGTTGGAGGTTGCTGTGAGCTGCGTGATGCCATGGCACTCTACCGAGGGCAATAAAGTGAGACTCTATCTGTACAAAAAAAAAAACAAACCCAAAATCCATATCCCCCTGCCTTTTGTGAGTTATTCTGAACTAGTTTAGACCCTTACTTCCTCTAACTAGACTGGGTTGGGGGGCGCCTTCCCTGGGTATCTAGAGCAGCAGTGGCACTTTCAAACCATATGCTGAAGGTCTGTCACCTGGTGGACAGTCCACAGCAGATAGAAGCTTATCCTCATATGGCAGCCCTGGTGTCTAGAACAAACCCTTGGTAGATGTTCAAAAAGTATTTGTCAAAGGAAGCAGGAGAGGAAGAAGAGCAGAGGTCGCGTTCAAGACCCTTATCCCTAAACAAAAATGTTGGACCAGCCTCTGAACATAACAAACAAGAGCTGCATACATCTTAAGCAATCCCCATTGAGGCAGGTTACACATACCACATGGTTTCAGGGCACCCAGGGGCTTCATTTCTGCCTAGTGTTACCTTTCTGCTGCCTGGTGGTGCTGGGTCAAAGATTCGGGTCTGCATCTCACTGGGAAGAGCAGAGTACACTGGGAGAATAATTAACTCGGGAACATCAGGTCCCAGGGATTTCATTCTTTCATATAGGATCTCACAAGCTGTATCAATCTCTTCCTGACCAGTCAAGAAGACCAGAATGTCACCTATAAGGAGAACAGAGCATTAATTCACTGAGTGTGTTCTATAAAAAGGCTATAGCGACATCAACAGAACTCTAAATAAGAGAAAATATACATTCATAGCCTGACCTCCAAGTAAACAATAGTTTACGTAACATTATATAGAAGTTATCATCTATCCATGTTGAACAGCTGCATTTATTTTATTTATGTATTTATTTATTTATTTTTAGACAGTCTCTCACTATGTCACCCTCAGTAGAGTGCTATGACGTCACAGTTCACAGCAACTTCAAACTCCTGGGCTTAGGCGATTCCCTTGCCTCAGCCTCCCAAGTAGTTGGACTATAGGCACTCGCCACAATGTCCAGCTATTTTTTTTGTTGTTGTAGTTGTCATTGTTGTTTGGCAGGCCTGGGTGGGGTTCGAACCCACCAGCCCCAGTGTATGTAGCCACTGAGCTACAGGTGCCAAGTCTTAACAGCTGCATTTAAATCCTGCACACTGGCCAGGTGTAATGGCTCACACCTGTAATTCTAGCACTCTGAGAGGCCAAGGTAGGTAGACTGCCTGAGCTCAGGAGTTCCAGACCACCCTGAGCCAGAGCAAGACCTCATCTCTAAAAAAGTCAGAAGTTGTGGCAGACACCTCTAGTCCCAGCTACTTGGGAGGCTGAGGCAAGAGAATCGCTTAAGCCCAAGAGTTCGAGGTTGCTGTGAGCTATGACACCACAGCACTCTACTGAGGGTGACAAAGTGAGACTCTGTCTTAAAATAAATAAATAAATAAATAAAAAATAAATCTTGCACACTGTTACTCATAGTTTCACTACTACCATTTCAAATATGCAAGCCTGAGACTTAGAGAGAAAGAACAATATTTAAAAGACATTTTAAAAACGATTAGCAAAAAAGATACCCATATGAGGACCTTTGACCTAAAGATACTCTTTCTCCTTACCTGGTGGCTCTGTTAAATGGATCTGCATGACAGTGATCAGACTGGCATCCAGATAATCTGTCTCGGGTTCCTTTGTGTACAGTATTTCCACTGGATATGTTCGACCTGGGATAGTGAAGATGGGAGCTTCATAGAAGTACTGCGAAAACTTCACCGCATCCAAGGTGGCTGAGGTGACAATCAGCTTCATGTCCTGCCGTTTCTGAACTGTCTGAAGAGAAATGCGATGTGGCTTATTAAAAAGAACTACCTGAAAAGGCATAGGTACTCAAATCCAATTCCCAGAATTCAGTTTCCAACAGCCAGAAGGATCACTGAAGGGTGCCTAGTTACCTTTTTCAATAATCCAAAAAGCACATCAGTGTGAATTGTCCTCTCATGCGCCTCGTCTAACATGATGATGGCATACTGAGTAAGGTCAGGGTCAATCAGGCACTCTCTGAGCAACATCCCATCTGTCATGTACTTGATGACTGTTTCGGGGCTAGTGCAGTCTTCAAATCGAATGGTGTAGCCCACCTAAAGCAGAGCAGAAGTGAAAAACCTAAGACACAAACATCTGCTTTTCATAATCAAGAGGCAAGGTTTTGGCCCAGACTGTTACTCATAATCTTAATGATAAGAATTTTCCTGGGTATGATGGCTATCTGTATTCCTAGCACTTTGGGAGGCCAAGGTGAAAGGATTGCCTGAAACCAGGAGTGCAAGACTATCCTGAGCAACATAACAAGAACCCTTTTTTATATCATTATAAAACATTAAAAAATTAGCTGGGATGGTGGTATTGGTCTGTAGTCCCAGCTACTTGGGAGGCTGAGGCAGGAGGATGGATTGAGCCTAGGAGTTTGATGATGTCACTGAACCACTCTAACCTGGGTAAGACAGCATGATTCTACCTCAAAAAAACCCAAAAACCAAGAACCAACCCCCCTCCAAAAATAAACTGGGAGGGGAGACAGGAAGAGCCTTTGAGCTCAAGAGTTTGAGACCAACCAGGCAGCCTAAGCAAGACCAAGACACTATCTCTACTAAAAATAGAAAAATTAGCCAGGTATTGTGGCAGAGAGGCCTGCAGTCTCAGCTACATGGAAGGCTAAGGCAGGAAGATCCTCTTGTAACATGGAAGTCTGAGTATACTGCACAAGCTAGGCTGACACCAGAGCACTCTAGCCTGGGCAACAGAGAGAGACTCTGTCTCAAACAAAAACAACAACAACAAATAAATAAATAAAAAAAAGAAAAAGAAAGAAAAACCCAAATTTGACCAAGAAGTACAATGATTTCCTCATAGTAAGGTAGACTTGACTAAACAGATCAATCATGACAATATTGATCAAAAAGTAGTAGTACATGTATTTCCATTTTATAAATACAGAGATGTGGGCCTTGGGCGGTGCCTGTGGCTCAGTGGGTAGGGCACCAGCTGCCAAACTGCAACAAAAAATAGCTGGGCGCTTGTGGTCCCAGCTACTTGGGAGGCTAAGGCAGGAGAATCGCCTAAGCCGAGCAGTTGGAAGTTGCTGTGAGCTGTGTGACGCCACGGCCCTCTACTGAGGGTGACGAAGTGAGACTCTGTCTCTATAAAAAAGAAAAAGAGATGTGGGTCTTTATACTTTTCTTCTGGCATTTTCAGCTCCACTATCTACTTACCTCTTGGCCTAAGCAACAACCAAACTCCTCTGATACTCTTTTGGCCACTGACATGGCTGCCACTCTTCTAGGCTGGGTACACCCAATCTTGCCCCTGGAAGTGTAGCCAGCCTCTGCCAGGTACTGGGTGATCTGCGTTGTCTTGCCAGATCCTGTCTCTCCAATAACAATCAGGATCTGATTGTCATGGACAGCCTGAAAACAACAGAATATAAATAGGGTCACTAATTTGCCATATATTACTCTGAAATAAAATAATTAATGTTTACATTCTAAACTTATTTAGAAAGAGGCTTAACACCTGGCTAAAGAATTCAACAGTAAAGTAAAAGGATTCATAAAAAGTGTTCCTTCTGGCTCGGTGTCTGTGGCTCAAGTGGCTAAGGCACCAGCCACATACACCTAAGG